>NW_020272940.1:951306-1434435 GCF_003268045.1 Sipha flava
TGTGTGTGTGTGTGTGTGTGTGTGTGTGTGTGTGTGTGTGTGTGTGTTATATTTATAGCTTAAAACTATTGATAAAAAGATTGACTACTATTAAAATTAAATTATAATAAGTGCATGTGTGTGTGTACTTAACAGGACGGTCGATGGTAATTTTGCCAGGTTGTTAACGGTCAAAATTGATAATCACCCTGAAAGCGATTTGAAATATAAATTAAATATTAAATTATTGTTGCCAAAACTAAACGGCAACAAAAATGATTCAGATTATTAAATTATAATTTTAAAACTTAATTTATTTTTTCACTTTATCCAGTATGATAAGTTTGCATGTGCCTAATTTTTATTTTATTATTCACATTTAATATGAGTCAATTTAAATATATCAAACCGATAAGTTCTATGATATTATTTTTATCATTAAACGTCTATATATGATCAATTTATAAAACATTTACGTAGAATAAAAATAAGAAAAGTTAAAAATTCATTTTATATCCAAATGTTTCAATAAATGACAATTATTTTAAATTGAAACCCGTACAACGGATCGTAAATCGGCAGTTACAAATAATGGAATGCAACGAATGCGTCACACTATTGATAGTTTATGTAGCAAACGAGACATATTATACCATTAAATAGCCATAACTATTAATTTATTTCATCTGAATAATTAATCAGCACGGAAATGATTTTTAAATCGTTACCTAAGAGTGTGCTCGGCATTTCAAATTATCCCAAATGCCAACGAGTTTAAATATTTTAAAACTCATAAGCCTTCTATTTCCACTCATTAAGTCTGGGAGTGTAAAATAGCAACGCCACAATAATAATCCTCTAATGGAATATATTGAGAATGAATTAAAAAGGGTTAACAACATGCGACTAATGTCCAATTATCGTTCAACTTAATTTACTTGTTGACGATTGTGCACAGGCACCGAAGAAACGATCATTTTCGATATTCTAGTAATAACAGTTAATGTACGTTGATGTATACCGTTCGTTATATGATTCAATTGAAAGCGATTTAATCTATGTAGGTTCCATAATATGTACATTAATAAATATCGAAATCTGATAAGACTAATTCTCAAAAATATAATATTTTGGATTGCACCGAGTCAATGAAAACACTATAATTAATAACTAAAATTAACGAGAAACGTAAAAATAATAATATGATTTGTTTATAATTGTTTGAATGAATCTATTTTTAGAATATTTCATTTATTCATGTTATTTTTTATGAAACTTAATATTGTACAAATAAAATTCACGTCAACATTATTATAATAGTTTTAATATTACATATCTAATTGAACTGGGTGAAGTGAAGCGGAATCCTTCGTAAATTACTTTTTAGACAATATAATTATTTTCTTCAAAGATTTTGAGTAATGCGGAAAATTTTAAAGAAAGTGTTATTTGACAATTTTAATACTATATAATTAAAAAAAAAAATATATATATATATATATTTTTAAGATTTTCAAAATAAGTTTTTATTTTGTTTGTAGAAACAATTGAGTGTTAATAATTACGTTCGTTATTTACTCAAAGTATCCAAAACTAAAATTGTTTTTTTTATTATTTTACAAGTATTTGTTCACTTGGAATATTTTTATTTACATATTATTGTTAAGATTATAATTATAAATACTTTTATTTGTGTCATCAACTTCAGATTATCGTTAAATAAACATTGTAACCATAAAACCATATATACAGGCTTTTATTTTATATACTCGTACATAATATATTATTTTATGTAATTAATTTTTAATCATAATTTGATTATCCATAAACTAAATTAATAACCCGTACTTAATTTAGCTTCACTATTTCGTGTGCATGAAAGACTTTCTACTGTACTTTCGAGGAAAATTAATTTCATTAAAAAACAACAAGTTGCCCGAATAAAAGTTTTGACCGTATAAAAATATTTTGAGGACAAAGGTTTTGAATGGTGGATTGGGTTCATTTTACCCTACTTATGTACATATTTTTGATAAATGTAATAATTTTGTTTTTGACATTTGTAATATTTTAATTGTTTACTTAAGAATTGAAAACTAAATGACAGCAGTAACAGTCTTATAATAATTATTCCATTGATTATTGAAACGGTTTTATATTAATAATATTTAAAAGTTATAGTTATTTTGAAAATGTTTGATGTGACATGAAAGAAATAATGTTATATGATAAATCAAATAAAAATAATATTCAATGTAATTTGTTACTATTGAATATGACACAGATCGTTAGTGTTTTATTGTTTTTCAACTTTTTTTATTTTCTCTGTTCATATTATAATAAATGGAATTTTGGTATTTTTTTTAGTTTGTATAATGAATAATACACATGCTACTTGTCTCTCTTTTTCAATGGAATTACACGTGTTTTAGTAACCTTAATCATGTATACACATTTTAACAATAGATTTCTCCTCTGTATATTAAAATATGGCTTGATAAAAACGAATTAATAATCTAAATAGAAATTATAGTTTCATAAAATTAGTGTGCACAAATATCAGTATAGCATTATAATATAAATAAATTTGATAAAACTATCGAAAGTCTATGGAATTAATTGTTTTATACAAATAAATATCTATTATCAAAATATTCATTATATAATATAAAATACATTTAAAAACAAAGAATGAACATAACAAAATGAACAAAATTATTGATTAAAGTAAAATATCACTTATTTAATTATGTGTGAATGTCTAATATGTAGCATTAAACCTAAGTGATTGACCATTATTAACAAACATTATCAATTAACTTTGACAGCAAATGTTATGTAAAATTAAAATTACGACGTGTTTTATTAATGTATTTTAAATTATTTTGCTCATGTAAACACAAGGTGTCTCACGAAGATTCACTAATAATTTAAAATTTTAAGGTAATGAAGTTTGTATTGATTCCCCCACTTAAAAATACTATATATTAGTAAAAAACTTTGTTTGTGTACAAAAATATAACGAAATATAAGATGTTTGTAGAGGGTATTCAATACATCAATAAATTATATAAATAATAAATAATGAATTAAAAAATAGTATGACTACGATATTATGTAATGAGTATATAGTAAATAATATTTATTTAAAATGTTGATTCTAGTTTTATATTTTGTAGAATGCATTATTTCTTAAATAGAGACTATTTAGTGTTTATGGTATATATATACAGACAATAAAAAAAAAAAGATTTTCAATGTAGCATATGAAATAACAACAGAAATTAAAAATCTATGATTTATTCAATACCCATGTCTGAGGATGTTTGTTTTAAGAATTTCTGAAGCAACACAAATCACTCTCGCTTCGATGTGATATAATTGAACATATTTTCTATATATATATATATATATATATATATATATATATATATAAATTACTTTATTTGTTGATTGTCTCATGGATGTAGTAACTCATCCGAGAGCTAATAATTCCATGGACGTAACTATATAATCGCATCCTGCTGTGGCTAGCTTAAAACTGTGCCACATTTTGTTCCTTATATACACATTATATGCTTAAAAATATATATTACGGACATTTTTATTTTGCCAAATATAACAACTATTATGAATAGAATCGAACAAAAAAAATAAAAAACAAGATTTTTAAAACACATATATGTGTAACATATACCGTTTTATTTTTATTCATGTTGGTGGGTATCAAAAGCATATGTTTTTTATGTATTAATCTATTATTTTCGTACGATACACATATAAATCCATTAACATAAAAGAAAATATCTATAGTTATTTTTTTTCTTAACTGAAGGTTATACTTATATACCTACAAACTCTGAAAGTGCATTCAAGTCTACTGTCATTACAACTTTGACCTGAGCCGATGAAAAAAAAGTGAGCACGATATTGTGAAAGTGTTCGAATGGTCCATTGTACTTTTCTTCTATAAACAACAATGAAAAATTTAACAGAGCCGATTGAGATAAATACGATATTCGGTCTAAGTTTTAATTTTTATTTTTAAGTACATACTTTTCGGCATAACTATATAATAAAGCAGTAGTAAATTGTTTTGATTAAAAGTCATAAAATTGTGGTTATTTTGAAGCAAAATAAAATGTAAATAACTACGTCATAATATCGTGGAAAGTGTTATACATTTAATATGTTATGCATTATACGAAAACATGGTATTTAGCTAGTCGATCAAATTTAATGGGGTTCTATTTTTTAACTAATTTGGTTTAAAAAAAAAATTAATATTTAATAATTATTAAACTTTAGTAAACAAGCTGGTTTCCTTAGACAAGTAATTAATAAAAAAAAAAAAATACATCCATCAAAACAATTGAGTCAGCAGTAACTGTAGAAAATGCTCATCAATTATCGTCTAATTATAAACTGGCTCATATCCAAATAAAACACATGGTGGATTCGTGAAAACAACTGTTAGGTACGTACATTTTTGACAATCACACAAGAATAAAACAAAGCGGTTATTTTAGTGTAGTTCTTCGAAATCGTAGAAAACATAAAATACCTTTGTACAAGTAATGAACTGTAGAAAAACATAGAAAAACATATAATAGACGCAACCAAGCACAATGTGTTTATAAGGGATCAATTTACGCACAGGCATAATATGACAAAGAAAGAAGCCAGTAAGGGTTCATTTACAACCCAGATATCCTATATTAAACGACTCTCACATAAAATTATTAGTAAACAAGAAATATTAATAATGTGTCAGAGCATTAACTAAGAAATAATAAACAGAAATAAACGATTTTCAAACAATAATTAAAGTAATTATTAAAAAATAATAATATACGACGAATAAAATAAATTTTTGATTAACTGTCTTTGATAGTAATTTAGGCTTTAGAACTTAAATCGTATATTGTTATAGTATTACATTAAAAATAATTGTTTAAATGTTTTATTAGTTTTTTAAACCTAACTCAAGTAACCAATACACATGCCACTAAAATCAACGTCAACTAAATTGACATGTTTATTAATATCAATGTGTTACTTTAATTTAAAATTTATAAACTTATATGCTTTATGCTTTATAACTAATGGCATTTATTTCCAAAACTAGTTTAGTGGCAGTGGTAAAAAATAAAAATGTATATAAAAATCATAAGTGAACGAAAAAATAATTATATATTATAAGTCTAGTATTTTAATAATAATAAATATTACATGCAACATTTACTTTTTTTTTTAAATTTATAAATAAAAATTAAAGTACAAATAAATTATATTATTCCATCAGGACTTAGATATTCAGATAATTACTAATAATATAATAACAATTTTTTGACTACAACTATGATTTTTATTATGATTTAAAATAACTAAATATTGAATTACAAATCTATAGAATTTTGTAGGAAAAAAATATTCTGTAGTTCTAAAAAAAAATATTTTAATACATCTAGTTGTTGCAAATATTTTATTATATTATGTTGCTAATTTTAAAAATTCAAATTTAAATAGATATTTTTAAAGATTATTGTACTAAATAAGTAATTTTAAATTGTCATTCTTGAGATATTGAGATATTATTAAACATGATTTCAATTTTTTTTTCACTCTTAATTTTTAACTAATACTTTTTTATTCATAATTTATTTTTTTATTTTATTTTTATAACTTATTTAGTAGCAGTTAAAGTAAATTTAATATTACTTTTTCGTTTTGATAAATATTATCCACGAAGAAAAGGAATTACAGGATATTTGTTATTTCGTTTGAAGGTCTCGAATGAAAAACTTCGAGCATTCAATGTTTGAATTCCCCCTGAGGGTAGGGGGTATAATTTACCGTTAGTAGTCCATGCCTATCGTAAAATTTAACCAAAATGGACCCTAGGGGTGAATGAAAAAGCAATGAGCTTAACAAACCCGAAGATTCAATTTCTGAACATCTTTGAGGAGGATTAACAATCCCTTCCACTAGAAATCAAATTGTTATTTAACCAAAACTAAAAAATAAAATAGGAATTTAGAAAATAAAATAAATATTGAAAGAGAAAATTGATTATTCAATCACAATATGTAATAAACATAATAAATACGAAGTAGAAATAATTAATGGATTAATTAATAATTAATGAATTTTTATCATTTAAGATTATGAAGTTTAACTATATTTTTCGTATTATTATTCTATGTTCATTATAAAACACTTAAGATATACAATCTAGTTTTAATATTATTATTTACGAGAAATATTTTCGTAATAATTTGTAAATCCATGCAAGTATTTATACTCATATTAGTTTGTAATAAATAGCTTGTTTCTTAGATTACCTTGAATTCGTATACCATGCTCACATCATAATATTTAATATTTTGAATTCTAAAATGTTTTAGGCAAAATGCTTTATACAATAATTTTTTTAAAAAATATTAATTGAAAATATTCTAAAATTTTTTTTAGACTTTAAAAAGTTTACATTTCAGACAAGATATTTTTATTTGCAAAAAAAAAAAAAAATTCAATGCTAAATGGGCAGCAAAAATTACGTGTGTAATACTGTTTCATTTCTTAATTGAGGTGGTTCACCGAGTTAATTTATAATATATTAATAATAAATATATACTCGTAGATTCACACGTACAATAATCAATGGAAGACCGATACATTTTTCACGGAAAATTGAATAATATCGATCTTTTATATAAAATACGTTCTTTGTCTTTCGTCGTTTTGCTGCTATAATGAAGCACTTAATAAATAATAAGATATATTTTAAGACCTATTATATTCTTACTCATACTCATATATATATATATTATGTAGATCAATGTTATAAATATCCATAGTAATTATATCAAATCAAAACAAATTATAAATGTATTCATAAAACTTTTTTTTTTTTTTTGAAAAGATGATAGGTTTCAGTAAACTTTGTCCTTACAAGTTACAACAATTTTAAAAATTATGTGTTCGATTAATACAACAGTGTGCTAATTATTTTAGTCTTTAGTAAATACATATTTATTTTCGTAATTTATTGACGTAATTTTAATCACAATCTACCATAATTTACTTAAATAGTATTTAATCACTAATTAAACCTTACTAAATAGCTGATGTAAGGTTATTGAATCTTGAGAATTAATTACGAAATTAAAAAAAAACTAATTTCAGTAGGTCGGGTTGTATAGGAGTAAAAAAAAAAATCCCAGATTTTTAGAATCATATGTTAAGTAGTTTTGGCGGGAAATGTAATCATGATGATTAGACCGTACCATCACTACGAATTTTTTTTATTTTGTCAAGAAAATAGTTAAAATATTACAACTATACTGAAATTTTGATGAATATTATTATTTTTTTATGAATGCTCATATATTGAGAATTATTTTTTTTTATAAAATTTGGTTAACTGCAATGAAAACTTAATGAAATACAATTTTTCGAAAGTTGCCTACCTATACAAGTAAGTCAGGACCTAAAGGGTTAAGTAATAGTATTGTAAATTATTTTTATACTTTTTAACATTTATATACTATTTCAGAAATGTATATTATTAGAAAATAATTCTAACACATTTTATCATAATGTACTTAACTTCATTGGTTTTTGTTATGTATAGATTTTTAAGCTTTTTAACTATTCAAAAAAATGATATACAAATAATTTTATGAATAAGTTAAATCATAGATAAAATATCTAAACCAAGTATGGATTTACGTAGTAAAATTTAATTATCTTAACTATAGATTAGAAAGGAGATTATAAAAGCAGCTGAATAATAGTCGAAGACATTTCTTTGTCTGAGTTTTATCTCAAACACAGCTTATGTCTTATGAACACTCACGCTAATGTAAAGTAAAAATTCATGATATTTCACCTACATAAATCGAAATGAACGGATCAAAATGAAATTAAGCTCATTCTATTTCAAAAGTTTCCAATAACAAAAATACTACTCTACTTTCAACGGCCTTTCTTGGTTACGATCCCACGTCATATTTTGGTAGCAATGGTTTTCAATATTTTACACGGATTTTTTTTTTCTCCGTTGCCTGATTTGGATTACATTCTATCCGAGTGTTTGAAGTCAATGTTTCTTCAGCCAATGAAATGTTTTTGATTTTCTGAAGCATACATCGTATATTTATTGTCCTAAGCCATTTATTTCGAATGAAACGCTGACGTCTATACCAATAAAAAATACTCACGTACATACGTACAGTGTTCATTGTATACACTATCACGAGTACACGTATATTCTACCCAAGTTATTTCAAATATTTTTTTCAGGTGTCATTTCAGTTTCATTATATTTATAATTGAAATTTCGTCGACAATACTGAAATAAATTTAACAACTGTTCAGTATTTTGAAATCAAAAAAATATTAAAAATATTTACTGACATTTTTTGAAAATATTTATCTTTTTATCTTAAATTTATAGAGGGCAAAACTTTTAAGATCAACTACTTTAATATAATAATAATAAATAAAAATTATTGAAGCTGTTTGATAAAAAGTTTTAATTTTATATTTAACATTTTAAAGGTTAAAATTCCATTTCATCGAGCATATTCCATAATAGAAGTTGAAATTTAACCGTCTATTGAACATTTATATTCTAGGCTCCAATCAATAACTCCTGATAAAATACATTTTTAAAAATTACTGTAAACAGCATTTTAGTTTTAAAAAATAATGCCATTAATTTTGAAATATACGAATATAATTTACAAACTGTGATTATGATTTATCGTTTTTGTTTACATAAAATACAATATAAATTTAAGTCAAGGGTCACGAAGACATAATTCTTATACTAAGTTATTGTAGTATAAGATCAATATGTTTATAAACAAATAAATAAGAATAGATTAAATCTAATATTACTTAAACATATTATCTTATTGATGATTATACTAGGAAAATAGTATTTTGGAATATAATATTATTTTCCATTTATAGCAATAAATTACTCTACAAATACTAAATATTATGAATCCGTATATACATATTTATATCAAAGATATTATAAAATAAGTGGAGCATTTTAATACATAAACAGCACTTATAAAAATTATAAAAATTGAATATGATAAGATTAAAATTGGTTGTATTAAATAAAATTGTGCCACTTAACTCTTACATATTTTAAAAATATTTCATAAAATTTTTTTTTTCAAATCAAATAATTATAAAAAACATCAGATAAGTAACTTAAAAACTGAAATTACAAATAAAAAAATAATTAAGTACTCAGTTTCTGTTACATGGAAATATCTGATTTAAGTTCTTTTTAGATTTTAGTTTCCCAATTTGTTAAAGGGTTTTTTTTTAAGGATTTTAGTTCCAGTCATTTTGGTTTCTTTTTCAAAAATGCCATTTTCATTACTATAAATTTTGCCTAATCATTGAATATTGAAAGAGAACTAAAAATTTTATTCAAAGGTCATTCCTATTTTCATACCCAAGGTAAATTCTATTACCAGGTGGATGAATATTTTTTCATATTTTAAATCGGCAAAACTAAATTTACAATAATATCAAGAAAATACTAACAAAAATACTAGGCTTAAACAATTAGCGATAATGTCGTATTGATGCGGGAAGAAATTAATAATAACAAAACGGTATAAATCTCGTTAAATTCGTTACCTTACGGACTGCTACGTTCAGAACATATACAACCAGTGAAAATTGTATTCAACTAAAATTTAAATAGTAAAATAGATCATTGTAAATTGTTTAAATATATTATAAAAAAATGCTTTATGATTATTTTTTTATCAAAATTTTATACTGTGGGTAATAACACATTAAGTACTTGTAATAGTTTATACTTTTCAATAATAAACAAAACATTATTATAAGACGGCGAATTATATAGGCAAAATTAATGCATAACTGTATTGAGCTATGGAGTAAAATAATAAAACAAATAATTTGTAAATAAATAAATTACTAAATTATTTATCTTTATTTTTAATTTAATTTGGTTTGATTATTTTTGTACAAACTGTTCGATGTCTATATCAGCGTTTATAATTTACAAGTGTACAGACCGTCGGTATTGCAATAAAAGGCTCTCAGAAAAACGACAGAACGAAATAACAACAAATATTTAATTTAAACTCTATATATTTAACGGACTTCATTATTACATATACAATTAGAATATCATAAGTCCAATATGTTTATGTTACTTAAAATTAAAGTTTACGTATAAAAGTACCAATAAAAGAAAAAAAAACAAAAAATCAATGTGAGAACAATTTGAAAATTATTTAATTAGCTTTCATTCCGACCTGGTAGACCACTACGATAACAGTACCAGTGACGAAGTACACCGACACACCGATTCTTTGCCCGATCCCGAAATTGCGTCCATATATTCTCGAATCACCGAACAGAGAAAAATGCACAACAACAAATGGCAAAAAAAAAAAATGGCGACGATACCACATCATATAGAAAAAACATCAAACCAAACATACGTGCGTTACCGTTGTATACAATACAGTGTATACGTGCTGGTAATATGCCTAACTTAGTCACGTATGTGCAGTGCATTCAACAGAAACCATTTCTCAATTTTAAGAACTATTGTTAATTTGTTTCATGAAATAAAATTTACACTTTTTTTATTCTATATTATAATAAAACTAATGTCATTGGTGCATAGTTATATTTTTAATAAACTTAACACTACAAAAAATAATCTAACCAACATAGTAATTATTGTTATTATATACTTTAATTGTGGACTATTTAATATTAAAATATATAAGTGCTATAAGTTAAATATTTTAAACATAATTATGTATTAATTAAGGATAAATGTTTAAAGGTCATAAGAAAAATATATTGTAGAATTGATGAACATTAATCATCACTACAAGATAGTTCAATAAATGTACTTATCTATTAAAATAATCAAAAAAGAACTCCAGAAAGTTATAGATGTCTGATAAGGTAATATGTAAGTAGATCAATGAATTTCAAATGAATGACCAGGTCATTGTATTTAATAGTAAAAACTCGAATATCATAAGAAAATTATAAAATATTGTTTTCATATTATTAAACCATAGAATATTAGATTGCACGTATTATTACTTACAACAGTACTATCTAAATATGGTCTTACATAGTTTATAGTACAATTTTAAAATACATTAGTTAATTTAATATTAAAGTGGTAAAAGTAAAGGGTTTCACATCATACTTTATGTATGATACTTTTGTTTTGTTAATTTAATTTCTCATGATTTTTATTGTTTATCAAAGAATTATTTTACTGCACGTTTAATTAAAGATGTAATAATTATAATTTATTTTTCGTATTTGTTTTTTTTACACTAATATATCAAAGTTAGTAATAAATTAAAATCATGATCAAAATATTCAAAAACCAAGAATACATTTCTAGAAATAACTATTTAACTAACTGACAGTAGTTGAAAACTATATTCAAAAAATTATTTTTATGAATTTCAAAGCATCTTTAAGACATGTATAGAATATTTAAAAATTATACAATATTAATAAAAAATGTTGTTTTCCTGTGTTTTTAAGATAAGATATTTTAAATGCATATGGAACTTTTTTTATGAATATTTATAAAATATTTTTGACGATTAATTTTAATAACAGTTGTATGAATAAAATAATTTTATTACTAGGTGATTAAATAAAAGAAACGCGAATAACATTAATCAAAAATAAAATGTCTAAAACATTTGTTTATAATTTATATCAATGTGAATTATTGATAATCATTAACATTTACTTGTCCTATCCTATTCATAAAAAAAATGCGAATAAAGTAAAAGAAAGGCATTGGTTTGCTCATTAATATATTATACAAATTTATAAATATAGAGAATATTTCTAAATATCAATTAGGAATTTACATATATCAATTTATCTTAATTTTACAGTCAGTATATTGGTATATAAATTAAAAGCTGAGTATAAATTATTTTAGTCTAAAACTCAATGAGAAAAATTATGTTGTATTTATAATAAAATTCTATGAAATAAATATCAATATAAAGTTAAATTTCTCAGTTATTTATTATATTTACGTAATAAAAATATTTCCTCGGTAATAATAAATTATTATTAATTAAAAATCAATATCAATGGTTGAAAAATATTATATCAATTATGGTATGTCAAACTGAGAAATATGATTTCGAGCAAAGGAAGTAATTTGGTAGGTTTTGTGTTGGATCATATGACAATTATTTTTATTGATGGTTATTTTTTTACTAAGAAAGTTTGTAAAAGTATACTTTGACCCGTAACCATTTCTGGTTATGCATAAGGATATATTATTGTGGTATATATGAATTATCTCAAAAAAAACCATTTTTCAACTTCATATAAAAATATCGCTTAGAAAAAGTAAGTCATTCAAATAGTAATGTTGTATTGCAAAATTGATACCAAATATCAAACTTTCATCAATATTTAAATATATGTAACTATTATTTTCTCTATATTTGATGAAATGTTAAATTAAACAAATGATTCAATTTAACTCGGTCACCGCTATCTGAATACCATGATATTTAAATATCAGTAGAGTAATTTAAAAATTAGATAATTAATTTTATAAAAACATAATAAAAATTAAATGTATTTAGTAGTTTGATTTCTAAACTGAAAAATGTATGAAATTACTATATTTCTGATTAAATTCACAATTACTCCAGTTTCAAGGATTAGCTTTTTTTTTTTGTACCAGTCGATGCCTTTACCAAGAGTTATCATTTTTGATAAGATGTATTGTATTTTGTTATCAAACCTGTAAGATGTTGTACTAATATTTTGAATAAAAATTCACATAACTAAAAATAAACAAATTGTTTTTAACCACAAGGTCATGGTTTAGAGTGAACTTTGGTATAATTTCATTGAAACATATCCAACATCAGAATTAATTGTAGAATAAATAATATTTTATTAAGTTTTTAAAAAAAAATTTGTAAATATTTGGAAAAGTTTTTATCACATATGTCATTTTAATTTTGATACCTGAGAATTTGAAATATAACATAATAGTCATAATTGGTAGTCAAACAATAATAGAAATATAATTCTAGAAAATGAGCGGTGGTTGCTTATCTTCTCTCACGTCACGTACTAAACTTATCGCGATAACACCCATAGTGATCGCTATCGATTTCCAACCTTTCGCATCAGTCACAAGTCACCCAGCAATTGATTATTTTCCAACTATTTTTCTTTTTCAATAATATTTTTATTTGTGGTAAAAATTTGTTTATATTTTGGGTTATAACATTTCCGTTAACATGGTTAATGTTAAACAGCTTTAAATGCATCCATATTGCAGTTAGCAAAAATTATTAAACAATCAATTGTGTTTTCTATTTCAAATCGTAATATAAATATAATGCTATTTTTTGAAATAAAATAAAAATAAAACTACTTAGAATATTGCATATCAGTGCATTATATTATTGAGTTGACAAACCAGCAAACTTTGTCGAAATATCTTCGGCCAAACCAACAATTTCCTTACGCGTGCTTGTGACTGTGCTATACGTGTATCCGTTTGTTTATTTTGTGTGAAAACTTTTACGCATAATCATCTATATACCTATCCGAAGGACAGTTACTGGATATGGATTAGTCTAGACAGTTGTGTTTACATGGCAGTCATGCATATTAACGCGTACGTGTGTTGTTCAACGGTCCGAAATTATAACGAATTCCTAATGTATCACCGTTATCTTTTTCGCCTCGAAATGCATAATTTGAATGTCTCAATTTTCCAATCAATTCTGTTAAAATTAAGCGTGGGTGGAGATTATAACGGAGGGTACAATAACAAATTTAAAATGTATTATGTATACTTTTCATCTTTCGATCAACTAAGTTGATGATGATCTATTTTTCCCCTTGCAAGATGTATATGTGGATAATTTGTCACATCTGTGAGGGGGTGGGGGTAGGTTAAAATTTTTGTCTTATCCTTTAAGGTAAACACACGTTTTTAAACGATTTTGTCTACTTTAAACTAGTAACCATTCCTATTTTATTCTAGGCAAGGCACATACTATATTTAGGCAATAAGAACACGAATAAATAAAATATTGATAGTTACTAATTTTTTTTTTTTTTTATTTTAATTATATGAAACTATTACTATGTGCAAATATATTATCAATGGTATCGGTATCAATACATTTTGATAATTAATTTTCAATGTACAAAACTAAGGTGTTGTTGAACCTGTAACGAACACCATTAATGGAAACATAGATGGCGTTCGTTACTATATTTACGCCGCACGGAGTAACAGCGGAACCACACCACTCTCAAGATATTGCCAACAGAGAGCGTATATGCAGTACCCGTATTTAAAAAAATGTTATAAATGATTAATATTAATTAAATTAATGATTAATTATCGCCATAAAGGTGATAATTTACTATTGTAGCACCACCAATACCCGGCCAGAGGCAGCAACGAGTTATATGGATACCAGTCATCAATGATATTAAGTTTTAACTACACTAGAACCCGGGATCCACGAATACCGTCAATATACGTTGATGTGTTATATATACCCATCGGATACTTCCGGAACATGCAGTTTTCACGTTACAAAGTTAGTGATGCACAGTCCTTTTGGCTTTAAGTTATAAGATTTTCACTCGCTCGGCTGGTAATGTGTTGATCGTCGTCCGCCGTATATTTGTTATTTAGTGTAGTTGGTCGTTTTCGGTTGTATCAGTATCTCTTGGCCATCAGGTTAGAGCACTGATCAACTTCGGTTGACCTTATATTCCGTGCCGCCTGTCTAATATCAACCCGTAAATGATATCGTGTCCCTCAATGCAGCCACCAAAGAATCCGAGTGAGCCGTGTCATTGTGAAGATCACCAAACAACCAGTGGTAATAAGTCTTGTTGTGTTAGTTGGTACTTCAGTAAGTACAGACACCAATATTTTAATTGTGAATAGGATTTTCGTGTTACTCCACGATATTCTTTTTATATTCTATAGTCAGTATTTGCCGTATCAAATATCGACATTATAAAATATTATGATTATTATTATTATTACATGTGATATATTAAAATCAAAAACTTTGTAAATTAAATAAATAAACGGAAATAATTATTATTATATCATATTATATTTAATTATTTGTAATCAATACGACTACAAATTGGCGCCCAACTCCATTAAAAAATTGTAAATTGCTGCGCATGTAGGGTTCGCATTACAAACCGTTTTTCAACATGTAAGTCAAGTTCTAAATCGACGCATTGACGAAAAACTCCTTCCACAAGCGGAGGAACTTAACACTGTACAAAATATGGTTTACCCCAAAAATGGCGGCCCGTGAATATTCCAGAACCTTCTCGTGTTTCAACAAAGTAAAATACAAGTTTTAAATATTAAATCATACAAATTTTTGATGTCTAGTTTGGCTTGTTTACGTTCTAGGGGAGGAGAGGGAGCTTAAACCAATATCCACCTATGACCAGAGAATTAATTTATAATAAACTCTTACCGGTAACACACGACGAGAACTTTACATGGACCTTTCGAAAACTTTCCCTAAAATTGCTCTAATATACATGTTTGTTTGATACGATAAAGTTATTCGTATTAATGAACTATTGAAATTATGCGCATAAAAAACAATTATCATAATATTATAATGATATAATCAATAATGTATGAGAACAGTGTTGAAAAACTATGATTATTATATTTATGTTTAAAAAATATTTGGTGAAAACTTATGAGGTGATTTTTGTAACATGATAATCTAGTATTAATTATGATTTTTATTTGTTATATATTACGCTTACCACATAATTGTATAAATCTGATCGATACAATTTCATCAACATATTCAACACAATATTTCGTTTAATAATTTAATACTAGATGAATGATAGCTAATGAATATTTTATTTAAAATTAGTATTTTATTATTGCTAAAATATTAGCCATGTATCAATGAATTAATTTAATTACTTGAAGATTAACACAAAGACTTAATATTAATAAAGCAATGATTAATCGATGCTACACTTTATAATATTTATATATTTTTATATGATCTATATACCTTTCTAAAATATTTCAAAACATAGAATATAAATAAAATATTTATTAAATATAATTAAAAAAAATGAAATAAATGCATTATTATAATCTAATTAATTATTTTATTCGTAACGTAAAACCAATTTCAAATTAAAAAAACATCATCAGGTGTATACAAAGTTGATTTACTAATTTTTGTTTTATTTTAATATTTTACTATTCATTAATTTATCATTAGTTGTGGTTTAACTGACTTTGTATATACATTTATTTATATATTAATAACTTTACCGTCGAAATATAATATTTTTTTTATTTAAAACCGGAATAAATACTCTTCTGTATTTAATAATAATGTTCAAAGTCGTATTTGTAATTATGGTTGAAAATTAAAATATTGATTTTTATTTAGAAATATTTATTGAGATAAATTTAATAATTTATTACTTGTATCATATTTTCATATGATATAAAATATATGATATTCTTGTACATTACGTATATTACGTTACACTTCTGTATCAATAAATCTAATGAATGAATCTTTAATTTAACAAAGTATTGCGATGTAAAGACAATTGTATTTTAGAACTGAGTGTAGCACAGTACGAGTATATCAGCATATACAATATATTTCATATATATATGTGACATACTCGAGAAAATAACGTATATAAAGAGCACTACTGGAAAGTCGAAATATGATTTTTCATGATATTGGATTTGAAAATTGGAACAATGAACTGTATTATATCGGAAATTCCCTTTTTAGGTGTATGTATTTTGAAATAAAATTTTGTAATTGATTTAGTATTTCATGTATATTTTACCAATAAACAAAATGAGTCCTGACAAAGTTGTGGTTTTTACGGAATGGCATGACATCTTAAAATTATATCAATAAGAATTAAGTAATACATAATAAATAATATAAAATTAAACCCAATAAATAAAAAAAACATATTTTTTTTAATTAAATACAATTTCATAGAAAAATAGTTTACTACACTTAAAAGTTAGTGAAATTTGTATAGATCTAGAATTATAATTTTATTGTTAAATTTGTTATGAAATTAATCATTTTTAGTTTTACCATAAACTTTGAATATTTTCAAATTATTTCTCTTCTGTAATCCTTTCAGACATTTTGGATAGTGTAAAACTTTATCTAACTAAGGTCTGAGTAATGATAAAATTATAATTCCTTTGAGAGGAATAAAGATTTAACTTTTCGTAAAAAGCATATAAAATATATAACAATAATAAACAACTGAGATTAAAGCGAGTATGCCATGGGCATAACCTTAACTATGAAACACTTTCTGTTAGAAATATTGTAGCGATTTTTTAAAATTATTAGTTGAGATGATAAATAATTAATTGAACTAGTTAAACTGAAAAATGCAATTTTTTTTTTCATTTTATTCACAAACGTGTGTAAAATAATTATCATGTTTCCAAAACAACCCTCGTTACTCATATTTATATTCGAGTTATAAATCTTACCTTCTAAACAACCTGAAAATAAATCTTGTTTATGACTAAATAACGGATTTATATATAATTGCATATTTTTATTAAAACAAGATACTTAAGATTCGATAAGAAATGTTCATGATTTAAATCATTCTTATTAAAATTATGCTATTTATATTTTTACATATTTCATTAATTTGTAAATATTCTTAAACATATTTTATAATTTCATCATTCGTAAGTTTTCAAGCCATGTTGCAGTGAACAAAAACAGCCATTTATCGGTTAGATATCGCCGATTTATATTTTTATAGTATACTTTATAATTTATTTTATTTTACAGTCATTATCTTGTTCGTGATTTCCGGCTCTCGTTCCGTGCACTGCAATGTCTCTTATATATAATATATGTTTATACACGATTGATAATCGATGATGGGCGATAAAAATAAGTCTTCATAGTTAGTGTTTGGCTGTAATCGTAGTCGTACCTAAATGCATTTCAAAAACGACAAAAATTAGTAAAACTATTTCGGTTTTTCCGTGTTCGTCTTATCGTCACGTTGGTCACACTCATTTTTACGCGTTGAATTCGTCCCATGTGTCACGGCTGGTGTTTAAGACGTTCTGAAATCCCCTCGGTCTTGTGATACGGAAAATCCCAGTTGGGAGCATCCCACCTGGTATTTCCCGTGTCGACCCTTTGCGTGCCGAAGAACGATGACCTGAGTTCGGTTATCATCCATGGGTTTTCTTAGGTTTCCACAGTGTCTTTGGCCCTGAGATTCTCCATGACTTTTTGATCTCCCTCTAGTCGTCTAAATCGCTTTTTTACCCCTTTCACTGTTCCCAGGTTTTCCCCATGTACCATTTCTAGGCCAATTCCCTATCACTTCTTGGTTTCTCCGGATTTCAATTTTGTTTTTCCCAATTCTCTCGGTTCGGGTTTTCCACGGATTTGATGTTGGAATTTCCGAACTGCGTGCTTCTCTCCTCATCTTCATTCTGGTTTTCCCCGGAACCAACGTACAATTTCTCGGCCTGTTGACGTCCGGTTTTTTCCCCCATGACCTGGCTGATGGTGGATTTCCCCCGTGAATTCGACCGATCTACGGGAGGTGTTGGTGGTCTACCTCTATCAGCAGGGAATACATAATTTCGTGGGTTAAACTCCACCCTGTTCTCGCGAATATATTTGCCGAGGTTTAGTCGGAAGTTTAGACGAAGTTTTAATTAATTCATCGTGATAAGAAAACGCTATATTATTTATCGCAACGCAATACACCGTTACACTTATCGCCACCTGTTCGTTATCAAATTTTTTTCATACACTCTTCGATGGATTTTTCTTCTCATTGTTTATTTATTTGGCCAATAAGTTTGTGCCTCTAAGGTTCTTAGAGTTTTTCAATTTTATTACGAAGATTCGATGATCGGTTAGTACGATATTTCCCAGAAGCCTTGACTAAAGCATTATTCCACTCATAAGAAATTTGTAATCTTTCTTTCTTCGAAGCTCTTAAACGTGTACTGGACGAACAATTATAACTATCAGTTTTCCTACTGAACTCGCAATCCAACGATATTTTTCTTAAATACATTACTGTTGAGATTCATTCCATATTCTTGGTCGTTTTTCGTTTTCTCAATTATTGTTTCTACCACTAGGAATTACTAACGCAGCATTATCGCCAGTTTCGATTATTTCTGGTAAAATAATATCGTTAGTTTTTTTTTTTAATTCTATTCGGTGGCATAAGATTTTCATTATTTTCCGATTTTCTTTTTTTTAATAAATTTTCTATTCAGATACTCCTATTATGTGCTTTAAATATGTTCCAATGACATCGGTCAATGTGGAACGATTATTTAGCTGTATTAAAAATATTTTGAGACCTAATTAGTGACAATTGTGACAGTTATCATTCGATAGTTTAAAAGAAATTGTAATTATTCATTGCAACAAATCGTTTTGATATATTAATAATTATATTTAATGTATTTATTTTTTTAATACCTACATTTTTTTCCTACATATTTTGAAGTTTTTAGCACATATTTTATAAATTATACTTCCATATTTATGTATATATCTTTGTAATTGTATTACATATAATTCCGTTCTCTATTTATAACTTTAATAAGAATATGCTGTCAAATATAACACCAAAGAATGATACTTAATATTATAAACTTTTTCTAACACTATATGATTACAATTAAATTAAATTAATATTTAATTAATGTTTATTTATACATCGAAATGTGTATTATATATATAATATTTATATTATTTTACTTTATATAATTATTCAATATCATTTAAATAGCAATATTAAATAACAATATCATTTAATATCCATATCTATGGGTTAATACTTGTTTTAACCTAAAATATAGTCAACTGTATTTTGAAAAATAAAAACAATAATCAATTTTTTGCTAAATTTTTTAAAGTGCGGCCCGGAATTTTGTTACAATACACCTAAAATTAATATCTGTATAATTTGAACTTGATCGAACTTAATAAGTAACGACATAAGCTTAAAATTTTATGGAAAAGGGTAAAATGTTGTTTTTTTGTGTTTAATTGCTTTAATTTTAAATTTGAAAAAATTTATATTTTATATTTCCGATACACTATACAATTACATGTTTTAATTTTTATAACACTATAAATTAACTTATTTAAAAGAGTCTTATTTAAGGTCTTTCAAAGTAGCAGATTTTGGATATTTCTTACGATAATCTTGAACAATCTAAAAATATAAAAATGGTTGTTAATATATTATTCTATATTATACTAAGTTAATATTTATCATTTACTTTTAATAGAAATTGCTTTTGGTCTTCATAATTTGTAATTTTATGATTGAACTCTTCCATTAATTTTATACTCCGTTATGCAAGATCATTTACTCCTTTAAGATTACTTACTATTTTATTGATTTCTATGAATTCGGATAAATTAGTCCATGTATTTGGATGTGATTTTAAAAATGCAATCGAAATACCAAATCGTTCTGAAAAATGTTTAGATTTATGGTTCACGAGTTTTAATAAAATATTATTGTCGTCATTTTCTAAAAGACAAATTAATTCTTCTTTATTCAAAATTAATTTTTTCTCTTATTTCTTCTTCGTAGTCCTCAATTACTATCATTTTTTGGGCCATTTTAATTTTGGTGTCTTCATTTATTCTGTTATTAAACAGTGCTAACATGATACATTGTTCATTTAAATAATACAAATGTTTAAGAAACTTTTGAATAGCAGAATTTGAAATCATTTCATTAATTGTACGATACTCGTAGCAGGCTCTTAAAAATATGATATAATTTAATGGAGCTTCATTGGCATTTGGCGCAGAATACCAGAAGCGTGCATAGCGTTTAATTAAAAATAAATTGAAATGAGAAATAGAATTAATCTCATTATTTGTCAACTTAAACTCTTGCCGAAATAAATACATTTTGAGACAATAGATGCCTTTGGTCATCCACCTTGCATGATGGTATACACCTGGTTTTTTAAACTTTATTCCTCCAGAAGGTACTTCTCCCAAAAATATAATTATTAAATCCAATAATTCTTTACAGTCGTCTCGGATTAAATTTGTCGAAAGTTTAAGTTTTGCATATTCCACAATGTCAATGTAGTTGTTTCCTAATGCATTTTTAATATCTATGTAAGAGATTCCGGTAACAAATTTATTTAAGTTTATAGTATCCCATTTTGCCTTAAATCGTTTAAATATAGGAATATCTGGAGTTGTCATAGATCAAATTTTACATTTTAAAAATTTCAGTTAGAATTATCTCAAATATATGATGCCTACAACCAGAATAAATAATATCTCTATTTAATTTATTTTCTAATAATTTACAGGCACCATTATATCTACCAGTGTTCGACGCGGTCGTATCAAAAACAAATGCTTGAGTTTTATCTAGTAATTCCCAACTTTCTAAAATATCAAAAACTGCAGATAAAATTTTAAGCCCTATCACCGCCAACACTTCTGGTACTCCCAATAATTGTTGAAAATTCGTTCCTGTAGCGATGACTGCTAATCGAATGCTAATCTATCGACACATTTCCCAGATATATTTTCCATTATTTTAGTGTCCTAGTGAACAACGACCGACTTTACATTTAAATTAGTGAAGGCTTGCTTTAGTTATTGGTCATATGATTCCCGATAGACAGCTCTAGCATTTCGTATGGATGTCCTATTGATAATATAGTCAGCAGGATCTAATGACACAGCTTCCAAAAACCCAACTAACAAATGTACGGCATTCCTTTCACTAATTTTGCATTTGTCAAAAGTAGCAGCTAATCTAGAGGTCAATAGTTCTTTACAAGCCCTTTTAGGCTTAGACTGTTCATTGCTGTTAATCAATTTCAAAAGATTTTTCCATATATTCTGGTTCAGATTCCGTACTGTATTTATCAGTAACTAAAAAAAATATTTAAATTAAATACCTTAAGAAGATATCTTTATGTAAGAAAAAATAATTTTAAACTTAAATTTAAATAAAATAAAAATACCTGCTGTTGTAATAATATTTCTCAAATTTTTTTCTTTTCTTTTTGTTTCATTTTCTTTTCTAATTTGCTTTCGTCTTTCAATATTTGTCAATTTTATGTCTACTCCAAGCATCGAACCTGGACGTCCTTTTTTTCTTTGTTTAACTAAAAATAACTTATCCTCTTCTATACGTATCAAAGTAAGTGCATCTTGGTGAGCAATATTAAAAAGGTCGTTCATAGAATCACTAAATAATTGTTATTTTTGTTTAAATATTTGATTGGTTTTATTTTTATTTCTTAAAATACCTTTCCACTCCTCTTAAAGTTAAATTAACTAAGCTTTGCATCTATGAGACACTTGTGTCGGAATTTTAGCTTTTTTCCAAAATACAATACATTTTTAAATCACTAGTATAGCGTTATCGTTTAAATTTAGTTTTGTTATTCTCATACTATAAAATAAAACTTTTAGACAGTCACCTCTAGAAGGCAATTTTGAACCTGTTATTTGATGATTCATATACCCAATAAGAAATGACTTTTCACGCGACGACATTTTAAATATTTGAATAATAACTGAAATAATAATTAAATATATAGTTACTGTTATTGCACAACAAACAACACTGACACTATTTTTTATTTTTGGTGTGATTACTGCAGTGGAATAAATGGATATAGGACAACGAAATATTCCCAAGCACGAAAAAGAATTATTAATAATATTCAATACATGCTGTTGCGTAATAATGATAATCAGATATCGCTATAATTTTTAATAATAACTATAATAATAGTTATTTTATAACTGAAATACTTATCATCGCTTAACTTTCGGCTTCAGTCGCCACGTGTTAAATTTGTTCAAATAAGCTTAAACTACAGATTTTTATTTAAAAGATATATAAAAACAAAATTAGGGGGAGCACTCATAAAAAATTAAATTTAAGAAAATAAGTGGTACCCTAATATATATATATATATATATATATATACATATAAACATAAAATTTGTTTATTGAGTCAATAAATAAACATATACAAAAAAAAAATTAATATATTTCTGAATCAAATCGAGTGAAATGATAAAACTCAATAAAAATAATAAAAGGTTTTCTTTGTTTATCATTGTATACGGGTTAAACGTAATAATGAAACCAGCAGTCGACATTAATGTATTGTTATCGTTATAGCTACAAATCTATATATTTCTACAGAATATATACTTTTGTTTTTGTATCATTCTTAAGTTTTCGAAACAAACTATAGCCAAATAGGAGCGAAATTATTATTTAAAATAACAACTATTGGTCTTAAAATCTTTATTAAATGTATTAAACGTCTTGTCTAGACTAATATTTAACTTATCAAAATTATATTATTGAAATCATGATTATTGTTTTTCTTTATTAAAATTACTATTTTATTAATCACAAAATCAACCATCTAGTTCCATCATTTATTACTCCAAATAAACAGCATTCAAAACATTTCCATTGTTTATTCGTTTCTTATTTTTTTTTTTTTTTTTTTTAGACAGCTGCATGAATTCATGTCAAGATTATTTATTATTTATCAAACATACGACATCAGTGTAGGTTTGACGAATTTCATGTTTTATTCTTGACATCCACCTGAATCTCATATACAATTTACTTTGTTTGTTTTTAATTTTGTTCTACAGAATATCGATGTAGCAATGTATACATACATAGGAATATATTGAATAAACAATATAATCAAAGTGTTTATTTTTGTATTGATAAGAGTATTGTAGAAAATCCATGAAATATCAAACATTCAACGTTATTGCACAAGAGTTGGTTGATACTTGAAACAAAATCTAATTAAGTTACTGTCTATTACTTTTAGTTAAACGGTGAAAATAAATTACATTTAAACAATACATACATATTTTCACATATTGAATTCCCTGGATGTATATTTTTTGAATTTTGTGATTCGTGTGCGTTATCTGAATTATTATTATTTTAAAAATATAGTTTTAATATCTTCCATTACGTCTTTCATTTATTTCCGATGTTTCACAATGTGATTCCAACTATATTACAAATGTTCTTAATACTTTCATATTTTACTTCATTTGTCACTATAACGTTTCTCTGAATGTCAAGTCTATTTCCAATTTTAAATCCACTTATTTAAATTAGTTTTTAGTATATTATTTTACTTTTCGTACATGTGTAAAATGTGTAGTGAATATTTTTTATGCATATTTTCGTAGTTAACTATTACATTTTATTTTTCTAGTTTTATTTTATTTAAATAAAAACTTGTTTGGCGATATCATTTTTGTACTGTAGACAATTTATTTTTCACCCAATAAATGTTTTTCTTTTTTTGGAATTTATTAATTTGTATTCTGAACTTTTGATTTGATAATTATTGATTTTTACCATTGTAAGACATCGGATACAAACTACTCATTAAAGATCAGCCCGAGTCCGGGTCAACCTAGACCAGGATCGATTTAAGTCCGATGACATGCTTTTATATTCTTGGTTTAGGTGTGTTTGGGCTTGGAAAGTCATATAATGTGTTACATTTGGTTTAATCATAATATATTTTTAATATCACCGTCGTGGCCTGGTTCGGTCTTTTATTCTTTTGGTCTGCTTTAAAAATAGTATTTTTTTTTCGATTTATTTCTAATTACTTCTAAATAGCATGTTATTATGCTATTATATTATGTTCGTATTTTTGGAAATTACTTTATAAAAGACAGTAATTTTACTCTTCATGAATTATCGGTTATTAATATTGTTTTTTTCCAAACAGGATATTATAAAAATAAACGTTGTTCACTGTTGAATATACAATATAATACGATATACAAATAATACTGTGAAATGTGAATGTCTAAAATTGTTTTATTTTATTTTGTTCGTTCATTGGAGAAGCATCATTGCATCGGTATTCAGTTGATTCGTTCCACGAACATAAAAGTAAGCATAAGAATTTAGTAATTACTACGAAATTGTTATTGTAAATAGTTGTTAGACCAATCATTTAAGAATTTTACATACTATCTTGTACCTATTACCTATGTAAATACAACGCACGCTGCATAATGCACATTGTATAATCGTCATAACATTAATTTAATTTTTAATTAGTTAGTTTATATTATAATTAGAGCAAAGACTTTCATGTATTTTCATGTTTGTCATAGCTCGGGTTTATATTAACAAATAAAAACAGTCCTGGTCTGGGTCGATTATTTTTTTTAATATAAAATCTGAACTGGCCTTATCCGGGCTTTTAAAAAAAATGTGAGCTTCATTCATATTGGTCTGCGTTGAAAAATATATTTTAAGAATTGGACCGGCCCGGTCAAACGAAATTGTCTTAAATATTTGATCTGGTCCGATCCCATTAGGACCGGGCTGATCTCTACTGTTCATATTGAACAATCGATAAACGTATTACGTTTAAAACATATTCAAACATTGTGACCATTCAGTTTAAAACCGTATTGCAGCATCGAAAACATAGGCATAGAGACACTGTTCAAACAATAAGTGTGGTTTTACTTTTGATTCGGGCGTAATTTTTATGCGATTCAAAACAATATACTCATTGGTAAATAAGTCGGGAAATCAAAAACGTTTGTAAACTTCTTTTATGCCGAAACACTCATCCGAAACCGTTACGCGTTTTACGTTTATTTAGCATTATTTCGAGTGCAATAATCGTAGTCAAACGCCAACACGTCGCACTAGTACTAACGAACGACGATACGAGTACACGGGTACCACTTGGCACGCGCATAATTATTAATACACTCCGCTGTTCTTATTCGCATGGTCCCACCCGCAGTGCGCTCGACGGGACGCACAATAAATTACCATTTCCCGTACTCGGACGGTCAGCACATTGTTCTCGAAACCGTACGGACTTAACGAATAACATACATAGACGCAACTAGGTGGGCGCAATAGGGTTTTTAACACCCCTGAGTTCAAATGTAGTACTCCTGTTTTTTTATTTTTCAGGTCTATGTAATTACAGTTAAATACCATTTAATTTTATTTTCAACAATTTCAGCACCCCCCAATATTTGGGCTCTAGTTGCGCCCCAGCAACGATATCTGGCCGGGGCCGTTCGATAATCACTCAATATTCGGTTCACTCACCTCACATTTCGGATATCGTTCCGGCACTCTCTTGACCTTCCAGCCGAGCAACGGCGGTATGCATATGACGCCGCTGAATATCCACACGAAACCGATCATAACGATGGCACGTGACGGCGTCCGTTTCTTCAGGTACGCGACGGCCTGCGTGATAGACCAGTACCGGTCCAGGGCTATCAGGCACAGGTTCATGATGGACGCGGTGCACAGGAGTACGTCCAGGGCCGCGTGTATGTCACACCACCAGTCGCCGAATATCCAGTAGCCCATTAGCTCGTTGGCCAACGAGAACGGCATGACAATTATGCCCAGGAAGAAGTCGGCCACGGCCAGGCTGGCTATGAACCAGTTCTGAACGTTCTTCAGCGCCTTCTCGGTCACGATGGCTATGATGACCAACATGTTGCCCACCACCACGATGATCATGAGCATGATGACCACCACGGAGGCGATCACTATCTCCGGTATCGAGTACGTGGAAGGGTACACGGACTCGAAAATGTAGTACGTTCGGTTGGGGTCCATTGTGCCGTTGGTATCGTTCAGGTAACTGGTACTGTTCTGGTCGACCAGCAGTCCGAACTCGTTCTGGTCGATTTTGAACACCATGCCCGACAGGTTGGACAGGTTCTCGGCCATGTCCAGCTGTTCCATTTTCACGGTGGTGGCAATCGGACGGGAAGGGGGAGACGGTCGAGCGGACTCTAAGTGACGGCCACCAGTGACGCGAATAGTCGATGATGGACCACGTGGACGACGCAAGCAATGGGCTGTTGTCGCCAACAGTCGAAGCTCCTCCACGTCCGCCGGCCTGGCGGTGGTCGCTTTCTCCGGAAGTCCTTCCACCAGACAAAACTCATGACCCGCGTGTGTGCCGGCGCGCAGTGCGTACGTGTGCGTACGTGTACGTGGGCGCGTGCGTGCGTGTGCGTTCCGAGTCCGGACGGTTACCTGGAAAACGAGAAACGGAAAAATTAATTCATACGGTGCGTGACGGCGGTGCATTGCATTATAAACGGGACCCGTGGCGCGGCAGTAAATCCTTCGCTATAACCCTCTCAGCTTTTGCGACGGGAAAACACGGCTTGAGCCGCAGCATTAAGTCCACGTCATGTTTCTCTTCCGACGCCTAATGGCTAACGATAATATTCAAATAGATTACCGATCGTCTAGCAGACAACTCCGCGGCGTACAGGTACACAACATGTGTTCCCGTTAAGCAAATCAACCTGGTTCGACGGCTTGTCGGGCGTAAGCTTATAACTAGGCTTAGGGGATTCTAGTATTTGCATATTTGTTCCGAAAGATTAATAGGGCATAGCAGAGTCAGCAGAGGCCTACCGTTCTAGAGGGCGCGACAAATCTAAATCCTAAATTTTATTTTGCATATATTTGCATGTTTGACAGGTTTTTTTTTTAATTTGTATAGTATATTTTAGCAGTACGTAGCTTTCAAGTGCCATTAAAGGTCATATTATAATATACCCACTCAAATATCTTATGGTATACCACGCATTTATTATTTTGTCGATTGCTTGAAGATCTAATAAATAATAATATAGATTTTTTTTTTAAGTATGCGTCGTTTTCTTCCCTTGATGTGAAACAAAGATTTTCGAAATATAAAAATTTGCCTTCAAATAACCATCGCGGATTTCAATTTATAAACATAAATTACATCTAATAGTACAGTGCAATTCTTATATTAAGTTTTAGTGAAAAAATTAAATAATTCAAGTAAATTGTAAATCATTATTTTTTTTTATTAAAGGCACAAAATAATCAATACTATCAACAAACTTTTATATACATCTAATATTCACCCAATACGAGGGATTAAATATCTCGTAAATTTTAAATGTTATTATGTTGTACAAATCATAAGTTGGGATAATGATTAGTGGTTGTTTATAATTAATAATAATCACGTTGAAAATTAACAGAAATTTTTTTACATTAAAACCAGTCGATGCGGACACTGTGTAATACGCGAATTTCCCTTTTATTGAAACTAATTTATAGCCCATTACAATCTACATCATGAGTATTTCATGGGTCACACCAAATAAACACTATTTTTGAGACGAACTATATTATAAAATTGATAAAATTAGACTATATCTTCAACAGTCTTAGCTACTGTGTGGTAAAAATATTATTTTCTAAAAAAAAAATTTGTGTTTAACTTTTTACTATTTACTGGTATATTATTGTCTACATGTGAAATATATTATTCTACCATATACTATTTTGTATAATACTCAGGCCCATATTTAAAAATTTGGCACCCCCGGGCTTATAATTTATTCCCTCCCCTCCCGAATAAATAATAATAATATAACACTTATTATTTTGTCCAAAATCGAGATTCATTAATATTAAAATGTAACTTATAAATGAAAATCGTTTGATACTTTTTTAATTAACAAATTAAACAAATTATAATATAATAAAACATACTATTTGATTTTTTTTCATTAGGTACATCATTTTTAAAATTAATTTTGCCAAAATATTTTGCCGCCCCTGAGACTTGATGCCCCTGGTCATGTGCCTACCTGTGCCCCTCCCTAAATACGGGCCTGATAATACTAAATTGGTATACATGCAGTTGGGTTTTAAAATCTGCTGTCATCATACCTTATCAGTGAAAATTAGAAAAGCACAATAATCTATTGTCATTATATTTATACTCCTGTTCCTGATATCCGTCGTTATCACAAGCCAACACGTATCTAGGTACGAGAATTGAAAATAATATTTCATGAAATATTTCTACAATCTCACTTTGGTTAATAGCCATATCTAATATAAAGCACAATTATATATTACTTCACATTTCAAGTACTTTCCCCTGTGCTTGTATGCAAAATAAAACAACGGACCCGTTGTATGATATCATTTTAATAGGGTACTCAAATACGTTTCTGTATATGACTAAGTGTTACATACATACATCTTATCATGGAATAATAATAAACGAGATCAAATATCACGAAAATCAGCTTCTAATATTTTAATATTGAATATTTTTACATTTTAGTTAAATTATAAATTTAAATTTATAGTGATATACTCATATTTATGAGTTAAATTCATTAGTAATTGTGTTAGAAATCTAAAAAAAGATATATGTAAATCAAAATATTTTTTAATGATATAAAATAGAAATAAATGAATAGTATTAAAATAATTAAAATGTTCGTATCATCTTTATATTTGATAGGTAAAAAATAACATTGAATTATCAATGCGATTAAGATTTAATACATTTTAGTAGTTTCAAGTTTCTATAACCAACTTACGGTTTAGAAGAACTATGTAAATTCATAACTGTTCATAAAATATTGTAAATTACAAAAAAATACATTAAATTTTTGTTATATATAATGTATTTTAAATTAAAAATTTCATTATTAAATACGATTCTAATATAGTAAAAGGAATTCCATAATAATATGATAAACTACGTTTTATTCAATGATAAAAATGTTCGATCAACTTTAATTTGCATAATTATTCAATTATAAAATAATTCAATAGTACAATTTGAACTTCACATAAATAGTTTCAAATTCAAATTATTTTCTTGGCTAAGTTATAGTATAATTGCCAAAACACTATTACGTTAAATTATGTATAGTATTTATATATACTTAATGCATTATAAATATTTTAAACGTGGTTAGATGTAAATAAATCAAATATAATTATAATTTTATAATTTGTAAACTATATTAAAATTTTGTTCTGATTAATATCATACGTACCGTATAATTAATAATAATTTATTTTATAAATATAATTGAATGAATTAATTTTAAATAAAATAAATTATAATAAAATACAATGATTTCCGTAATTATTAGTGTAAATGCTATGTGCATTATATAATATATAAGTACAATATTTTATTTGTTCTAATTTTAAATGTGTTAGGAAAAGAGTTGCTATTATTTGGTGAATTTTTAATCTAGCTAATAATGATTGTTTTAAGTGGTTTGTAGTATTTTTCAAATTCATTTTTGTTTCAATTTTGGGGAAATATGTTGGATATATTTTATAAAATTTGAATAAATATAAATCATGTTTTAAATGAAAATTTGAACGATATATTCTATTAATATAATAATCAAATACATTCTTCGTTTCACTCAGAAACTTAAATATGTATCAAGTTTTAATTCAGTTGACGATTTTACTACAAAAATTTTAATCATAGCCTTTTAAGTGTATCAATTAAGTTTAAATAAAAAAAATCAATATTATATTTATTAATGTATAAGAATGCTATAATTATATACAATAAAAGTTATAACACAGATTATTTCACAACATATTTATATTATAGATATAAGCAATCAATATTGTATAAAAAAAAAAAAATTATGTGCTTTATTAAAAATAAAATGCACAGTACTAAAAATATATTAGTAGTAAAAATATCAAATTTATAACACGTAATGATGAATTCTGAAAATTATAAGAAAATATACTGTCTATTTAAAACGTGTTTCAAAAAACTTTTTAAGTTCAAAACTAATTTAAAATATGATAATATCAAAAACCTTTTAAGACGATTGAACGAATGAAAATATTATAATTTTATAATCATTATAATTTTCACGTGTGTTGACTATAACTAGGAGCTAAAATTAAAATTAGCTACTTGACGATAGTATTCCAGAGTATTAAAAACCAAAAACTTAACCGAAATTCCCTCAAAAAAACGACCAAGAGGAAGTCTTCATCAGAGATTGTTGGACAAGGTGGGTGAAGAAATATATTTTAGATGTCGACAACTCGATATCGACTACAACGACTGAATGATGTGATAGACAGGAATGGATGAAGAGACTTGGTGGAAGCATGCAAAAGGTCTCAACGACCATTACAAAAAAAAAAAAAATTGACGGTATAGATAATTGATAAAAGATACAGACTCATGAGATATATACGTAATATAATTATAAATGTTACGAGCTTAGTTGAGCACAGATAAAATTGAGCGATTCATAGAAAATTTACATATTTTTAATAATATTTTTTTTTCATTTCATATTATATATTGTTATAATTTTTATTAATTTTAATACTGTCTTATTTATTAACAATAATTTGTATGGACAATAAAATGTACTCCAATTAAATTATTAATTCAGAGCAAAAAGAAATATTCTATCTATATATCTTACTTTTTACATAGGAATAAATTTTTATGGTAAATACAATTTGGGATGGTAAAAATGCTCTATAAGGTTCAATTTATAAAAAAATTGGGTGTATATTGTATTTGAATATTAAAAGTTTTCAAGAAAAAAAATGCAAAAGAATGTTACGCAGATATGGTTTTGTTTTAAAAACAATTCTAGACCGTTTTTGAGTAAAACTTATTTTGATTAAAATGTTTCACCAAATATATGCTATATCTTTTTATTGCAATTGTAATGTTTATTTACAATAAATTAATCGTTTATTAAATACTGAACAGTAAACTGAAAAATATTAAAATTATGTATTTTTTTAATTTAATGTTCGAAAATAATTCAGCGAAGGTCAAAATTAATTTTATAATTATTTAAACTAACCTTTTTAAATTAGGTTATAAAATGAGAAATAACTAAAAGTCCCCTAGGAAATATAAACACTGGACATGTTTTAGCATTATATATGTTTATATAACCACATTGAGTACAAAAATGCTATTAACTTAACAAATCATATCTCCCTGGTAAAATTTATCACACACATAACTAATGATTCTAGTTCATATATTTTAATTCTATTGTTTTGTTATAAAAAAGTCCACTTAATAGAAAAAAATATTATAACAAAGTTACAATTATATAGTTGTATAAATTAATCCTATAATATATTTCAATAGTAGAAAACATTATATTAATGTATGTTGATATATCACATTAAATAAAATATTATGTTGAATAGAATTGGATCAATGAATCATTATGTTGTCATCGTAGTTTTAGTTTTTTACATATTGAATGCGTATTGTCAGTCATTCTGACAATCATAAACCTACTAATTCTATACAACATGATACAATGTATAGAAAACTTGAAACTACGTGTTCAACACGTACTATATAATGATATCTAATGAAAAGTATGAATAATATCGATGAATTCAAATTTAAAGGGGAATTGAATGATTTATCTATTTACAGAGTTGTATAGAATTCATAGGTATTTATTTATTTACGCCCGAAGGTAAGAGAGTGTACAAAGAATTCAATATATAGTTAACTTAAGATTATGATTAGTAATATAAAATAAATTTTTAAACATTATTATACAGTTTCACTACTAATAGAGGTAATACACAATAAAAAAAAAAGAAGATAATGAATAAAATTATAAATTATAAATTCAAATTCAAACATAAATGACGAAGTTTAGATTCAGAATCAAAGTTAAAGTTGAAGCTATCGAGGCTGTTGCAAACCCGAAGCATACGAATGTTGGGTTCATTATAACTATATGATTGACTATGTGTACAATATTCTATTACAAAGGGCGGTTAATTTTTGAATTTTTATAAATTCAATTACGACTGAAAATCCTACAATATTGGAAATTTGATAACATACAATTCGTTTACTTACCAATTATAAAAAGTTATAAAAATCGATTAATTTTATACAACAAATTTACTATTATTGATAACACTTGTTATTTAAATGTCTATTTAATTTGTGCACTTGTAATGAGCATACTATACTGAGCATACTTCATGATAGATACTTCTATTATGATGGACAGCTGCATTTCTTTCCTACTATTGTGATGTTATGCAGGCGTAATAGACAAATATTTATTTATGGATAATATAATCGAACTACATCAAGGTATTAGAATTTAATATTTATTGCACATACGGGAAACGGGCGTATCATATGTGGGTTACATAGTACAAAGGAATGATGTAAATTGTATTTTAATTCCAATAATAATAATAAAATCTAGTTGTACCATAAATACGTGAAGAAAATAGCATCGACTTTCAAAAAATTCAAAACAAATTTACCGTATCACCATTTGATACTTAATATATGATGGGCTGTATATAATATGGTTTATTTTATAAACATATATTTAATTTAAATATGTTTATTTCATCTTTTTTATTATAACTCAATATTATATAACTAAATACGGTATTAAATAAATGTAAAATTATTGCTGCTATCGATTCAACTAATGTTCATTGCTTATATTATATTTTTTTATATCAGCACTGCCTGATAGACATTATTATGTTAATTAAATTTAGAGTATTTATTATTATACTAGACCTCTGGACATTGGCGTATCCAGGATTCATTTAACAGAGGTGTTTTAAAATGTAATAGACTTATGGTATAGCCTCTGTCCCCTCCCCTGTATTACATAAATAAATTATATATATTTATATAAATTAAAATGATTACATTAAGACACCATATGTAAAACCTACAAGTTGTATACATCGTTTATTCAAATAATCAAAGTATGTTTACAATTTGGTGAAATACCATAAAATAAAGTCAATGGGGGGATGTTCTAACACCCATATCACACCCCCCCAACCTAAATACGCCCCTGTTTCTGGACATATAAGTAATCAACTATATCAGGTTTTCAAAAATGTAAAATATGTGTAATGAATATGAAAAGAATGCATTATAACACACTAGATATTTTAATTAATACTTCAAGCACTTCCAGATAAAAAGGTATATTTTTTTTTCATATCACAAATAATTATTTGCAAACCAAATATTTGTTAAAATTATTCACCCTCCTCCGTTGCCATTATCATATTTGTTTTATTTATTTTTTATTTTTTGAACTACTTCACTTACCTATTCTAATAATATTTATTTATTTTTTTCACTTTCATTGTTATGGAAACCTCCGGTTGTAACGCTTTTTCATTCGGATATCCTACAATAATCACGCTGGGTCCAACTTTTAAAAGAATAATTAATTTATGAATTTTGAACGTCATGACGTCATTTATCAACTATAATTTATGATATGCTGGAACAACGAGGAAAGCAGCTAAAATAGTTTGCATATTTAAATGTAACTAAAATTACACTATTATGACTAAAGTATGATTTTCAGAGTTATTAATTTGTTATGAAACAAAAAAAAAAAATCATAAATAAATCTGAATATAAAAAATAATAATAATAAAATATATAATGCATAAGTAGAAATAAATATAAAGTACAACTAAAATAAAAATTAAAAATTGCCTCTTTGGAAAAGGGAGTATCTAAAAAAACACTGGCCAAACTCTTGTTTTAACTATATTTCGGCCGGAAATGAACATACAATGAGTTGTAAACCCTTTCATTTTGGATGGAAAAATCCTGTTAAAAAGTTCTATATGTACAATGTGAAAAACACAATTAATAATGAAACCTTAGTCATCGTTCTACAAGATTGAATAAACGTGATATTCGTAATTTTATTTGAATAATATACCAGCAGAATAAGGTTTTTAAAATTATTATCCAATTGTATATTTTTTAATGATTAAATTATTAGATTGTAAAAGTACAATGTTGATACAATACATTACACTTGTGTATACCACCAATGACATTGTATTCATTTTGATATGTTAAACGTGCGAAAATATGATTGGACACTTCCGGCAATCCTTAGTAAAACTCTGCAAATACCATGATTTTCAACAATCATTAATATTATAAGGTACAATTTAATGAATGCAGTGTGTCTTTCCTTTCAGTAATTTTCACTTATATGCATTAATTCTAAACCATCGTTAAATTTGTATGTTATAAATAATTATATAGTTTTTTGTTTACATTTTACTTACCATATATATATATATATATATATATATATATATTTATATTCTCGGCTACTATGTATTTCGAATTTATTATATTATACTACTTTATAAATCTGGAATCACAGCATAATACTCATTGCAATTCAACCACTATTTATTATATAAACTTACTATCTACAAAATAAATACAAACTTAGGTTGCACGCCAACACTATTCTAAAATAAATAAATAGACGTATAGAAGTTCAATAGATTTTTTTTTTTTTTTTTTTTTGATTTGTTTGACGTGTAAATACAAATAAAATAAAATATTATACAAAGTGGACTTTATAGACTGAATAATAAAAATATGTATCAGTAGTTAATTATAGGCATATTATGAATCTAAAGATGTCTAAGTGTAAGAATAATAATAAATCATATTTATAAAATATTTGCAATATATTTTATTCTAAAATACTACGTGGCAGAACAAGAGTAGTCGATAGATCAAAATTAGTCACAAATATACAATGAAAATTATATTTTATAAATAGAGTGATACAGAATTTTTAGATTTAATTTACTCAGAATGTTCCACACAAATAGTAAATTGTACATAAATATTATAATTCAAAATACATTCCTCGTTTTACACAAAATTTAAAAATGTTAATAAGATACTGGATTCAGTGTTCGACCTTAAGTCGTTACGCTCTTCGTACAAGATACATCAGGTGGTGGGCGTACACGGATATGGGATTATATTACACATTTCAAATATCATGATATAGTATCCCTTGGATAGTCGTGTTAGTTGTATTATTTGTATACATTTAAAATTAATGATAAATCATAGCATTGAAATATCGAATTTACGCCAAGTTTGTTGTCATATTGATAAATTGAACATACCATCATACGTTATTGTTACTCGAATGTACCCTATATTTAAGGAATTTTAAATATATTGATTAAACTAAGCGTATAAAAATATCAAATTGGATACATGTGCTAGTAAAAACTTTATGACAAAAACCACAGCTAAAAGATTAAAATAATCGTTATTATGCGTAAAAACTACCTATACCATATTTTAAGTATAAATTTTCATTAATATATATACAAAAATTATAACCTATTTTTATTTTCTATATATATTTTTTTAAATAAAATAAATTAAGAATTTATCTTTGGCCCCTAACTATAAATTTACATATTTTTTTTTATAAAAAAAAATGCAAAGGGTAGCTTAAAGAAATGAAATGCCTATTTCTGGGAGTTATTTTATTTGTTTTTTTTCAGTTTTTGATTTCAGTAAAATAAAATAAAAAGTACTGTAAAAGTTAATACATATTCTTTAAATATGGTTTCCAAATTTACTGCAAACTTATACATTTATATTATACTAGACTATAAAACTTTTGTTGCAATTTTATTACCAATAAAAGTTTAACCACAGAAAAAAAAAACATCATTATTAAATAAATATATTCCTCGTTCTTTCCATAATTTAAAATAAAATCACAAACAAACGATGTATGCATATTTTTTTTTGACTTTATGGATTTAAATTTAAAAAATAAACGTGATCTCATGAAATATAAAAATGTCATTATTTAATTATCATTGATCAATAATCGTTCAAAATAAAATTCACTAAATTGTGAAGTTTAAAATCCCAATAATTATTATTTTTTTTTTACCATAAAGTTTTACTTTACAATAAAATTGATATAGTAACTAGTATCTTCAAGTTTAATTTTAACACTATTTATAATTTATATACAATTTCTAAACCTACTTCATAAAGTTCTTTGCATTTTTCACATGATGATAATAGCATAAAACAACTACTTTTAAGAAACTTTTCAGCACAATGTACGAGTTATATAAAGAAAGAATAAGAATTATTACTTTTTTTATACGTTACTTACATTATAGAATATTGACTATGCTGTTGCATAATTTAAGTTTACATAGAATAAAAGAACCATCTATTCACTCCTTTCTTTATTAAATTATTTTATCTTCACATACCATGTTCACAGTATCGTTTTCATAATGATAAAACTTTAATAACGCTTAAAACTAATAATCATGTATACTAAATAATCAATTACTATACCTATAACAACTGTTTAAAATTATGTTGAAAAATCTATATATTTTCACTTTATACAATTAAAAGTTTTCAAATTGAAAAACTTTGAATTATTGGTATGTTTTTATTATAATATAGGAACGTTTATGTTAAATTCACCACATTAAATAAATCCTAGATGGTTAAACGTTTATAATTAATAGCTTTAAATTACTGAAAATATAAAAAAATAAAAATGTGCAGTAAAAAAAACCAATATATCAACATATTTTCTATAATAACATAATATATTTTCAATTTTGATTTTTTTACCGCTCTGGATATAAAGCAAAACAAACAAAATTCTTTTGAAAATACTTTTAGTATGGAACTATTTTATTATCTGACAAATATTTATTATTTAACTAGTCTCAATTTAAATAGGATTATAACAATTATTAATTTTATTATTATATCATATTATTAAAAGTAAAAAAATCTAAATTTATTATAATTAAATAGTTATAAATTAAGTAAATAATCAATAATAATAATTTCATACTTAGTTAGCTACTATTAGAATAATATTTTATTTTCGTACATAATTATTAAAATTTAAGTTTTATTTAAATATTGTATCTTAAATTTTATTAATTATCAGTGTATAATATCTGAATTCGTAACATGTACTCTAACAGTTCTCAGTATATTTATAAAAAATAATAACCAAATTTAATTGAATTTGTAAAATTTAAAATTTAAACTTGTAACACAGAAATACGCCTACCTATAAATGTTTGCTGAAATTAATTTTATTTTAGTATGACCAACACGTGTTTGTACATAATGAGGAATAAAAAATGAAACGGGTTTTTATCTGTCAGAGATGGAGTATTTAAAGAAGAACTTTTTTCTCTTTTTAGTTTACGTCCAAGTAAATATAATATAATAAAAACTTCGCTACAACATGCACGAATCACGACGACGGTAAAGTGTATAATAATAATATGACCTAAACCATGTTTGTATATTATACATGTTATTACATAAACTCCACAAATACTATTAATAGTAAGTATTTTTCTGTTTCATTATTTTAGTGACTCATACTTTAAGTTTATAACGCGTACCGACTTGTTGTGCATAAGACATTATTACAATTTTTTCATGGCCGTGCTGTAACCTTTCGCACTGGTAATTTGATTAAATTACGCGATACAGCACTCAAACTAGTTTCCTTTTGTTTTGAGGTCTGTGATTTGAGTATCGTTATTATTCACGAATTCCCTCGTGGACTTAATCGTACCTGCATAACAGACTACAAACGTTTGTATATTATATAGCTACTAAAACGCGTCGAGACTAAATTAGATACGTTGTTCGCCAGATAAATACTGCAGGATCATATTTGTGCAACTGAGTTCAGCGGAAAGGTAAAACTGACAAAAATAATACTACTGGAAACGGCCAAGAGCGAATCAATGACAATAATATGTACTTAGAAATATAATAAGGCGCTAAAACGTTACAGTTTTATCTTCGAAACAGTATCATATCGATTAAAAAAAAATCAAAAAAAATCTGACAAAATCCACGAACAACCAAGCGGAATATTGATAACAATTTTTAACGGAAATATACCATCTCGGTTTAATCTTTGCTGTAACACTGCTATAGTGATATTCGTATGATCAATACGGAGCACCTTAAAATCAGTCTGAATCATCTGTGCATCATCGTTAAGTTATATTATTTGTAATATACGCGGGGTGGTGAATAATGGAATAATAACGACTTATGCACAATTGCTCAATAATAATGACTATGTTTATTTTGGTTTCTTAATACCATCAATGTTCCAACAGTAAAGTTGTGCTTAAATGAATGATGGGTCGTCAAGTTCCTCTCTTAAACCTCATCTCATTCTGGCGCTATCTCATGCCGGAGAATTTTTATATGCCATTCGGTTTCGAATGTCCTCACCCTTTCTCACTTTTACGGCCAAATAAAAAATCATGATTATAGCCTGAACCCGCGCGGGTTGTTCGAGTTTGTCGTAGCGACAACAGGACGCGGTTAATTTGATTAACGCTCCAGAAATTCGAATCACACAACTTTCCGCGCGAGCGTATAAACTTGTTTCTTGTTACTCGAATTTGTACAGAACAATGGTCGTCACGCGAGGAAATGAAATATTGGGCGGGTGGCCTGGCATTTCGTAGTGCGGGACATGGCGTGCCAAAGAAAACGATAACGGGTGCCTCTGCTGATAGGGATTCTCACCCCTCCTCTCTATCAACAAAGATTTATTGCGTTAAAAATATCTTCGGCTGGAGAATTCTCAATACACGTAAAAACAATTATATATTCCCATAACATGTATGGCATCTGAGGCATTTCACCAATAATTGAAAATGAAATTAATTTTTAAAAATTTAGGAGGGGTAATAATAATAATATGTATCCAGGCCAAATGAGTTTTTGAATACATATCTACGTAAGAGCAGCTGATACTTTGTTGTTGGTGTAATATATTATTATAATACCAATCCATGTGATAAAGTTTAATATTAATATTATTTTAGATTTTATAATTAAATTTTAGCCAAAGGGCATTCGACGCTGAGAATTCATTAGGCTGAATTTAGTGCTTGACCGACGGCCAGCGCTGACGTCGGTCGAACGTAGCTAAATCAATGAATGCATACGAACAACTACAGCGCAGCGCTGAAAAGTTGATACGCGCGTATCAACATCGATACCGAACGTGTCATTTCTGAGGTGCGTCTTAATCCACCATTGTGGGACCTTTATTGTAATGCATACAAAGATCGTGATGCGAAAATAAATGCTTGGCAAGAAGTTTGTCAAGCAGTTGTACAAAATTACGATGATATACCTGATATACCTGGTCGGTCTACAATAACCTGATGGACATGATATCTTCTACGTCTTTTTTTATTTTTTCTTAATTGTTTGCGTAAATAATACGCTCATATCATAGAATTTACTAGGTATAGATTCATAATTCCAAAAGTTTAAGTTTAAGTATTTAAAAAACTTGACTAATAACGAAATAACGTACACAGTATGACCGACACAGTTGCCGATCAGCTATGTACTAAACGCTTTGTCACGACCAATGGTCAGCGCGTACCGTCGGTCGAGCACTAATCCTAGCCTTATGTTATTGTTTTTCTGGTTTACTCTATGACGGGCGTAGGTAAATTGAGCCCCAAGCGAATTTATCTTTTTTCGAAATAGGTAAATAAAATTAAGGCTGTTTTTTTTTTACCATACTTTTAATTATATTAACACAATTATGTACTACATACATTAATCTTACATTTATCAGTTATCACATATCACATCCGGCATTGTTGTAGATAGTTAGATATTTATATAAATGTCGCGTAATATAATATTGCGGAGCTAAATATAATAATATTTAACGATGTAACGATAAGATACACTTACCTATAGTATTCGGTGAATTTATAACGGGTGAAGGTAAATTGAATCCCAAACGAATTTATCTTTTTTTCGAAATAGGTAAACTGAGTCCCAATAATAATATTAAAATTGGTAAACTGAGTCCCACGTATAAAATTTAAAGCGGTAAACCAATCCCTCGTATAACAGATAAAGCGGCAAAATGAGTCCCGTCTAAAATATTTAATTTATTCAATTTATTTAAATGTATTTAAATTATAAATATCACCGTTGATATAAATTCACCGAATACTATAGGTAAATGTATCTTTTCGTTACATCGTTAAATATTATTATATTTAGCTCCGCAATATTATATTACGCGTCATTTATATAAATATCTAACTATCTACAACAATGCCGGATGTGATATGTGATAACTGATAAATGTAAGATTAATGTATGTAGTATATAATTGTGTTAATATAATTAAAAGTGTGGTAAATAAAAAAAAAACAGCATTTCACCATATTTCAAATTACCGCTTTAATTTTTATACATGGGACTCAATTTACCGATTTCATTTTTGTACGAGGGACTTAATTTACCTAAAATTAATAAAATGGGACTCAATTTACCAAACCAGTCTATAACTATGTTATACTGTATGCCTTGAAATCGATGTACAATCATATGTATGTGTTGATTTACGTAAAAAATAATATTTTATAGTAAAATATACTTGAACATTTTCTCTTTTTAATTGAAATCAAATATTTGTCATAAATTAAAAATAATAATAATATCCAATAATAAGAATCTTATAATATGATTAAATGTTTAAATTAAAAATATGTTCTATATTAGGATATCCAGTAAATTTTTAAATGTACCAAAATCTGTGCAATGTATTTACATTTAAAACGGTAAGCTAAAAAGTCTAAAATATAATAATCAAAAAAAAAAAAGTTTTTAAATTTAAAATACGAGTAAATGATAAACAATATATTCGAAATTATGTTTTCTAAACCAAATTACATTTTTCTAAACACAGTTTGGTTTTGTCTTTTTTTTTTTTTTTTTTAAATCGAATAACAAATGTACTGAACTCGATTACAACTTAATGCAACCATGTACAAAGTTCCCCAAGGGGAATATAAATATGCATGTATGTATGAAAGTGGGTTTACTCACGCATATAAATAACACAAAAAAAAACGATTAATCCGCCTAGGCAAATAAACGTGACTCGGACCAAATTAATAAATTATAACCCGAAAAAATAATGGTTATTTATCTACATCTACGAATATCTATAGATAGAACTTTCAGCAAGCGTGACATATACACATATTCATTTCGAAGTAACAACTAAACTTTCCAACATCATGTTGTGTGACATGTGTGACGCTCAAACCTCATTTCTCCACGTCTTTAATGAACGCCATATGTACACAACATCACCGTCATCAACACGTGATCGTCCATCATTTATAATTAGCAAGCTTTGTGGTAAGACCATGTGATACACGGAACAATATTGGTTATTCTTGTAACATGGAGATCCAGAGTCTGTGGTCCAAAAATACGTATAGTACGAAATCGTACGCGAGCCAACTGAGATGTCTCTATAAAATGTAGTTTATCTACACGTACTACATGTACCTATATGTGTACGAGTTTTCTAAAACCTTTGGTACGATGATTTTTTTTTACGAACCAAAAAGACTGTCAAACGTTCGAACGCATCGATACATACGACAAACGTTGAAATGGTTACTACCTCAGACGGTAATTAATTATTATTACATCTATTGTAATAATTCATTATGATTTCATAAAACTTCATTGATTGTAAGAAGAACGTGATACATAAAAGTGTGTCTCGGGCTTAACGTTCTATAGGTCATCGATGACAATAGGGTCTTCCTACAGGGACAACGCAAGAAGAGCGCATACACGTGAGCGCGTGACACGTAATCGTGTCAGTAGATCTATAAATAAAATAATTATTTTATTTACGGTTTTTTGAGGGGAAAATCAAATTACATGAAATATTAAAATCGTTGGCTGCAAATTCATGGTATAGGTATTTTTTTGGGAATAATGTTGCCTTTAAAAAAATTTAAAAAAATAATGGTATCTTTTCTACGAATTTTACTGAATGGTTTTATTCTGTTATATATTACGTCCTCATAATGAAAACTCATAACGTAATGACGAGTGCATTTTAGAATCTACTGAATATAAAATATCATGTTATTTAATAACCTATTAGATTTACGTTAATGATATATTTACAACATAAATAATATTTTACTATATTTTTTATTTTTATTAAAATATATTTACTATTCGTTACTTACAAGAATAAATAATTAGGTTAAAAGTATATACTCTACAACACATAATTGATTTGTGTGGAAGGAATTGTTCACTAATAACATATTAGATACTTCTTTCGAAATGTTTTTATGACATCAATACAAAAATACATGATAAACCTGAAATACGAGTACACGTAATTTTAAATAGATTGGATCATTGGCCTTAGCCTACTTATGGTAAAATATATAAGAAAACTCTGGAAAATTATAGACAAAAATGAGAAATTATAAAATATCCATTCTTACATTTTTAGGTTACCAAGTAACAAATATGAAAATTAAAACGAAGACATTTTTTAGTATTGTTTACTTCAAATCATTTAAATCTAATACCACTTATTTAATTAGGGTAGTTGTTTATTTTTTAAGTCAATTAAAATATGAAGCTTGATAAAAAATCGATCATGGAAATATTTAAAAATATTGAGAACTTGTTTATCTAGTATGACCAGAAATATAAACATTATATTCATTTACTTTACTAATTTAAATATTATATTATACGAGTACTTGTAAAATTGTGTACAATTATTTCAAAAGGCTCAATTCCGAAAAACTAGTTATAGTACTTTTAATCGATTAAAAATATAAATAAAATAGCTCTACATATTTCATGAATCATTCATTAAAGCTCTAAAATATCATGTAAATGATCGTTGATTTATTAAAATGTCATTTTCTACAAAGTTTATAAGAAAATATCTCACACTACTATTAAACTTTAAACTTTAAAATGTGAATGCAAATATCGCTCACTTTCACGATTCCCCCTGAACATTTTTAAGAATATGCAAGATACGCCTGAGAAATTCTAAAAACTATAAAGTACCACTTGTTTGAAATTTTCAACATATAGAAAGTGATATACTAAACTTTTGTAAAATACTCCATCGACAATAAAATGTGTTAACATAGCCACAAAATGAATACACTTGTAAACTAATATAATTATTTTTTCAATTTCAATGTACTATGAAATCGTACTAAGATCGATAACGTGCGTAGAATATTTTCATATTATTGTTCCACACAATATTTTAGTAAGATAGCTACCATAAGCTTATAATATTTATATGTGTTCTGGTATAAAGATTTTTGACTGAATGCCTTAAAATTATAATACGCCAGTATCGAGAGAAAAAACATTTACATAAATTTTGATTAACTAGAATTGATTTAGAATTGGTACTATGTAAATAAATGTATATATTAATTGGTCGGACTACGGCAAATTTGAAAATGGAGTGTGTACGATTTCGTTGGTCGGTTGTGGTTTCTGTGGTACCAGAAATACAACATTATTACTCAGGCTTTTACACAAAAGCGTATACAAGCATTCGATTTATTTTTAAATTGTATATAAAAGTATAGTTAAACATTTAAAATACGTTTGAGAATCGGAAATTCAGTTCACTCGAGTTGGTTTCCCTTATTTGTACTATAATAATAAAAATATTAATATAATATAATCTTTTCATCGTTATGCAAATATTCGTTGTTATGGTTATAAATACAAATCTCTTGGACTCTGTACGCAATTATAATTGGTCCCTTCTTTGACGACACATTTTTTCGATTGATTTTCGATATGCATTTAAATTTTTGCGTTCCATAATAGGTTAAATAAGGTCTGCAGACAATAATTATAAAATAGTTATAAAATTGAGTTTGATATTTTAATAGTTGTTTTTGTTTTGCAAATAGATATACGAATCAAAATAATAAAAGTAAAATGTTGATCTTCACAAATCAAGATAAAAATATGTGACTTTTTAAGGGTAATCAGGAAATGAGACATTCTATTCAGCATCAAAATATGTTCACTCAAATATTGAAATTTTTATTTCTTATGTACGTTATATATCGGGTGGTCCTTGGCAATACACTAATTTTACAAATGGACACAGTGTCCTATATGTAATATAAAATGTGAAATTCACTAAAATTTTAGCCTTATAGATTAGTTATCCTGTAAAAATGTATATATATATATATATGATAGAAAATTGTTTAGTGGCTACATGAAATGTATACACAGATTTAACGGATCAACTTTTGTACATGTAAAATATTGCAATTTTTCACTAATACGTTTAACGATATGCGATTTATAGAACATGGACTGATCGATCGCAAGCTTCATTGCAACGGGGGTGTCTGCAGATAGAGCACTTGTCGAAGTGGTGTCCACCTTAAACCATGGACACCGGTTGGCAACAGGCGGCTTAGGATCATTGCTAAGTGTGTCACGTACGCATCGAGAGCCAGGTAGGAAAGTGAAAACACGTGGGCCACGAGCATGTAATAACCTAGTTTCAACGTGGTCAAAGTGCAACCGATGGTTCTCGAACTATGTTTCAGTGACTTGACTATCGGAATATCTTGGATCGATATTATTTTTATCCACGACTAGTTGAATCGCACATCCCATAAACCATGAATAATTGTATTGGGATAATAATATTAAAGTGCACGTTGTGTTATAATTAAGAAACTTAAACTCGTAGGTATTCATTATTCGTGGAACTCGTAATATGATTTTTCGTCGAATATTCGTAGAATTCAATAATTATCAAACAGTATATATAGTATACACAGTGATTTTTTTCAATATGATAACCTTAAACTCGTATTTCATGCTTAAACTATGCATTTTTAATATTCTTATTTTTGAATAATATTATTTATAATATATTATGTAAATTTTTATGTGCTTCTAATACTTAGATTTATTGAACATTTGTCAGAAGTACTATATACTGGGGCAAATATTGACGTTTATTTTTCAAAAAGGAACGATATTTTTTTGCTTATTATTCATTTAATTTCTAAAGAGTTTTGATGTACACAGCCAAAATGTTAATTATTATTTTCGGAATCATTTACAAATAAAATTAATTTATAATAAAATAATTAAATATTCAAACCACCTTACTAGATTTAATAATTACATTTTATAATATAAATAAAAATAAAGCTCCTCTATGATATGCGAACCATTATTATTATACGTAATATAAAATTTAAATAAATGTATTTTACAAACATTTTATCAAAAAAGTAAATCCCTTGCATTAAACTTGTAAACACCTTTGTTAACATTATTGTATTTAAACGTTTAAAATGTTTTAATACAATTATTTTGTACTTTTGAAATTGCAAAAATCATACATCTTCTGTTATTTTATGTCTATTATTCATAAGTATTTTATCACACCATCGAATAACAGGTAAATATACATTATAATCATTATTAAGCTGAATTAATAATCTATTCAAATCTTCTCATCTACAATATTTCTTCCTAATTTCTTTTTAGAAATGTTAATTATCATCTAAAAAAAAAAAACTAGTATAGGGATTTTTTTTAAAAAAAATATCCAAGATTTTGTTAGTGATCAATTTCTTCTACAAATTGACTGTGCTGTAACATATATAATTTTTACCTATTTACTTAATATTTTAGTTACCGGTTTGAAAATATATTTAATAAAAAAAAGTATTTTATTATGAATCGCGATTCTATTGACTTTGTATATACATGAATCCAAAACTAGTTGTACATTACAAATCAATACTCAGTATAAGCATTTATTTATTTATTTATTTATGTGTATCATGTATAATTCATGTGTCAAGTGAAATACGTGTTAATTGAACACTGTTCATTTAAAATATATATCTGTTCTTATAATGATAAAATTAACAGTTTTATATTTAAGTACTTGAAATGTAATAAAATATTTTTGTACAGAATTAAAATAAGGTGATACGTTTTTATTTCAGATAAACATGTATTTCACTTGACACATAAAGTCTAGTATTTATCAATTATTTATTTTTATTTTATTTTTTATTATTTATCATGGCAAAAAAATAGTTTAAAATTTTTTTTTTTTTGTTAAAATCTGTAATCACGTGTAGTTCTCTATATGTCCAAGTCTGTCTATGGCAATGACTTTTATCCTATAATATATTTGTATCTGACATTTAATTTTCTTTAACCCTACGCAAATCAAATTTAAAGCCATTTCATCCCGTTTTGAGGATACGATGGACGAGATTAAAGTCAACATTTGAGGACAAAAACGACAGTTGAATAAACAATGTAATTAACTATATGGACGGTAGTGAGGGTTGAGGTCGAAAAAAGGGAGTTTTGAATAAGATATACTTGTCAGACCTATGGATAGGTTTTTTTGACCGAAATGTGTTGTAATCATTGATAACGATATTTGAAAATAAAATGAGGTTTTTTCAAGTCTTATTTACATTTCATTCTGTATACATTGAATTATAATCTACGAAGATTTAATATATTATTTTTTTCAGTATTTTCACATACTTCTTTTTATGTATTCGAAATGTTTATGGATTTTCTTGGTTTTGTGATAAAAATACATAAAAAAAATAAAAAAATTTCTTACGTGGTTCATAGTAATTTGTCAACAATTATTAACCAACAATTATGCTATGATAATAGCAAAACGGGTTTTGATTCAAACATTTATGGAAAGTCAGTTGATACTAAATATCTACCTATATATAATAAAAATCTAAATAATGAATAAATGGCAACGTGATATTAATATTAGAACATTTACTTTAGTAATATGAAAAATGAAATACGTCACTTTAATTTTCTATTGGATATCGATCATTATTTTTTTCACGTAGGTGACACTTATCCGGGATTCGATACGTTTTATAAAGATTTGATTCATAACCATCTGCGTGCCGTGGTGCATAATATTATCCGTCAAAGCAATGTATAAATTGTTTCCAGTTCACAGATCCTACGGATTTTATTACTAAAACCGTGCGTAGGGATTTAATACATTGATACGTGAGATGACCACGAAACAAATCATTAACTTTGCATACGTGAAATTTGGCAATAAGAATGAGGACATTACAAAAATTACAATATTAATAATGTATTACTCATATGATTGAAAGAGTTTAGGAATAAAAAAAGCGAAAAAAATCATTTAAGAATAACAAGGGAAAAAAAGCATATGCAAAATGAGTCAATGGGAAAAAAAAGCGAGTAAAAAAACAATTATCGACTGCAATAAAGTACAAGTTATCAAAATCTGCAGTCCATAATCGAATGTAACAAAAACAACGTCATTATCACTGCACTCTAGATAACGATTGTTCGATAACTCCAACTCACACATTAATTGTATTATTACATGATTAAAAAAATTATCCAATTATAATATCTCTTTTGTATTTTGTCCAAAACTTCAATATGATTACAGTCAACGATGCGTGCATGATAATCACGTTCATTATTTTAATACAAAAATTCAATAATTTTTCTACTTCCTTATTATTAAATTAATGAAACTATTGTTTTTTTATTTTTTTTATTTTTATTAATTAAAATGTTGCAATAAATAATAAAATCAAATGAAAATACGAAAAAAATGTATTTTTGTAGACACATGTATATCAAACATTACAGTACGTTGATATCTTAAGTTTGAATATGCTCTAAAATATCATGTCTGAAGTGCCCAAGTAAATTAAAAACATCGAAAAAAAATTCTTTTAAAACACCATTGATAAATAAAGCACATAATCGTCCTCTAGACACACATGGAGTTGAAGTTACAATTATTTCATATGACTTATTATAACTAAAATACAATGTACCAAGTTATTGATTTTAAAAATAAATAATTATAAATTGTACTGGTATGATAATATTTTTTTTTTTAAACTGTTAACAATATAAAAATAATTTTAATTTTCCAATTGCTTTTTATACTTATTTTTTTTCCTAACACCTTATTGGTAAGCATTTATTTTTCCTAAAAATATTTCAATATGAAGTTTTGTACGTTAAATTTATATTTATTTGTTATAATTTTTTAGAATAATTTTAATCCAATACATAAATATAATTCATCCGAAACTCGATTCACATAATACAATATTATTACAATCACAACCTGTATTACATTTTTCTATCATAAAACTATCGCTCAGTAAGCATTTTTTATCTCTATCAATTGTATACCAATTACATATCCGAGAAGCAAAACCAAGAGGGAATTGTGATCAAATAGGTATTTAATCAAAACAATATGAGTCTTAAACGATATAAATAAAATGTGATATAAATAAACATGATATTTAATTATTGCTAATTTAATTTATTCAATTTAACACTACTTCAAAAGTGTTAATATCTTCTATGAAAAATATATATACCTACCTATTAAAATGTATTAGTATCTACAGTATAAATAAATATAATATATAGTTAATAAATTCATGATAAATGACATTGGTGTACTAATAACATAAAATGGTCGCCGAAATGATAATTTGATTTAAATTTAAATTATGATCCATGCACAGAATTATGACTTCCCAAAAAGTCTTGGATTTTGAATACCATTATACTTTTGAATTGATAATTTAAGCAAAAACACACAATTTCTTAATTTATATTGCATTACAATGGTGGTATTCGATCGGTCAATGGTTTAATGGATAAGAATAATTGGTAATGAAATGGACAATCGTAATGTTAGATAAATCTCATCATGAGAATCCTGCAAAGGATCAACGCTCCCGGCTCGTGGCTCTGGTGATTATTGTCAATGCTGTTGTAGTGGTGCTGATCTGTATTTTAGTGTTAGCAGGATCAGTACTGGGATACGAAGCCAGTAGTAAGATATCGTTATGTCAAAAGTCAAAACCATTGAAACGATTAGAACTATTGAAATGTCTACGGAATAACATTCGTATCACATATTCTATTATTTATTTTTATTTTCAGTCCCGATGCGTGCAAGAAGTGTACAAAGTGTAAGTCTAGGTTATGTAACGTGTTCGGACTTTGTAAACATCTACAAGAGAAATATATTCAAATATTGTCAAACATCAGTCATTTCCGTAATCAAATTTATTTGCGACAAAACTTTTTAGTATAACCCGGCGTCGTATCTTTGAATAATACAAAGTATATTATGCGCATGGCGACGGAGATTTGATGTTTTATTTAGATATGAATTTTATAAAAAAAAAAACACTGAACCGATATCGACGAGAATATATTATATACTAGACAACGAAAAATGGAACTGCATATAAAGATCTCGTATAGACACGTTATTCGGTACGAGCATAACCAAGTCATTCAGTTGTTATTGTGTATATATTTATATTCGTAAATGCAAACTTATATACGAAGTGCCCGCCTAAACTGTCGAGTTCTATGTACCAATCATTTTTTATTGAAACAAACATATATATAAAGTGTACTCAAATACTATACATATACCAATATGTATTTATAAAAATGAATCTTTGAAACTCACGCAAAACCGGTTGTTTCAATTAAATTATATAAGGTCTAACTAACCTAGTAAATATAAGTGTAATAATTAAAGTTGGAGCTGGAATGAATAACATATAATTTTTAACGGCATATTAGATATTGTGTTAAAAATGAACTATAAAAAAAATATGATGTAACGGGATTCAAATAAACTTCGTATACCTAATATACGTATATAACTTATGAAGTATATTTATTTTAAATTAACCAATCAATTTCTGAAAATGATTGAATTAAATCAATGTTAGTTTCCCTGCATTTTTTAGTGTTTTTTTCGGATGTTCTTCTCTAACGCCCTGTGATAATTCTTGTATAACGTTTTTTAAAACTTTTCGCATGAAATATGTGTAAGGATCGGATGAATAGAGTAAAACATGCAACAAATCTTCGTTCAAATTTAATGTAGACATTTTTCCTTGTATGATTCTCCCTGCACACTTTGTATTCTTTATTTCGACACATGTATATCACTCCCTTCGTCTATTTCAACGTTCCGTATATATACTACCCCTTTATACAATGTTACCATGAAATATATGTCAAAATTATGTAACGCCACAGAACGTGGCTGGACCGCTGTAGTGGCACTGAACCGTATAAGGCCACAGGCTGGTCTATGCAGTCGTTATCGTCGGGACCACAATCCGCGTATGGGGATATAAAGATTACATTTTGAAAGCAACCGACGACTGATGAGACCGATGGTCAGCGTTAGCAACTCGTTGCGGACGCACGTCACATTTTAGTACCACTCGATTTTTGTTGTCATTTGATTAGCTCTCTGTTTTCTTTTTTTTTTTTTACGATGATATCACCAAGACCGACTAGACCACTACCACGTGTCCGCTACGTAAATCGTCGCTGGGCCACAATATTGTGGTGAAAAACGGGTGCGAATACCTCACGCTCGGCAACGTATAAATAATATATTTCCGAGCCGGTAATCGTGGGACGTTTTCTCTGTTAAGTTATTTTAAAAATGACCATAAACAATAAAAACATTTGATTACTACTTTTGCGTGTGTTTATTTCAATATTTTTATTTTATAATTCCTCATTTTATTAGTGTTTAAGAAAACAAAAATTCCATGCACTCCGATAACGCACCTCAGCCATGGATCGGTGACCCTTCCGTGTACATAGGACATGGATCCGTCATGTGATGATAGCCCTGGTTCTATGGGAACGTTGAAATTATCAGATTATACTCGTATTAAGAAATTATTGTGCATACGTACAATATGAGTATATGATTAGGTTAAGTAAAGTTACAATCAACTAATTTTTAATTATACATATTGAATACAGAAGAATAAATAGTGAACTAAATGCATAGTAAAATGTATGTAGTGTAGAACTGGACATTTTCAATCAAAATATAATAATTACAAATCAAATAGCACTATATCTCGAATAAGCAAGTTATTAGCCTTATTTATTTTCCACTTACCCTCAAAATACAACAATTAAAATAATTAAAAAAAATAAAGAAAACATTTTTAATTTTTAGTAATGGCACTTTTAGCGCTCTAATGAAAGGTTTCAGTCCACGATGCATCTCTTTTTTAAATTTATGAACCATATAGACGAGAGGAGGTACTATACTTGCTCTTTTTTTTATATATATATTTTTTTTTTGGATATATCACTTTTTGGAACATTTTCTTGATTTATTTTTCCAGATTTGCATCAAATAAGCCTCTCGAGTCTTATTTTTATTCATTTGGTTGATAATGGGAAAGGAGATGAAGGAAGGAAAGGAGAAAAAGAAGAAGAATACAATAGAAATATTTTGAATGTTCTTATTTTATGTCTAGTATAACTAATATCCCCATATTGTTTCACACAATTGTTTTTTTCCGAGCTTAAAATTTAGAAATTTAATTTTTAATTTATAGTTACTCTAATATTTATTAAATTATGTGATAATTGATTTGGTTACAGTAAATATTACGGTATCAACTTTTTTTTTATAATGTCTTCTTTATATTCAAAATACCTGTCAAGTTAGCACTTGCTGTGCTAAATTCCAAGAATCTATTTTGTGATGACGTTAAACTTATTAAAACAAAATTGTTAACTCTCAAATAGATGTACACTGGATTTAGTTGGTATTAACACCGATATTTACTGACACGAACACGACTAAAATCAACTAACCTCTGCTGATTTTGCTTCAGTGGTTTCCGACTTTTTTGAATACGTGCTCCACGTGTACCTAAAATCACTGAGATTTTTCATACCTTATTAAACCTAGTAACTAATTTATTGTTTTTAAATTCTAGCAATGATAAAAAAAAATCTATTTTATCTAAAAAAAAATCAAAAAAAGATCACCATGAGTGATCTTAAAATGTATAAACTGACCGCAGTATCTGAAACATTGAACCCTGCAGTTTTCAACTTCGATGAAAATTCTTATTTCACATCAGATTAAATAAAATAACTAACCATAGTATAGTATATGCTCTATAGAAATAAAAATAAGTACCTATCTATTATTTCTAAAAAAATTAACAGTAAAAAAATATATAGCCCGTGTTTATGTTGTACTTAAATATAATTGATTTGATATTTTATAATCTTACAAAAATAGCATCTTATCCATCTCAATAATGATTGTCAAACGTCAATAATCGTGTGCGACGTCATGAAACAAATTACCACACCCACTGACATCGATGGTGCTCAATCTGCCGACAACCCAGAGAAGAAAAAAAGTGTCCTCTCATCCTCACCGTCAACAACTAGTCGGCATACCATTATGATCAACCGAAAACGTCGATACACGAGGCCTTCGTTAGTTTTACTAAACTAATCGAAGGGTGACCATATTAAAAAAAAAAAAAAAAAAAAAAAAATGAAAATAAGAAATATTTGACAGTCATATTTTTGCGAATAATATTACAAAGGAAAGTAAAATCTAAAAGGAAAATAAAGCCAAAACAAAAATGCGCACAACTTACAAATATATTTTCAAATTCTCATCATATAACAGTAAACACTTATATTTTTCAGCTTAGGTAATCGATTAATTTTGTAATTTTTTTGTTTAAAAATAAAATAAAAATTGATCACAAAAGTATACATGTGATTCATTTTCACATTCACTAATGATTTAAGTAAAATTTTCTTTTGTCTGTTTGTTTGAATCTTTTCGTCTATTCTAATATTTTCAGATATTATTCTTACTTTAAGTTTTTCAAGTTGATATTTTTTCATATTTATTAATTCATGATTAAATTAATCGTTATATGTACCTAGCATATGAATTAATCGTTAGTAAGTATACGTTTTTTTTTTTTTTTTAAAGGACCTTTTATTGTATTCCTTGAAATAAGAATAAGTTAAATTGAAGTTAAGTCATGAATATCTTATATAAACATTATATAGCCGTGTACACTGACGTGATGCATCATAAACCAATGGTCCATTCTAATAATAACTTTTTAATCAATTGTTCATATTTATCTTCAATACACCGTAATAAACCATGTTTTAAATACTCCAGTTTTTTCAGTACCTAACGCAATATTTTCAACTATAATTATAGTTAACTTAAAACAAAAAATCTAAAAAATAAATATACATTTGGTTATGACAACGATTACACCACGGCTGGTGTCGTATGTGGTATACCCCTATTAGGTTGTTGTAAAATTGTTTTCCAACTAATTCTTGATTTTACTTGGCAGAATGATAACGTCAGCTGCAGTGGTTGAAAACGTCCATTATAAATATTTGTATGTAAAAAAAAAAAAAGAGCTGATGGTGTCCGATGAGTTTAATTTATTATACATCTATCATAATACATTTTAACTATGGTTATTAATTTGTAATTTGTTTGTTTTATAAAAATAATTAATTGTAATTCAATTCGAATAATAACAAAAAACTATTTAAATATTTATGGTATATACTATAATTTTTTTTTTTGTGTTCAAACTTTGACATAAAAAGTGTAAACTCTTGTATTTATGTGTATTTCATGCAAATAAAAATACTATATTTGAAAATAATTGTCTTGTAACATTGTTATGTAACAGTAATTTAAAATATTTGGGTAGCGAAAAGTTTCCAATCCTATAATTCAGCTTTTAAAATGTATAATTGCATAATTAGGCAATATGTGAAAAGCATTAGTTATTATTTTCATGTAGTAAATGTTTATATATAGAACATTCATTAAACATTTATAAATTTTCCCTTAAATATTATCCTATTACTTCCAATTTTATTATTGTAGTCCACTTCTCCTTCGAAGTATGAAAAATAAATTATAATATTCGAGTATACCTATTATAAATTAAATTGTTAAAAATATTAAATTTTAGCTTTAAAATATATTTTTTTATATTTGTGAACTCTTGTTATTTTAATTTAATAGCTTAGGTACAAATTAATAACACAATTTAATAATTATTCATATTTTAATTTGTATAATATTTTTAACTACAAATTTTGAAATACCAACCTATTATAACTACTATGTAGGTACTACAAATTTGTAATAAATCTTAATAAATATTGAGTTACAACATATCACTATTATTATTTGATTGTGGATTATAAACTATATTTAATCGTAATTTTAATATTTTTATAACTCATACATGTTTTGAACAAGTAACCGGAAAGCCTTTTAATTTCCTACTTTAATTCCTAATGTTAAGCCCTTTTATTTATTCAACTATTACTCTTCGTATGTAAGGTAACGTTAGTGAAGTAATTTGTTCAACTCTACAGTGCTAAAAAGCTATGTAGAAAGTAATGAATCGGTCCATGGAGGGCCAATGGTGGTGTTTAGGTCGTATATTTATATTGTATTTGAAAACCTTAGTGCTGAGAATTTGTTCTAGTTTTATTGTAAATGTATGTTAAATTCTATAAATATTTATTATCAATTTATTTATTCAATTTATAAAACAAGAGTTCTTCTTTGTAATTATATATTTTCGTCGTATGATACATAATAGTGTTATAAGTATAGGTGCCGACTATTGGAGTGCTACGGAGCTCGAGCAACTCAAAGTTAATTTTATGGGATGCAGAGTACTCATGAAATACCCACGAAATAAATAAAACGTATAAATATTGAATAACATACGTTAATATTATACGTCGTGTAGAAATAATCATTTTTAATTAATAAATGTTTTTGATTTTCTTGTTATTTTGTCATGCTGTTGCCTTCCGTCGACGACGACTACGGCGATACTATATGTATACCTACATGATAATAATATAATATTTCATAATGTAAATAATAATGAACAGTGTGTGTAGTAGTCTGCACTTGGTAGTAACTAGTTTGCGTTCAGTCAACAAATGTACCAAAATTATGTCAATAAACGAGTAACACTTTGTTGATTTATTTATTTATTTTTGTTATATAATTAGGATTTTTATTTAGGTATAAGTTAAATAATTTAGGATTTTGAGCACCCCATGAAAATTGGAAAATTCGGTGCCCATGGTTATAAGTATTATACATGAATATTCGAGTGACACAATTCCTTTGTGATTTTTCGAACAAAGTATAAAAGATTATTTTATACTTAAATAATTTGTAAGTTTTATATACTTCATTTTTGCCAAAAAAATATTGTGGACGTTGATTTTAATTCATTGTTATTATGAATATTGTCAACTTTTTTTTATTCTAAAATCATGTACTTGTTATTTTGGTGGATATTTATAGTTAATATTCTCCACGGTATTTGGCTTAAAATTCCACGGCTTTAATAAAATTAGCACTTTAATTGTGGGAACTAAAAATTACATTTATGTTAATTTTATTTAAATTTAGTCACCCATCGTCAATTAAAACTTCCAAGAAACTACAGTAATTTTAGCTTCCCATGTTTATTTCGTTATACAGCAAGTCATTTTGGTTTCGTACTTCACAATACGAAAATGTTTATTCAAATTCATAAGGTTACAGAATTTAAAAATCAGTAAACTTATACTTACAACTTGTATGTTTTATTCTTGAATCTAATCTAAGAGTAGGTACAAAGAACATGATGTATGGACCTTTTATGTTTATGCTATAATTGTTAGAGAATCATATACATTTATAATATGATAATATTCTAGGAACTTTTTCGGTGAGTTATCTTTTTAACTGTAGGCAACTGTCATTGAAATTTTAAGACTTTTCTTAAGTGGTTTTTGATCTTTAATAATTTGTATAGAAGCATCTTATGTTATTCAATGACTCTGTATAATTATCCCCGAGATGCAAAGCTGTAAACTTGTTTTATTATACATGAACATTAAATATATAATTACATAAAATATAAACATATTTATTTCTGTATGTTCGTTTTATGATTATATATATTATGGATCTAGAATAATTTATTTTATCGTTTAAGTTTATGTTTGTTGTTTTCAAGTAGGTACATGAATAACAAATGATTTAGAAATTATGGCATAATATTATAAAATATGTTTGAGATTTTCGAGCCCAAAAAAGCGTGTAAGCCCGCTATTACTACCTCATATCATAAGGTCCATCTTTGCCTCTTCTTTATTTTAAAATTCTATAAATTGTTGAATTCTTGTTGAATTCTACAGTATTTTTAAGTCACTCAAATTTCAAATTGTTAAGATCTTGATCACCAATATTAATGCATTACAATTTATGTATTGTATAAGAATAATAAAATGTTATACTATTTTATTACAAAATGCATGTATATTAAAGAATAAATAATAATTTATCAATAATAAATATATAAATATAAACAAAGCTTCAAATAATAATAGTAATTAATAGGGTTCGAAAGTTATAGGAGTTGCATGTTGTTCTGCATGCTGTGGATTTATAGTATACCAAGCTAAAAATCAAGGCTATACAATGTTGAGTTTAAAAATTGATAATTTAAAATGCATATTTTTCATATTTTAGAGAATAAGTGCATATTTCGTAGATTTTCATTGATTTTCGCTTATTTGTATGTATATTTAATACTTTCTAAAAAAAATCTTAACCAATTTATTTTAAATAATTTTACATAACAAAACGTTAATAACACGGAAAATGTGTATCATATAAAACTCAATTTTATTTTTAGTGGTTATTTATTGTTATTTTTTATTGTTTACTATGAATTTAACTAAAATATTAGTGATCCAATGCAAAAACTTAACAGGTACTATACAACATATATTGATTTCGTATTTCACAAATAATGAAAATATATTTGTTCAATTATTTTTTCAAGAAAATCTCAAATTCCAACCAGTTATGCACTATATTTTAGTTTTCAATAAAATATTTTTTTAAATATAGATTTTCAAAATTCATTATTTAACTTTTAATAAATAAATAAGCATTTTATCATTTTTTCGTGCATATTTGCATAAATATATTGCCTTTATTGGCTTTGATAATTTCCGAATCGTAATAATTCATTTAAAATATTAATTTCTGCAATCAATACATTTTCATTTAAAATTACTCTTAACTCTGATTTGTACGTATCTAATTATATATTTTGAAAATTAATATTTATTTTATTTAGTTTCATATTCTTTTTTTAATTTTAGTAATTAATAGTTTATAGTATATATAATAATTCTCTACCATTAGTAAATGTATATCCCTAATTACAACACGGTAAAAAATTACAAATTTTTTAGAAGTATTTCCATGTGCTATTTTTGTATTTTTTAAATAAATATTTATTTTTATAGACCCTATAAAAAAGATTTTTATTCTCTATTTAAAGACCATTGATTTCTAATCAATATAAATAAAAAAAAATGTTATTACTGAGAAATTCGCAATCTCGCTTTGATTCTTCTCATATTCAAACATATATATATATATATATATAGATTTTTTCAGTCGTATTTCGGAAAAAAATATAAACGTTTCGGCAGCTAGTGAAAACTCAATAATATAATCCTGGCAACCTGTTATGATATCAAAATTTACCATAAATGGGTGTGGTAATGACTAGTGATATAAAACTACAGATTATACGATTAGAAATTTAACCTTACACGTACAAACACAAATACATATACACTTAAATTGAATATAAAACAAAACGTACGCAATAAACGTTACCACGTATTGGGTTTATACCAATTAACATGATTATTATTACTGTAACAGACAATCAACACATATTCTCGATATTATCAACGTAACTTTTGTTCTCTTTATTCCCGATTCTTTTTTTACATTTGATTATAAAGTCATAACATCTATATACAGTGACATTTTTAACAGCAGACACCCTCAGCCACTAACATTTTGTCTACTATTTGAATGTATCTGCTTTTCAGTGGGGGTACATTTTTGAACTTCATAAATGTTTAAAAAAAAATATGCATTATATTAAATTTATTTATAGTGTTATTATATTTAAACATTGAATAATTTATAATAATAAAATTAATCATTTTATAAGACTATGAAAATATATCCTTTTCAAGGAATTACAAGCATAACTTATCATATTTAAATGTTTAAAATATAACAAAATAATCAACATATATATATATATATATATATATATATATATATATAATAAAAAAATGTATAAAAGCATAAACACCTACTTAAACACGATTAATTTGATGAGAAAAAATCAACTTGGTTTTGCTTATATCAATGCCGTCTCTGTATAATTTCGTAAGCAAGTTAAATTGCCAAAGTTACAGTACAAAATAAAATATTACTGCTTCCTACTTATATTCATGATATGAAACGCCCTACGTCATATAAGTCTTTTATACAAATATAGGTAATAAGCATAATTAAAATTAGGTTGTATATTTTGCAAAGTAAATAAACTAATTTTTTCGACGTAAACATTTTATACATATATATACCTGCATAGGTTAATACAAAAATAATAATTATAATAACAACTATAATAATAGTTATGACGATAAAAGAAAACGCACAAATATTGACTTTAGTTTAAGGTGATTTTCTCGGTAATTGACCATAATAATAAATTACAAACATATTATTACTGTCACGGCGCGATCAACTATATTACATTTTAATCGGTGTTGCGGAATAATTCGGTCTAACGAAATATACACGCGCTTGTTTTGCAAATGATTTTGTTCATTTCAGTTTGAATAATAATATAGTTACCTACCTACCTAACTACTTATCTACCATACAGGAGTATATTACATTACGCGTGTTGCTCGTTCTCGTAGGGATACCACCCTTCAAAAAAAAAAAAAAATAAAATAAATAAATAAAAATAAAACCGTATTGTTCGATCGTTTTTATTCCCGCGGTGGACGAGAACGGCACTGACCTATTTTCCAACGAAGCATATACTCTATACTCTACACACACAAATGAATACAGTACCGTACCGAAGTGGGTGTGTTTTGGATGTAAAAATCCCTCCCCCACTCAGTCCCGTTTATATCAGAAATAGCGCGTACAGTTATCCTCGACAAATAATATTAATATTAACCTGGTAATGTCGATATTTGTTTGAATGGAAGTTTTATTATTTTTTTTATTGAAAAAAGTATAATGATTGACATAATTTAGTATAATTGTAGATTCATGCAATTTATATTTTTGATACACTGAGTACTTATAGTTGGTGATTTATCATTGTATCTATTTGATTCTATTAGTTTTTGCTTTTTTTATATTATTATTATTACTCATGAACTGAACCGTCGATTATAATTCGATTTCACAAAATTAGAAATTAGTTTCTATATTTAAATTTTAAGTCAAATATAAACCTAAATTAATTTGTTTGAGTGTATAAAAATTCAGAGAGATGTATCATTATGTATCGTAAAGTAATCACGAATAGAAAAGCAACAGTGTAATTCGAACGTTTACTGTAAAGTACCTACTATTTCTAACAACATATGGTAGAAGTTTATTAATCAATACATTATGTTGGTTACAATATAAGCTATTAGTTTTGATTAAAATATTTTTAATTTTTATAAATGATTTTGAACTTACAATTTAAATATACATTATAGCAATCGCAGTATATTTATACAATCTTACAAAATCACAATTAAACTTAATGAAACATTTTATAGCAATTTAAAATAAGAAAGTTTTTCATATACTTAAGTCCTCATAACAGTTGTATTCGATCTATTTATTTTTTATCTTTATTTTATGTATCGTTTATATAGTTTTAATTGTTCAGATGTAATTATTTAAGTATTGATAGATACAAAAAAAAAAATCAGATAGTCATCATGCTTGACTCAAAAATTCTTATAGCAAGTGCAATTCAACGAAAAGATAATATATCAAATAGGCAATATTTATATATATATATATATATATAAGTGTGTTTGTACGTACGGGATCTGACCAGTTATTACTGACTACTGCAGGTATAAATAATATTGTTATTCTCATATACAAAGAATCACATTCAGAAAATTATGGCTTCACGTAAAGCCATCTGACATCAATACGATAAATTTAAAAACTTTTTAACACATTTTTAAGATTGTAAATTAAACGTCGATAAACCAATAGTATATTTATGTATATGTATATTAATGTAGCGTTATGAGGAAAAATACAAGGGAGTGTAAACGTCTAAAACTGTGTGGGTAATTCTCTACAACAGCGAAACCTTTTGTAGATCACGGACCCTGATGAAATTTTTTTAAAAATTGCGGACCCACTTACCATTTTTTTTTTACAAAACGTTTTATGTCATCAAAACTAAAATTATAACTATTATTTAATATAATAAATTAAATTAGTAAACATAACAAAGCATCCATGTTTTTTTACACTTGATTGTACATTTTATTAAAAATTTAATTATTTTAGTTTTAATTGTTTTTTTTTTCAATATTTTATATTATATTATTTAATTTTTACTAACTTAATGCGTTGGTTGGTGTTACACTTGAGACGCAAGTTTTTGAACATCGTATAAAATTAAGAGCTATATATTGTATAATAAAAAATATATGAAAAAAAGAAATAGTAATAATAATCCCACCATAATGTAATAATGCACTCATGTCACGTATAGACGTATGTTGTATTAAGGATGCCGTAGACCCCCGACACGAGTATCACGGACCCCTAGAGGGCCATGGACCACAGGTTAAGAACCGCTGCTTTACAGTTTATTCATATTTCGTTATCATATTAAATTTTGACATGATTTATTGTTACGTCGTATTTATGATTTTTAGAAACGAAATGGGAAACGAAGATTGTCGGACAAACCCTTATAAGTAAAACCTTTGTATAGGAACAGTTTATAATAAAAATTTACAATATTTACGATTATAAAACGGTGACTTATAAAATCGACAACGACCGCGGAGGAGTCTAGAACTTTAAACCGTTTAATGATATCATGCGATACGGTGACGGTGGCGGCCAGATGAAAACAGTTTCCAAACGTTGACAGTCATAACTTTCCGACCCAGATGTGTTAGATGAAAAAAAAATGTAACGGGATGAATACGGTGGCAGCGGTTGAGTTGGCACCGACAGATCGGATAAATTCGTCAAGTGCCCCGATACGAACGTGAGCCGACGACGTCTGTGCGTTATCGTAACAGCACTAATTGTTATTACTAGGCTTAGGGACTTCTAGCATTTGCATATTTTTTTAATTATTGTTAAATATAGCAGAGTGCGAAATAAATTTGTTTCACAATGCCATATCAGATCTAAAATTTGAATGTGCATATTATTGCATATTTGATAGATTTTGCTGGAGAGTGCACATTTTAAAATTGTATGCTTATTTTGCATATTTTGACAAATTTTTCAAATTTAAAATTAAAAACTATAGATACATATAACATACATATATATATATATATATATATATATATATATATATAACAGTGGTGCCCAACACGCAGCCCACGGGCCACATGTGGCCCTTGAAAGTAATCAACGTGGCCCGTTACAACTTTTTTTAAAATGAAACATAATATAAAAAACATTTTAAAAATAACTATAAAATACTTTATTTCTTTTAAATGTAATAATTTGATTTCCGAAAATTTTCAAATAGAAATTTCACGATATAAGCCGTGTACTTGAAAAAGCGTATTGATCAAATAAAAGATTTTTTTTTAAGTATAGTACATGTACTAAATGTACATTGTATACCCACTATGAGTAATAAAATAACATTATTAGATTAATATTGATATTGTTCGTACTTTTATATTTGGTGGCCCGCTCTAAGATAATTGTTTACCAAATGGCCCGCCGAGGAAAAAAGGTTGGACATCACTGATATATACATATTTCAACCGATCAAAAAAAATCTACTAAGTGGACTTAATACTTCCAGTAATATGCTATATGTAAATTACCTTTCATATCTCGTTATAATTTTTGTGTAAGTATTAATAATACTATAAACCCGTATCGACCATACAACCCGGTGGATATCGACTGGATGTTTTTTAAGATAATGGTCAATATATATATATAATAGTGTAATAGATTATTTCTTTGATGTTCAGTTCAGTCGATTATTATTCGTCGTTGTTTTTGAGTCTCGCAACCATGCAACGTCGAATCATACATAAAACGTCGTACAAGTATATTTTGTAATATTGTGTAATGTTGAAAGTACAACAGTCTACGAATAGCCGACTGCTAAGTTTTGTTTCGGAGTTTAAAGATATATTTACATCCGATGGACTAGATGCGTATTTATACTTACTTCTAGGGCGAGGCGACTCAAATTTTTTCTTTAATTCAGGCTCAAAATGTACATGTAAAATGTTTGGTAATATTTAAATCAGGTGAATCCTTAATTTTTTTAGTTTTTTTTTTTTTTAATCTAATACCGGATCCACTAAGAATTGACTTTTGTGTAGTTTTTTTTTAACACCTGTCTGTATTTTGAAAGTTACGCTTGTGTTTTATTTGATTTTTTACTAAGTATGGACCCGACAAAAAGCCCAATTCAGTATTCACAGCTACGTGTAATTTGATTTCATTATAAAATGATCCACATTAAAAAAAAAAAATTGAAATGTGTATCTCACTTATAATTGATTCATTAAATATGGATTCAAAGGGGGTGATCGTCCCCTCCGCTCACCCCTAAAATATGTCTCTGCGATGAACACGTTTTATTTTGTATGCTTGTGATCATTTTTTCTTTTTAATGCATATAAATGCATATTATAATGATTTTAAAAGCATATTTATGTATTTTATAGAGCTATAAGTACCTAAGCCTAGTTATTACTGTTTTAGATTCGTCGACAAAACGATGTATTTATACGGTATTGGTATACTCAAGGCCGGATTAAGCACCTATTAGGCCCCGGGGCTGAAATTGTATATGGGCCCTTTTGGCAAAATATGCTTTACAAAGCTGCTATGCTCACAGAACCATACATTTTTTTTTAACTATTTCACAAATTGTCAATTGAGAATTAAAAAATTATAAAATTAATAGATATCAGGCCCGTATACAGGAGAGGGTTTTAGGGGTTCAAACCCCCCAAAATTTTTAAAGTAGGTATATATTTACAATATAACAAAAACTAACAAAACACGTCTTTATCTATACGTGTATAATTGTACAACTACAGTTTATTTTAAGTTTTTGTAAATTTCCCTCTAGTTATTACACAATATCTGTTTAGAAAATGACAAATGATGTACTAATATATTATACCTATATATTATGTTATATGTATTTTTAGTTCATGTATTAAAAATATTCTAACCCCCCTCCCCCCCCCCGAAAATTGATCCTAGATACGTGCCTGATAGGTATATACAATTTATGTCTATAAAACTACTAATTTTAGTTTGATGAAAAATGTGTATCGGCTTAAAATTGTTTGGGCTCCTTTCACTTGGATACTTGAGAGAAACCCAGGGCTACCACCCTGACTAGACTTCCCCTTAATCCGGCCTTAAGTATACTGCGTTTCACATTTGTGTATGTGTGTGTCTATACGTGCGTATGAATTTGCAGTAGAAATTCGTATCAAAGTGACGTGGTATCGGACGCTAACTTTTTCCATTGATAATTATTATTAATAGACAGAGGGTAATCTCGAGATTTTCTCGCTATTTTTCCAAGGCCCGTGGATGAGCTACAGATTTATGTGTATTTCATCTGTTCCTTTTGACGACAGTATTTTATCCCTTGAAACATATTTTTAATTCAAACAATAACGTATTTCAAATAATTTCTAATAAAAATTATCCATTTCCTTGTCATACACGTGTTAAGTTTTTAAAACAATCGAATAATAATATGCAAGGTTATTATACCGAACGTTATCGATATATCAATCAACGTTAAGTAAAATCCATTGAATTTTTAGAATTTTGATGCAGATAAAATTATTTGTTTTCTTGTTTTGGAAAATCGTTCACTTTATTACCTTTAAATTGTAACTAATATTCATGCAATTATTCGTATATTCGTTTTGAATTAAAAAAAAAATTACCGCATAGCGTAGTACATTATTAAAAAATATGACGGAGGTCTATATCTATAGTATAAAATAGGTAAATGTTACATTTGATAGCAACAACTGAAAAATATATTAAAATCCGTATACGGGGAGGTGAAGTACTTTTCGGGTTAGGGATATTATTTTGGATAAGAGCCAGATTTCCTACGAAGGCATCAAACCGGAGCTAAATTGGTGTGCACCACGCCGGTCGCAGGTATCGGAAATGTAATTTATATCGGACTTCAATGTATTTGGTGTTATAATCCTTTATCCTGATCCTGTATCCCGCCTCGGTGTCTTTACAATAATATATAATAAAATAATGGCTTTCGCTATTAATAACGTGTGATCAAAGGGAGAATATGTTACCCTCGTAAGAAAACAGTAATAAATGATACGTGGTTTTCGTTAAAATAAAAAATTACAACAATTTATGTGTTTACGTGTTTATTAAAACGAACATGTGATTACATTGTATGTATAAAATTTTAAATAATATTTTATGTAATGATTGAAATTAATTATTATTTTGTATTATAATTTATCCTGTAACTACAGAACAGCATAATCAATTTATAATAACCACCCTAAACCACTGTGTTATCTAGCATTCTCATCGGGTATACTACGTTCCGTATATTAATCCGGATTCCCCCGATTCGTATATTCAATATAAATGTACGTGAATACCAAATATTCAAAAACTTACACAACTAATCAAATATCAACTAGACTCAAATGCAATTAATGATCCTTAGTTCACTGCAATTTACATGTGGCAGCGACCGCTGTCAGGCTTATCATTATTTGCAATGATGTAATATTATTTCGATACTTGACAACCATACCAATGAAAAGTAACCGATGCGTTGTAAGGATGAATCGAGGATTATCTATTATTAAAATTAAATTACCAGTTAACTGCTGTCAACATTATCGACAATCCACAGGGTGGGATTGAACAATGAATACTGAATTCGATTGTGCGTGAGAATTCTACTTTAAGTAATCCCTATACAACAAATCGTACATCATTTGTATATTATTATTAAATAATGGCAGCCATTTTCGTGGAGCACTTAAGCACCACCTACGATACGGTTAACCATAAACGACTAAACCACAAAATCTATGTTGCCAATGACTACACAATCGCATGCACGATAGACGTGCTTCTAAGCAACAAACGTTTCTATATGAGCCTCATGGGGAAACGCAGCAGATGGCGAAAGTAACGTAACGGTCTGCCTCAAGGAAGTGTGTTAGCCCCGAATCTGTTCAATATCTACACCAAAAATCAGCCAATAAGACCTAATACAAAATACTTCTTATATGCAGGTGACTTAACTATAACCACACAGAGCACTAATCTTTGAAAAAACCGAAGAATACCTCAAAAAAGCCTTGGAAGATTTGTCATATGCTACGCAGAAAATCAACATACATCCAACTCAAACAAAACACAATTATGTACTTTCCAACTTAAAAACCGACAGGCAAACCGTGAACATCAAGTAAAATGAATGGGTGTTATGTTAAAAGACTCATTATTTATTAGAGCATTTTTAGTATATTTTTATGTTTCTAAATAATTTTATATAAAAATAAATATTATTTGATAAAAATTTAGATAAAATTCATATATTGAATTCATGTGAAACATAATGTAAAAGTATAATGAATTTATCTATCTAAATCGTGTGTTCATTTTTTGAAAATAATTTTCAGGGTTAAATATAATAGAAGAAGAATAATTTAGAAGAATATTATTTAACAATAACAGACCAAATTTTTTCGACATTCATAATAATTTTTAGAGCACTTTTTCGTGCATTTTTTCTAAAAAAAAAAAAAAATATCTGTTACGAGTGCATAATATCGTAATTTTTTTAATGCATTTTTCTTGGTTTTCAAACCATTTAAATCCAATGGGTTTTATCGTGTTTATCGGGAAACACGTATAAGTATTCGAGACGCTTCAATGATCTATTGTCGATCAATGATGATTTCGAACCCGGCGTTGCGCAAATGTAACGTTTACGTTAAAAAAAAATACCATATTAATAATGCGATACAGTTGATTGCGTAGGGAGCGCTTGAGGTACACGAAGGACTTATGCGCGTTCGCCGCGAAAGAAGTTTTCGTGAGAGGTGACGTGGGGAAGAGGCCGCACACGTCCTGCCTTGTGAAACAATACGCGTCAGACGTTCCTGGAACTCGGTCATGTCTGCTGCGCGCGCGAATTACTTTTAACCGGCCGGACCGCAAGAATTCCAATCGTTCCGGCTGGCTGGCCGAAACGCTGACGGGGACAGGTGGTGAACGGGTGGCGGTGACGGCCGCTCGCCTCCGGAAATATTCTCTCGGCGGCGGTTTATCGAATGATTATAATTACGGTGTAGACGGTAAACTCAGCAACCGAACGCCGATAATTATTGCCGGCGAAGAGACGGCCGCAGTCGTGTACGTACGAGGGGCAAACGATAAGCAATCGTGAATTTTTCGAGAACGGAGAAAAATACTTGACATTTTTACAATAAAAGTATGCGAGTATATAACTTCTCTAGCTACAAATGAATATCTTTATTTTTCATCATAATCACCGTTTACAGGTATAGATTTCTTCCGACGAGCCACAAGTTTCTTTGTACCGTCACTAAAACGGGTGCCATTGATATCCCTTTTAGGTATAGGAAGAAATGGAAGTCACAAGATGTCAAATCTGGTGAACAGGGTGGATACTGAATGGCCTCAACATTTAATTGTTTAAGATATGTCTGAGGTCTAGCGTTATCGTACTGCAACAAAATGGTTTCGATAAATCCGCGAAAGCAATACAATCGTCTCCTTATTTTTTTTTCAGTATCTCAACTTATTGTGATGAGTTTACAGTAGTCCCCTTTTCCAAGTAATCTGTTAGATAAACTTGATTTAAAAAATATTTAAATTTCTATCAAAGGTAGTTGTTTCAATCTCGTTGACATTACATCTGTACTAGACTCCGTTCAAACATAGTTTGAAGAGTGATCATATATCACTATCACTATCACTATATATCAATATCACTCATAGAGTGATTTTCAAGCGCGATTCATCAATTATACACAATAATAATAGCTATATTTTCACACAGGTTAGAAATATTTATCTCATCACAAATGTCAATAATCGGCAATTGTGCACTACTTATCTTTCACCTCTCGTAAATTTATATTTAGGTGTAGTATGTATATGCCTGCAACGCTTGACGATCGAAATAGTATTACGAATTAATAAATTTAACCCCCTACCGAGGCTCCGTTGTTTCGCATGAATATTTTGAGATCTCGGACTACGGAAAAAACGTCTTGCACGCGTAAACCGACCGGACGCAATGTTCGTATTAGTTGTGCAGTGGACATTTTGTGTCGGACGAACCAAAAAGCCGTCGTAACAGAACAGAACGTCTCTCCGGTCCCATTGCGGTTGCACCGAACGTCGCCACCGGTCGATTAGCTTCACTGGTGGCAGTGACATATCTACGGGAGCTTTTGAGGTTTAAACCCCAAAAATCAAGAAAACTATATATTAAAAATCAATAATTTTATGAATGTAGAAAAAAAATATTTTTTTAAAGTATGATGAAAAGTATATGATTTGTATTTTTATTCATACAAGAAAATAGCAGTCTTAGATTTAAATTAATGTAATATATTACTTACTATTATCTGAATTCATTATCAATCACTGACTGCAATGTTATAAAAAATATCCCAAGAGAAACATATTTCCCCCCCCCCCCCCAAAAAAAAGAAAAAAGAAAAAAAAATCTTTGATCCGCCACTGACCGGCGGTAAGGTGTAAGCACACGCGTTTAATCGGATTGTTAACCGCATACGACGTACCGTTCTTAACGTGATACGACGCCTACCGTCTATTCGTCACCTGAACAATGTATACAAACGATTGACGTTTTTACACCGCCCCAATGTCGGGTTCATTATTCGTATCATCGATTCTTACCACGGAACACGTGTATAAAATTTCATACGTTCCGCGTTACAACGTAGTAATAGTGCAGCACTACGTCGTTGTACGGTTTGTACCATTGGTCCGGCAGCAAACTTTGCCCAACACGGCATCATTGGTCATCGGTGCCGAAACAGTTGACCGTTCCTATACAAAGTTATGAGGCGCAAATGACCGATCGACTTTGCTGCACGTAGCGTGATGGTGGTTACCACCGAATACACTGACAGCCACATAAGCGGTCACGGCAGGTTTTAAAATCCGAAATGTCATCGCTAGCGATTTTATATGGCGATCGCGTGGTGTGTTTAATGTAATTTTATAGTAATAAATGTCAAACGGAAATTCTATAATTCTGTTCAGGTCCCTCAAATATCGGTAGATCAGGAATCATAGGATCATAGAATCGGGCATCAATAGTAAAAGCATTATTTTTTTCGACGACTTCTATCAACTCTATCACAAGTGATGATTTTATGGTAAAAATATAAAGTTAACAATACATTCAAGCCATTCGTAATAAATAAAAGTTTTGTCTACTTTGTGTTTCAAGATAATAATTTTTGTTTAATGTATGCTACTGAACATAAATAATTTAAAAACTATTACCGATCACTTTGTTTAAGTTTGGAATAATCCTGAAAATAAATTAATAAATTAAACGTTCTCTATAACCTTTGCCGTATAATGAGTACAACTATATACAATAAGAGTCAAAAAATTTACAATAATACACGTGTTATTGCGATTACTGTAAACGTATATTATACATGATCGTAACAAATATATCCGTCTGAGGCGTTAAAGTAAGTTTGAAACGAATCTCCTATACTTTATCGGATCGATATTTAATAATAAAGAGTATCTAAACAGCGATAGGAAGAATAAGTCAATGAAGATCCCAGAATTTTAGGCGTTTTGAATAAAAAAGAACTAGCAACACATAATGAAGCATGGAAGGATATATTCAGTGTTCAAATTGTGGAAATATGCACGGGGAACGAAGCTCTCCTTATTTATTTATTGTTTTTTTTTTTTTCGTACCCCAACTATATATTTTTTACTGAGTTGGGAGATGCCACAAATTGATTCCCGAAACAATTGTTATTAAAATATGAGGTTAAATTTATATCATTAAAATAATGTATTTTACTATTTTTTATTTTTTTTATGGTTATATATACATAGTTATTTATATCATATTGTATGGTTCAAATTTTTTTTTATAATTTGTTTTTAAATACTCGTATGAGGTCTATGGATACTATAAATATGTGTAGTTGAAATTTAGTATTCAAAATGCAGGGTTAAACTGGCTCAAATAGATCTATGCATTTTATTTTAAAAATCTTTCATTTTAAACATTTTTAATGTGTTGAGAAGTCCTGTGCGATTGAAGTCTAACGTGTAATTTTGTAGCTATACTATAGGAAAACATGGCTTTGTAGGTAAGAGAGTATGTGGGGTTACTATGGATCCATGTTAAGTGATTTTGCTTTCGGAACGCAGATTTTAAATCGTTTTATTAAACTCACCTACTAAATTTTTCCTAATTTAAGCACTTGAGATGCTGGAAGCAGAAATGGGCCTAAATGATCTTTAAAAAGCAAAAAATAAAAAATAAAAATATCTCAGATTAGAAGGTTATTGTGTGGTGTATAATATAGACGAGGAGCGTAAATTTTTTCAGTGGCCCGAGCGATGAAAATACCCGGATTTCAATAACTAATCTGTGACTGAACTAGCAGAGAATTCGTTTCAAATTTTATCGTAATCACCGATGACAAAACGAACAATTCGTTAAGGAATAGAATCTGCCGTTATATTATGATCGAATCCACCAAGCTAGTCATAAAATTCGATGGAACAGAGACCAATTGGATTGACTGAAAAACAAACTTAAGCGCGTTCCCGTAACGTCCTACAGACAATATATATTATTATGAACAACGACGTAATCAGTACATGACATGTGACCCGAAAGACAAATAAAACAAAGCAACAAAACCAAGATATATATACCACTCTCGGTTAACCTAGGTAAGCTATCACTGGAACGGTTATAATAAAAGTGTATATACCATTGAACGACATGGATGTTTGTATCAATATTATAATACACTGCACAGGGCTGTGAATTTTAACGTATCGAGTGCATAAGTTTGACGGGTTAAACAGGAGAGAGGTGATTCATTTTCCAATGAGACGTTATCAGTTGGTTATACTATTACCAAGGGACTGAGTTCATAGGATTAGAGCAATAAAGTTCAATGTCGTATAATTCTCATCATATACCTGACAGAGCATTGTACCAACGGAAATTATGGTAATTATATAAATATACGTTATATTGTCATTGTTTTTGCGTCTTTTAGTCGACCGAATTTTTGTAATATTTTTCTGATAAAACAACGTAACGTCTTCGAATGAAATTCTATTACAAACTGCACTTTTCGAAAGTAACTAAACATCTGAAACGATAACGACTACAACGTGGTTTGGATCTATTTTTACGTATTGTTTATTGATTAATAATGATATTCAATTAGAAACGTTTGGTTTAAAATCTCATGCTTACAGGTTGAATAAAAAAAAAAAAAAAAACCGGCCAAATACAAATTATTATATTACAAAAATAATGATCAACATATTATGCAGACAGATATAAATAAGAAACTGATTTCAGTCTTGTGACTGGTTTTATAAGTTTCACTATTACACAATTTATTACAAACTATTTTATTGATACTCATTAATACCCTAATACTATTAGATGAATCTGTTTATTAGATAAATCTATATTGGATACAAATGAAACAATAAATAAGGTAATAACTTTTTTTATTTACCATGGATGAATTCAAAATGATCTGTGTATAAATGAAAAATTATAAAATTAATATGTTTTATGCATGATGTATACATATAATATATAAATAGAAAAAATAAATAAATAAAGATGTAAAAAATTTTATAGTTAAAAATACAAAATTATGGAGTCCATGGAACTGCGTTATAATATATTATAATCATGCAAAAATTACATAAAATAATTTTTATCTGTAAAATGTATATACATTAATATTTCATTATTTTAATTTTTTCCTCCATCCTTTTATACAAATGAAGGGTTTTTAATGTAACTTTAATATTTCATTGAAAAATTTCTACCGCAGTAATAGTTATAGTAAGTGAAAATTACAGTGAAAATTATATTTTAAAGTACATTACATGATTTAAATTTTTTTTTTTTAAAGTTTCTAGTCACCGAAATATTATAAAAATATATAAAAATTATACTCTTTCCAAAGTTTTCCAAAAATAATTCAGTGCTATTAAAATTGAATTAAAAATTAAAAATATAATTTGACCATCTTGTTGCAAACCCTGGATGTTTACTCATCCACTGGATTGATGTAATTGCAAAATGTGGTATGTGCGAAATTGTATTGAAAACCCATCGAATGGACTTCCAGTCAATATAGAAAGTCTGGAAAACTAATAATCAAATAGTTCGAGTTCTTTTAAAGAGTATTTGGTATAACAATATAATCTTTAATAATTTTTGACTTTGTCAAAATTCGCTGTTGCGACCTCTGAACAGAAACATTTAATATCATGCCAGTTTTTCCCATAGAATCAACTATAGTATAATATTTTAATGCATATTATATTTGTTCGTGTGTGGACGAGCTATTGTGTAAATAACAAATAATATTTTTTAACTTGCTAATCAAGTTGCGAAAAAATATTGTACATTTTTTTAAATTGTAAACAACTTCATCATAATTTACTCGATATTTAATTTTGTTTCAATTTAATTAATACGATTAGGTTAACTATTTATTTATGGTTTTTCTTTTTCCTTTACATTATATAATTAGAATAACTAACAATTAATTGCCATTTTTTTTTAACTACACATGCATGTACATAAAAAATATACTAAATATAATTAGAGACTACCATATATAATATTAAAAAGATAAATATAGCATACTTTCCCTAGGATGTAGTAAAATGGAATATGGATGGAACTAAACGGATCCATATTAAGTACTTTGCATGTATGGGATACACTCGAGTTTCTTTAATCACTAATTCTTTAGTATTAAGTGGAAGCTTATTTTTTAATTACTGGATGCTAACCAAACTTTAATACTATTTTGTCTTTGGTCAAATAAAAATGCAATAACACAATTGTTTTATTGTTTTATTCATACTGTTTTGTTAGTATAGCTATTAAGTCATATTGAAGTAACAGGTTAATGTATAATTTAAATGTAAACTAAATTGAATGGCATTATTACAAAATTGGATTAAGTATTTATTTTATTATAATATCGAAAAATAAAAATTACAAATTATTGATTATTGGTTAAAAGTCAGAATATTTAAGTGGTTTTTAAGTTTTAAGTACTTAGAAATATATATTCAATTTAATTGAATAACAAAAATATTTATATTTATTGTCAATTTTACTGTTCAAATTAATAATTTAAATGATTCCTTCACTGAATAAGGATGATTATATAATATTGTTCCCGTTGTCTATAACCAAACATTTTCAGATAGACTGTTTGCTAATATATGTATTCAACGGAATACCAATTTTTTTTTTTTTTTGTGAAAAATTCAGCAAATGATCATAAAAAAAAAATAATTGTGTAACTTCTTATTTCATATTAAAGTACAAACGGAATTTAAATACTAGCATAGGCTATTATTCAAACATAATTTCTTAATGCGTATTTTATTAAAAATAAATAATATAATATACTCCATCTATGTACCTATAATACTGTAAAAACAATACTATTTACTTTTTATGTATATTCTATAGTGATGTTATAAATTATAATTATAATTATTAACAATAAAAAATTCCCTTTTTAAACCAAAATTGATATGAGATTGGTAAATACTTAATAAAAAGTTTTCTGGCTATTATAATACTTAATCAAATTGTATTAAATATTCATTGCTGAAAATAAAATAGTCATTTTTAAAATAAATGTGATATGCACTTTGAAATACAATTCCATGCTGAATATTTTATTGTATATAGAACAATTAATAATATATAGATCTTATAAATTTTTTTCAAATTTAATATATGGATAAAAATGGTAGAAAATTTTCTTATCATGTAGAAAGTAACTGAAAATAACATTTAAAATAATTTTTAAATTAAAATTACTTTATATTAAAAATATAGGTACATATCACATCCATTTAGTGAAATCATTAATTTTATGAAAAGTTGTCAATTTCATGAAATCATGAAATGTAAACCATTTTTACATATTTTTACACGTGAAATAAATAACTATTTCATCAACTGCATAACTTTTCATGGAATAGATACTACATTTTCACATCGTAAAATGTTTTTTATCAACTGGCCAGCAACTTTATAATATAAAAAAATTAACTATTGTATACGACTTCTATAATATTCATTTTAAATATATTATTAAAAAAAAAAAAAATATATATATATATATTATAGTTACCAATACAGATTGATATTTTGATATTTTTCAAAATGTATTTATTATTTTTACGTATTTGAACATGTATTTGTTGAACTGTGACAACAGCTATTATATTTTGTCTTAGATTTATATCTATAAATAAATACTATATAATTTTCATGATTAAATATGTAATATTTTAATGTATGCACTTACAAATTAGACTTATCTTCTATGATTTCTTTTTAATTCATTGAATTTCATCACAAGTATATGGTCTTTTAACGGGAGTTTTTTTTTTTTTTTTTTAAAAAAATTCAAATTTAGAATCGAATTCCATTTTAAAAATACAGTGGATATTCATGCAAAATACTGTACAAGCTACTGATACACTGTCCAAACTGTACATCATTACACCACTATACACAAAGATTATACATATTAAAGTTAGTATATATTAACAAGATTGAAACCCGGTTATAAATTAAATAACAAATTTATTAAGATAATTATATTAAATAAGTAAGTAATACAATATACCATGATAGTATTATTAGAAACTCAAATAAAGTAATTTTAAGGTGAAATCCAATAGCTATATTTTTATTTCATAAAGTTGCAGGCGAGTTAATGAAAACAATTACACGATGTGAAAATATAATGTTCATTAGTTAAAAGTTATGCAGTTAATGGAATAGTTATAAATTTTACGAAGTATAAAAAAATGGTTTTCATTTAATAAACCGGAGAACTTTTTTTTTTTTTTTTAAATAAACAATTTCACTAAATGGATGCACATATTTATATAAATGTATATAAATAAACAAATACTTATTACTATAGTTAAAGTGTGTTTGCAAATTTTTAATTAGTTATATTTTGGAAGATAGTTTATTTTGTTAAGTTATTGTATCTTTATATGTCATAAAATTGGGAATGAACTTTTTTTAAAATTTAATAATGATTGTTATCGTAGTGGTCGAAATCAGGGACGTACCGTCAAACACTTCATACAGCATACATAAACAGTTCCATGGAATAATAAAAAATATTTAACTTATTTCACTTTTGGGTGCATTATACCAGCTTGTTGAAACAAACTCGGTGCGTTTTATACAGATTTCAACACATCAGCAGTGAATCATAAGATTATGAATTCGTTGATATTAACGTAGTAATCTTATACAAATATTGATATCAGTTTTTGAATAAAAAATGATTACTGCTCTAAAGTTCAGGTTTAAACAGTATTTACGTAGTTTATAATGCCGTTAATTTCCATTGTTAATTTTTGTTTCGTTGTTGTCGAATGTCAGTGTTTTAATAAAATTATTTTAAAGAAAAAAACTAAAAATCATTAAAAAGGATGAAAAATGTGTGTACGTTCCAAACGTTGCAGTGTTACGTGGCACAAAAGATCAAGCTTAAAATAAGACTTTATTCAATTTTTATAATGTGTGAAATAATATTACATGGATTCGACTGGTATTTTATTCATTTGTTAACTCATCACTACAGACAATCATCTTGTCGGTTTTTACTGGACTCCAGACCTCATTTTTCAGTAAAATTAGTATATTTATTTGTGTTTGTATTTTTCGTCAAGAGACACGATGGACATAAAAAGCGTTTTACAAAATTAAAGTGAAAAAGTACTATTCCTACTACTTGATATAATTTAACCAAATACAGCGATAGCTGTGGAAATTGAAACTACCGTCATAATGGGCTTTCTGCGAATACAGAACGGAAACAAATGTATCATCTAGTTTACCAACAAAACATTAATAGAAACAGTAACTCGTTATCACAGCAGCGAATTCGAAACGAATGCAGTTCATAAGGTCATTACGGATAACTTTCGACTGTATTTGGCGGGCATAGAGTTCACACTCAAAGCGGATAATTACGACATAGCACACTATGGTTAATGTTTAATAGAGCCGCATTAATAAGAAAATTTTCCAAGTACCTTATAGATTTAACGACCTTTCAATTCAATCCGATTCACTTACCAGGAAAATATAATATTCCGTTGTTGATCATTTGTCACGTTTAAGTGAACTGTATAATCTCTTAATATATTCATATTCACTCGCATGATAACATTACAGGAGATTTAACTGACAGTTTAAGTTGCTGTATTAGTTACAAATGAAATACTATTATTACGATTATTAATTTACTGAAACGAGTTTATCTAAAGATGTACGTAATGTTTTTTTTTTTTTTTTTTGAGTTTTTTGTATATAAATAACTAACTATGAGGAAAAAATAATATTCTTTTATAAAATACTTATCCTATACAATTTCAATAAAAAAAAAAAATTCTAAAATAAAATATATTGTAATATCAATTCTTATCATTATTAAACAATGTTTATGTATATCATTTTTAGATTTTGCTCTTTAGTAAAAAACTACAAAGAACATTTGTTGTTAATTATTTTTTTATGTTTTTCATACTTTGTATTAGTAAATAATTAAAAGAAATGAAATACCTACAAATAAAGTAAATAAAATTATATATTTATCAAATAACTGAACACACCAAAAAACTAAAAAGTATATAAAAGAAAACATTTTAATATTTCTTCCTGCGATTTATCGATGCAATAATGCTAATAGTAATCAATCGTAAAAGGCTAACATTCTTAAAATGGTTAAGGATTATAGAAACTTAATGAACGATTCAGCACTTGATGGATGAAGAAAGTCTATATATATATAGACGTACGTATAACAATAATTGATTTTTAAAAGTTATACGTCATTTCATTTACATTTTTATATATTTATATTCTAAAAAACAGTATACACTAAAAACGATTTTCGATCTATAATATTAATAAGAAATAATTTATATTATGTTATGTTAATAATAAATATTTAGGTTTTTAAATTAATTATAAGTCAGATTAATATGATTGTTAGCGTTCATTTTTAGTTCATATATATTTTTGTATAGAACATCATTTTCGAATAATACAGAATTATTTCAAATATTCCCCTTCCCCATATAATAAGCAAAATCTTGGCAGTCGACGAAAACATTGTTTGAATTTTTAAAACTACGGTATAATCTGTAATCCTTTATTGTTCAGAACTTATTAAATGAAATATGAATAACGAGTAAATAAATGTTATGTTATACTAATTATAATATCATTAGAATTCATATTATTCATCTTATTTTATAATTAGTTCATATAAATTTAATATGACGTAATTATGCTACGATTAATATTTGAAAAACATTAAGCAATGCAATAAACATATTCGTTATGAATCAAATTTTGCTGATTGTTTCCATGAATTAAGATTTTACTTCGTGAAAGGTATAATACGTCTCATTGGATGTATAAATGATGATGACATTAGAAACGATGAAATAGCCTTACATATTTATATCTGATAAATGCGTATCTTAAAATATACAATTCGTATTAACACAAGGGTCATATAATTAATATAAAATATTTAATTCGTGAAATACAATGGATTTACAACAAAAAAACAATTATTTTATATATGTGTTGAATTACAAATTGTTTTAATAGTATATAAAATTATCAATATTTAATTGAATTCAACAAACTTCAAATTCAAAATTATATCATGAAAATAAATGGTAATCGAGAAAAACTTTATATCATAGAAACAATGTTATTATTTTCAACTCAACTTCGGTACCATATATATTTTTTCCATTGTCATTTTATAAAATCGTTCAATCGTCAATAGTTTTTAATGTCAACTGCCTATAAAAATGCTGTCGTGCACTTCCGCATGTGAGCACTGGCTAAATTTTAATTTTCTTCCGAGAGAAGGTTTGAGTTTGAAAGTACATCCACACCCTTGCCTATTTATGATTTGACCTAAGTATAGACTTAACATTTTACTAAACAACCATTGTTGGCTGACCACTAGAAGAGTTATGTGTTTATGATAATTAATTTTGTTTTGTATCATTTGTTATTTCATCCTAATATTTATTCAAACATTGTGTTATATTGAAAAATATTTGACTATCATTTAATCAAAATACATATGTATATTGGTAATAAGCTATTTGAGGTATAAAATTAGATGAACGCTTAAATAGTAAAAAAATAATAATTTGACGTTTTTAGATTTCTTTGTATTATTTCAAAATCGATGAAATGTGTAGCTCGTTTTTATTTCTTTTTATTTAAATTTCACAAAGTAATAAATATATACCAAAAGTTTCAAAGTTATACTGTTTATAATTGAATATTTTTAATTCGGCTACTTGACGCATCTGAAAAATAATTTTATAAAAATAAGAATATATTTTCTCTTTTAATCTAAATAAAATGTAGCCATTTGATTATAAATATTTGTATTATAGATAGCTAAATGTTTTTCTATATTTTATCTTTAAATAATTAATTGCATAAATTATCTTTGTCCAAATTGTCAGTATTTATATAGCTATTTGTATGTACTATCCGATTGATTTTAGAATATTTGGTAAAACATCATTCTAAAACTAAAAGTACAACGAGTAGGTGTAAACCAAAGTATTACAACTGTTAATACTATGCGTACATTAACGCGGTACCATAAAAGTATAAAATTATGTAATGGTTATCCAGTCAGGACTCAGCATTAAATTGTTATTTAATCGTACGTATTCTTCTAACAGTTATTTATATTAATGCCTTGTTTTTATTTAGCGGTTGTGTGGATGGGGATGGGTGACTTAACTTTATCACTACTCAATACACGAATCCACGAATTTTTGCGTTGTTCTCGAAATATTGCAAAATCAAAACGAATTTCACGTCAAACCGTTTTCAATTATGCGAGCACGTCATACATCCATAACAGCGGTTTTGGAAGATATGTAACTGGGAAATGCGTGAATAATATATAATTACATTATTCCAAAATTCCATTACCATAATGCATCTACAACAGTACACTGCTCACGAGTCGCATACCATATACGTGAATCACGAGCATATGCTATGCGTTGGTCATAGGAATCATTCATCGAGCATAAACGTCCATAAAGTTTAATGATGACGACTGCGCAATTGCGTTCGTTGCGTGTTGTCAATTTCCGAAACCGGAAACGACCGCGAAAAGACTTCCGCCAGCTAACTCGCATGTCCCCAGGCACCATTCACTTGACTCTTCGTGATAGGATCCTGCAGGAAGAGTATACGAAGGGAAAAATGGAAATGACGTGGGAACAACTGGAAAACAAAACGCTTTGGTTTCGTAAACAGTGTGATGTTATTAATTCACTGTTTATTTTCCTGTAGCAGATTGCACTGTTCGGCTCGTGAAATATAAATAGTCAACGGGATAAAGTTTTCCCGAATCATTCGTGCAGCAGAAAACGCCTGCGTAGAAGCCAGAAGCATATGACTTATCCAGATTATCCTTACAGGCTCGTTGATGTACAATCATATTGTATTACGTTCTATAAATTCACATCCCCAACAATCCACACCCTAATAAACACCCCCAATAATCTCAACACGTACACACATAAATATATACGTATTTCACCATTCACCATATTTCCATGTGCATTGCATTTTGTCCTATCTTTTGTATCTCGAAATTACAACCGGAGTGAAAGACCATCGTTGTCTCATCGTTTCGATAGAGAAACACGATGGGATAGTGATTATATTTCGATTCTTATTGAACGGTAAACTTGAAACTAAATAATAACAATATGTTCAACGCAATAATATTATCATTAGGTTTGAAATTTATTCACATAGTAGCATTTTTGTTTTCATTACTATGTATAATTTAATATTGCTAGATCAATCAATATTTATCAAGAATATTTATATATTTTTTTTTTTTTTTTTTTTTTAAATATAAATTATGTTACCGTATATATGAAATTTATAAGTGATTATTGAAATACAAATAATAGTATTATTAATAATAAGCATTTACAATAAGTTATAACTTATATAAATAATATTTATATTATTTTACTTATTACATTTACACTTGAATTTAAAAGAGATATCCAGCAACAGTACTTTGATGAAAATTTCAATATTTTTTATATAATAATCAATAATCATTAAACTTCTAATTAAATCTTAATTATAAATTAACTCATAAATATAAAAATATATGATATTATTTTTATTATTATTTATCCTTACACTGAACTTAATTTTTCTTACATAAAAATATAATTGATTTTTAATTATTTTGTTTCATTTTATTTTCATATTCAGTGTTTCTTTTCACTTTTCGATGATTTCTAAAATCTTTACTAGTCGTATATAATTTATATATCTAATAACACTAGATTATTTTTCAACAGTTTTAACAACTAAATAATTCTTTTTTTAATCTTAATTATTATTTTTGAATCGAAATCAGTTATGTGTACATATGTATTTTTAACCAACTCCGTTTAAAAATGATTGATTTTTTATAGGAACATAAAACTTATTATAATCATGCAATGTGTGTTGTTAGACCTGTAATAATTCTATAATTTAACGATACAAAATAGAACAAGATCATTCCATAAATCTCAGAAACTGAATTTCTAATCGAACAACTTGCAAGATCGATATAATTTAAATACTTAAACTTTGCTATACAGTATGTATTTTATTGATAAGAATAAAAGGTTAGAGGAAAAAATACGGAAAATAAAAACCACGACGGACACTATGTATAACACTGGAACAATGGCTACGGACTTATTTAGCCTTATGATAAATTCACCTCAGAATTCAATAATAACTATAACGAAGTTAGTACTGTTATAACGGCAACAATATTAATGGTGACGAGCGACGTGCAGTGCGAGAGCATGTCGGGCGCAATGATGCTCTCAGATGGTGCCGAAAACCTGGCAGTATTAATATCACATACGCGCTACGCCGTGCGATAATCCGATATGCGCTGCCGTCGGGTTTCGATAATTAATATTATGGCAATCGTAATGATGTCATACGGAGAGTTTCTCACAAATCAAGTCTGATTTCAATCACAACCAATCAACGTTCTGTTAAGTTATTGGCATCGAAACTTTCACTTATCTAATCATTTAGTTGTATACGATGTGTTTCGTTAGCCGAGCGTATGTACAAACGGATAATGCGCTACAAGTAGGTCCACACGAAATAACATAACGTAAACGAGTAAATAACATAACGAACAAATATTGGCTACATATAAGGGTTGAGGACTTCATGAATGCTATGGCAGAGAATATTAATCCGATCACTTAACAATTCCAAGTTCGATAAGAACGGAAAATGAAAAAAAAAATAGGATAAATTGTAATTGAATTGTAATGAATTAAAAATTACAATGTATTGTTCGCTTTAAACATATTTTCGATTGGGTACTCGAAGATATATCTTAATTCAAAAGTTTGTTGACCCAGAGTGTTTTTCATAGTCAAAATAATTATATTATGACCAATCAGAACGAAATAAAATAATAAATACTTAAGTAATTACGAGTTGTCTACATAAAGTATAATATTATACATACTCGTACATAGAAACTATACGCTTTCAGTTAAAGCTTATAAGATGATATTTAATTTTTTGGACACATCATTGTTTCATTTTAAACAGCTCTTAAAAATGAAGTATAGCTTGCTTGTTGTTAAGTTAAATATATTTTAGCAACGTGAGTTCGCAACATGGACTGGAACAGTTTGAATTTATCGGTATCGGTTCCGGTACAGGTTCTCAAAAAATAAAATAACTGTTCCGGTTCGGTTCCGGTTCTATGATGAAAATTAATAAAGATACCGGTTCCAGATAATTTTGGTACCGGTTCCTGTTATCAGTAAAATATAATATTATACCTTATCAATGAAAAAATAAATATTGAATATACTATAATATACCATCGTCCACTTGTTAGTGTAGTATAGTAATAAACGAAAAATTATTTTAATATATATTGCTGACAATTAATGTTACCCCCTATAAAATACACAAAACAGTAATACTGTTATAAAATCAAAAATAACAGTAACCAAGACATTATTTTCGATTAATGGAACGTTTCACTTATGCATCGTTTTCGATAAAAATTATCAATAGCCACATAATGTGTTTTAAAAAAGAATGATAATAAAATCCAAAATTTTTATTTTAATAAAAAAATATATATATATATATATATATAAGTTTTTATAAATATGTGAGTAACTACTCACCGATAAAACTAAATCGTTATGTATCAGATAATAACGTTTTATACTCAAAATTGCATACGATAAATAAGGTTAAAAATAATTAAATTATTAATAATAGCTTTCGATCCATAGAAGCAGTAGTTAACAATATATACAATACTCGTCAATCGTCATTTAACTGTACAATACAATTTACACAAGGGGGTAGTGTGTATATTTTATTAATACTATCGCTTTATTTGGAAGGTAATATTCAATCCAATTATGTTATATACTGGGAAAAACATCTTTATGTAATATTATTTTTTGATAAATATATAAGTAATAAATACTTAAAAAATATAATTTTAAATAAGTAAATAATAATAATAAGAACTTTGTATAGTTCTAGGTAAAAACATAATGAGAATGGATCCCTAATTATTTATATACAAAGTAGTAACTACAAATAATTTATGCTTAATAAAACCAGGGCTTGAAACCAGTATTCGATACCGTTTTTGAATACCATTTAAAACCGTTAAAAAATGAAATCGATATCAAAAACAAAAAAAAAATCAATAACGGTATTCAAAACCGAAATTGAAATCTTGAAAACTACATACCGATATTCGAAACCGAAAACAGAATTGAAAAAAACAAATACCGTTATTCGAAAGCAAAAACGAAATCGGGAAAAATAAACATCGATATTTGAAACCAAAAACGAAAACGGATAAAATAAATACCGATATTCAAAACCGAAAACAATTTAAAATTAATATATTGCATTTAAACTTAAATAGCTAAGCTGTTATAAATACGGTCAACTAAGGAGTGTTGGATTGTCCGACAGAAATAAGGTATAAATATAGGAGTCGTGAGATGCGGGTAATTAGATTGCAAATTCAGTCTAGACTATAATATATTGTCTGTAAACAGTATTATATAATATACTTATTAAAATAGAAAACTTATAACTATTAAAAACTAATAACTTAAGACGTAATAGTAAATAAATGTAAAATATTATAAAGTACACCTAATTAAGTTGTATATATAACTATAATTGTTTAGGTATAACATTGATGTAAGTACTTTAGTAATTTATTTTATAAATAAACAGGATGATAAAATATGTTTAGCCGTATATTCTGGTGACCGATATATTATTTATAATTGTCTAATTTAATAATTTAAATTTAATCTTATTTCGAAATTAAAAATATATTTAATTGATATGTAATTTTTCACAAATATTGTATGTTCTGTTATAAATTCTACATTAATATAACTTATACTAAAAATTAATCGAAAATGAACCCGAATACGAAAAACAATAAATACTAAAATCTAAAACCGAAACTAAAATTAAAAAAAAAATACCGATATTAAAAACCGAAATCGAAATTGGAAAAAATAAATACCGGTATTCGAAAACAAAAACGAAATTGGAAAATATAAATACCGATATCCAAAACCGAAATCGAAATCGGAAAATAAAAATACCGTTATCCAAAATCAAAATCGAAATCGAAAAATAAAAATACAATTATCCAAAACCAAAATCGAAATCGGAAAAAATATATACCGTTATACAAAACCGAAATCGAAAAAAATATATACCGGAATCCGAAACCGAAATCAAAATCCAAAAAATGTTTTCGGTTTCAAGCCATGAATAAAACTATTTAATTTTGGAACTTAAAAGAACCATTATAATTTAAAAATTCCGGTTCGGTTCCGGTACTTCATTTATTAAAATAAAGGTTTCGGTTCCGGTATCGGTTCCTATTTTTAAAAGGTTCCGGTTCCAGAACTGGTTCTTTTCAGTTCGGTTCCTGTTCCTGGTTCGCAAGAAATATGCTGATAAACGTCTAATATGGCAAATGTTAAGAATAAAGGAAATATACGAAAACATTTATTTTTCTTTTACTCCATTTGCCATCATAGCCGGATATTTTAAATATTTCAATACCGATAAGAGCATTACATTGAAAATAAAAAAAGTATTTATGTATTTAAAACGCCAATGGCAATCATAATTTATTCTGTTCGTTCGTATCTTATGGATGATATGATAAGGTATCGAATAAAACGGACAAGGGACGAAAGAGATTTTCGTTATCCTGTGAAATCAAATGATGTTCAACATCTTGATAACCGAAGGCAAGTTATTTATTGGAATGGGTTTGATTAGTTCGATTACCAGGTAACGTTACGGATTCTGAGTAGAAACCGAAAGAGAATGTGTCGTACTGACTCGGTGGCGTTTGACCGGACCATTGGCCATTTGAAACAATCGCAGAATCGCACGAACGACGATGGTGCCGGTAAGATTTATGGACATTTTAGTGCCAGCGATCCAATACGACGTCCGACAACAAGCAATTAAAATCGTTTGTTCATTGCGTGACACACTATATCACTATGGATATTATCATTACCATACCACCGTCCGTCATTCAGTTATCATCATCATTATCATCATCATCATCATCATCATCATCACCATCTTCGTCGTCATCATTACACTGTATTGTCGTTATTACCATCGTTAGTGTTATTATTGTTGTTGTTATTGCCGTGCGAATGAGCGAGGTATCGGTGGTAACTATTGTCTTCAACCTACGTCCCCTCACCGACCCTCAACAGCTGTAAAAATTGACTTCACGTGACCATCCCGCCCGCAGATCTTCGTGTCCCGCATAATTATCATGCGGGTTCGCGGACACCGATGCCGACGACGCACCCGTCTTGCGCGTGTGCACGTTGGCCGGTGGAATATTAATGTAATGCAACGTGACCGTCGATTGCATATGCTGTCGTTCCGCGCCAACAAAACCGATTAAGTCACCGTCGTATACCGCGGTCGGACTGCCATCATCACCACCACCACCACCACCACCACCACTACCACCGTAATCTCTATACCGCTACCACAGGTGTGCGCTCGGTGGCATGCGTCACTCGATTGCGGGAAAAAACATGATACCGGTTTCGATTGTTTTCCTCTGTCGTGCATAATGAAATCGACTTTGGAAGAGCACCACCGCTGCAAGTGTAATCGTATTGGTTATACGAAAACGCAAAGCACGGAACAAGATAACAGTACTTTTTTTCTATCATTAGTCTTGCACGAAAAAACCGGAAATCAAAATTGGTCGTGAATGTACCTATGATACCACTTAGTATTTTGTGCTAGACTGCCGATCGAGAAAATTGGTTTTAAATCGTTTGAATACGACCACGTTTGGGAACAGTCGGCTTTCGTCTGGACTGTGCGAATGTTGTATAAGCAGGCGGACTAAAACATCTGATTTTATCTGGTGTAGTTGAACACGAACAGTATTTACTAAATAGAACAGGTTATACCGAGTCATGAGATATAGCAAAATATATTCTATATAGTATATTATTTTAAATAGTTTTGTTATTACGGTTTAATAATTCTAGATCGACTCCACGCGCTATATTAGTTTATTCTAGTATTGAAAAAATCTTATGTATATGTAAGTATATGGTTTCATTTCAAATGCCTGCCCATTTCACTAGATTACGAACCAACCACGCATAAGAATTATTATCCCTAACTTCAATGTAATGACAAGTCAGTCGAAGGATATTCTGTAATACTATTTTAATAGACCTAATACTCACATAATAATAGATTAAATCGTAGTATATAACATCTTACGATAGAAAAAACATGTTATTAAATTTACTACGGATAATTATTTTTCACCTAGTGGAATTTTAATTCAATTTTCGGCGTATTGTATTATGTGCACCGTCGAGTACACTCTCAGTTTATTTTTTATGAAAATTCCCGGAAATTACTCGCTATCGAGCACTGCGACGGAAATTACGAAAGTATACCATTTCTTATGATTTTTAAATTATATTTATTACTTTATTTTTAATATTTTTGTACAGTGCTATTATTATCGTCAAATCGTAGTTACAGAGTGATAGTGATGGTCCATCATCGCATAATGCATATACACATGCATACTGTATTGTACTTTAATATCATATTTTATACGGGGAAATCGATCCCCCTGAATCCGTGTTTCCGTCATAAATAATGGTAAATTATAACTGTGTTTCCCATTTTATGGGACTACCTGGAATACTAAAACAGGTTCTGATTGAAGTTTATATATTATAATAACCTCCATGCAATTTTGAAAATATAATGTGGTTTTAATTATTATTATGCAAACGTTAGAATTACGATGTTATTCGTTCGATAAGATGGAGTAAGATAATTAATTTTTGTTTATATTCTGCAGAAGTATCGAATGAGAAAAAAGGCATTGTTATTATTTACAACGATATGGTCCTTAAAAAATAATAATAATAATCAATACATTTGGGACCTTAAAAATGCAATGACATGTAAAAAAATACTGATCTACCTAATCTATTTAAAAATAATTGCCAAGTTTTATTTAACGTTTAGTAATTCTTTCGATCTTCATAAAAAAAATTTTCTTTTAGTAGTATTTATAGGATCTACATCAATGTTTCATTGGAATTGTCAAAATTTGTTTTACTCTCTATCAATGTTAAATAAAAATTAGTTATAAATATTCAAACATGGCATAGTTTTAACTTAAATAGGACCTATTAGATAAAAGAAAAAAAAGACATAAGTTTGAATAATAATATTTACTAAAAATGTTGACGTTTTGTTATAATGTAGGAACATATTTTCATTTCTAAATCTGTAATTTTATTTTAATCCTAGATACAAATGGTTTTTATAAAATTAGACGTGTGATAATTTTAGAAAAATTGATTAATCTTTTTATGAAAGTTTTATCGAATGATACCTGTAAATTTTAAACTTGAAATTACCTTACATACCTTTTCAATACTGATATTAAACATTCAATACATTTTAAGTTCTGTTACAATATAGTTATTCAATTTCATTTATAAGTTGTTATAAAAATGACTAGGATTGATTTTAATTTTACTTTATGTAGGTTAATGAAAACCTTTAACGTATGATGAAAATAATATTTATATATTATTGACTCTTGGGAAGTTCGATTAATGAAATTATATCGTTTTATTGATACAGGAATTCGGGGAATATAAAGTTATATTTTTAACTTTTAAAGTAAATTATATGAACTTGGTCCTAATAAATTATAATATTAATTGCTCAGTCATTTAGACATTAGATAAATTTATGAAAATTAAAGGTACCATAGTGGTAAAATGAATTCCTCATAATCATAAATATCAATTGATACAGTAAAAATAAATTTGTTTCTCATTGATTTCATATTATTATTATATTTTATATTTATATTATTATACATTTTATACTTATATATATATTAAATATATTATATATATAAATATTATATTATATTATATTATTTCAAATATGTACTAGGTAAGATATTTTAATATATAATTTATATTATTTATTTATAATAACCATCAAATGTACAACAAAGATTTTTTCAATAAAAAATTACTACCTCATATTTTTGGCAACTTTTTATTTACATGATTATATAGGTCTCACGAGTCTGTCATATTATAAGAATGATTCATATGAACAAACTGGGTTATAGTCCAATAATAGAGGTTTTATGAATAAATGTATAAACAACAATGTATTTGTACAATTGAATGCCTATATTCAAAAACATCAAATTATCTCAAAAAAAAATTATATTAAATTATAAATCCTTAAATCTAAAATTTATATAACAGTTAACTAATTATCAACGTTTTATAATAGTATTTATGATGTTTTTCGTGTAATTACATTGCTCTTATTCAAGATGAGTTTATGACAAAATTTATGCGTAAGTACATAATACAATTGCATATAGACCTATTTCTCAAAACTTTATTGTAAAAAAAAAAACGTTTTCATTTTTCCATTTTATATTAAACAAAATATGAAAAGTTTGAAATTCTACCCCAAAAATTCATTATATTTTTAAATTCTTTTGTTATCATTTTAATTGTTTTGTTTAATTGACCTTGGAAAAATATAAACATAAATAAACATTCATCCATCAATTTAAGATGAAACTTTGTCATATAATCTTAATAATATGTATGTTAAATTACAATTATACATATGTTGTATTAGTTTTGTAATAATTTAATAATCATAGTATTTTTATAAATTATTAAGAATTTTTTATTACAGACTTCTGGAATAATTTTATTTAAAAAATATTTATAAAAAACTCAAAATTAAATGGTAAAAATTTATATTAAGACTTTAATTCATAAATACTGATTTTTGATTAATAATACACTTTTAATTAGCATTAATATATATTAGTTTAATTATATATATATATTTGTTTTACCTCTATAATATGACCACATATACCTTACAAAACCATCGAATGACAATAAACTGAAATAACTTTTGAGAAAACTTTTAAAATAATACCAAAAGAGATCATTTTCTTACACATCTCTATTAGTACAAAGGTCTTGGTTAAGTTTTAAACTACCATTTTTACGATTGTTTTCACAAAAAGCTCATGAATGGCCTTCAAAGTTCGATATAAAAGCAATACAAAATTCGTATTGTTAGACTTAGCTTTACAGACACAATTCAAATCGTTTTATCTTTATAAGAAATCGATCAACTTATGAATATTTTAATTATATATGAATTACAAAATCATGAAATATATGCACCAATTATGTTCATCGGGTTGTGTGCATCGATGAAAAACTCAAAGCAATTATATTATAATATTAAAAAATGTATATACTTCATTCATTTCATTTTAAACACGAATTATAATTTAGTAATAAGCTTGTAAATAATGTTATGCAGATAATCTTAAATTAATAGAATAAACATAATTTTGAATTAAATTTTACTTCAAAACTATTGTATGTTGACGACGTAACATGCAATTTATTATCACGTTTGATAGTAATAATATACGGTAATATACGTACAAATATTAAATTTGATTCGGTAAAGTACCTCCTGCTTCAAAGTGGCTAATGATATAACATACAAATTATTTGCGTAAAATTACGCGGTTTCTTTTAATATTATTATATTTATTTTACCGATAAACTTTAAACATCGAAGTGATGATGAAACAATACGAGGGGAACAACTATACTGTATGGTCTTATAACTGAACAAACCAAGTCCGCCCAGACGAAAATGTTCGTCTTCAGAAATATTGTTCTAACTTAGACGATGGACATACTTGGATGACTTTGAACTTTCAGATTATACTGATATCAAATAATTTACACAACACCCAAAAACTTCCGCTAGATTCCGAAACATGTCAACGGTTCCAAATTAATTTACCAGTAAATTTCTTTGTTCAACGATGTTATGCATGCCAACATTTAAATACGAGTATCCCCCATCACACGGTTGTGAAGTGCATTGATATTGTTTTATTATTAAATACAATATTTCTATGATACATTTTCAGAAATGTTTACCAGAATCAATTTAATAAAAGTGGAAAAAGATATCTTACACGCACGTACATATATAAATCCATAAAGACATAATATATCATACGCGTCACCTTTGCATTACACGGAGTGTTTTCGTAGTAATAACCAACAAAAACTATTTAAAAAATGAACATGTCAAATAAAAAACAATAATTCTCTTTTAAATTACAATTTCGCTGTAATTTTTCATCGTATAAATAAAACGGCTATCCTTTGTATTATATCCATATTGCAAAACTGTAGCCTGTTTATTTTTTCTCGCTTATTTCATCTTATGCTCGTAGTCATATTTCACCCGACCGAAACATTTAACAGATTAATGATTTATGATTGCGCAGTAATGTTTTATTTTTACTTTATTCCTCTGCGTTACGTTATCCACAAAGTTGATTTTCTCGACATTAATAGCCTTCGTAAAACTCGTCTTGCACTCGACAGCTGCTGTTTATTTGTAGATTGGTTTGGAAACAGACCGAAATAATCATCGGTTTCTAAGCTCCGAATGCACGTATACCGACGGGGCGATAAAATTCGAAATGAAAACATATTTGTTCGAAGTACAGATTTTAGCGTAAATATTTTATTATATTACGTGATACACAACGCAGACACAATAATATCACGATTGCGATGATTTAGAAGCGAAATTCGTTCGGATCGTTTGGCCAAGACGATAATACAACAAAGTTATAAGATTGTTGTAAATCGAATTTCGCGCGAGAGTTTTACTTTTGTATATTAACTTAGAACTTAACTTAGAACTTGGCGACGATCCAACGGAACATTAAATACCGCATCGTTATTTTACGGTTATTTTTTTTTTCTTCGCCCATTCCTGCACCAATCGCCCCCCGAGTATAAAACGTATATATTTCGTAAACACGTATAAGACGTTTACAAGGGTGAATGGAGGGAGGATTTACAAGAACGGAAACAGAATACGTACAATGAACTGTATAATATACACACTGGTTTATTGTGTACGCATTGTTGGCGTGCGGTGTGCGGTGAAGAGTCGGTCGCACAACGACGAGAGTGGGAACGTTATCGAGGGAAACGTTCAAGTGGGATACCTGAGGCAGATAGAGGGGAAAAATAGGAAGCAGAAATAGAGAAAAAAAAACATCTTGTCCGATCCGGTATGGTACACGATGTGGGTATAATACAACGTTCGGATGTCAAGTGACAACAATATGTTTTCCGTTGCGTAATATCATCGACGAAGACGACGGCTATTATTATTTGGCACGCGCTTTTTTTAGGTGAAGGTCGTCGTGTGGGAAATCGCGGGAAACGTACCGCGACAAATCGTTTGGCACCTAGTCCGGTATGTATGGTCAAGGTGGTTGTGGCGCTCCAGTAACCTGATGGTCGAGGTTTCGGGACGTCGGACCGGGAGGTTCAGGAAATTGAGGGGAGGATTTTTGGTTAATTTTGATTTCTAATTCGTTACGGGGCAGTAAATAAACGTGGTCGACCTTGACACAACCTTGCCGTATCGGATGGCTCGCGGGACCGTTACGACAATCGTGAAGTCGGCGCGCAACGGTCGTAATTCACAACGCACACTAACTAATTGGAATTCCAACGTGCGGGACTACCACAAGACGATACGCCGTACTGCAGTTATCGTCATTACGTGATTGCGGCTGTCTAGGTTCGATTCGGTGACACCTGTACCTCTGATAACGGATGGGGAACGCTTTCCTCGTGACGGATCGGGCACACATTTCGCGCGCCAATCGTCCTACAACCTAAACACGCGTCACGAGACCCGGAGACGTCCGATCGCCGCCGGCCATACCACGATAAGATATTGATGATCCGCGTCGGTAACCAACCTGTCTCGTCTTCCGAGCGACCTCGGTGCACGCGTATTGTTTGCGATATGCGTGTACGCTTGGTGATGGTACGCGCGCTCGTGCTTGAATCACCCGCCGAATGGGCTCGTCGCGTCGCTGTTCCCGCACGCAGCTGATGCCGTCGCTACTCCGGTCGTCGCTGACCGTGCCGTTGCTGCCGGACTGCGACGGTGGTACCGCACCGGACCGCGGTGGCCACCACGACCACGGCGGTGGGTGGCCGGCATCACAGTTTCACGCGTACGCGACGCTCGTGGGCCGCTCCGCTGGTCTCGCGCGCTGCGACGGGAAAGAGCGTATCACGCGGACGCGGGACGGATCGTGGACATCGTCATGCGCCGTCTCACAGCGGATCGGTACGGCACACGCGGAACACGGAAAACATCAAAACACGACGGCACGATGACGTGGCACAAGACGTTTGTCCCGAATGGAGGATGAAGAGAAGGAGGAGAAGAAGGATGACTGGGTCAGGAACGGCAATGCCGATCGGCGCGTCGAGAGGAGATGGACAGAGAGCTCGCGGAACAGAACGCGCGTGTACTCGGTGACTCGTGGTTCGGAAGCGACGTACACGTACGGCACCAATGGGCGAAGCGCACAAGACCACGCGGATGTTCGGCTGAACGCGGACTGACACTGTATACCGTACGCGCTTAAGCGCAAAGTCCGTGGCGCGCTGGTGCGTGCGCGCGAGTTCAGAGTCGGCGCCCGCGCGTGTGTGCGAGCCGGTCCATTGCGTTAGTGCTGGTGTCCGCGTTGGTGTTGGTGCCCGTGTACGAGAATGCGCGAGCGCGTGCGCGCGTGTACGGGTGATCCGTGTGCATAGAATTTCGGGTGTGTGCGTGTGTGACGACGCTCCTGTGCGTGGACGTGACCGCGACACCAAATACAAGCGCGCGCACGCGCACACGCGGACACGACGCGGTCTTCGAACGGTCGCGCAGGCTCAGTGCGCGCGCCCTCCCCTCCGGTAGCGGCAGTACCCTCTCCTACAGTTCGGAAGCGTTCGCCATCACTTCTCTTCGACCACGCGCACGCCGACCCATCTAAATATTTTTAAACACCGTCAACCGCCACCCTAAGCCCGACCTACACGACTCGCTTGGCTGAAGACTAAACAAACAAAATTATAATAATAAAAAAACAAATTTAAAATGTACCCGGTAGCGTTCGGATGCGGTCGTCGTAGACGGTGCTTTTTTGCCTGCGGTCACCCTGTACACATCGTATAGTGCGCGGTGGTTACCGATCGACGCCTAATCATGGTTTTCAAGGAATGTCGGTATCCCTACATCTTATACATCTTATAAACGACGCGACACGTATTTTTCGCCGGTAAAAAAAAAAAAAATAATAAAATAGTCAGATGCGATTTCAAATGACGTGAATCCCTCTCATTCCTTTCAGCGCGCGAGTTCACCGATTTTCCACGAAAACTGAGAAAAAGCGGATATCTTCTTACAAAAAAAAAAATATATATATATATAAATAAAACAGTCTTTCGTATAACGTTACTAATACATGTATTTCATCCGTGAAGATTTTCCCAGCCGACCAAAACACATTTTGTAACCCTTGAGAGTATAACTTGTCAAACATGTACGTCTCTTGGAGTTTTCGTGTTTAAACGACGTAAAAAAAAAAAAAAGTAATAAAATAATAATTTATTCGTGCAGTTGCACCATAACAGTCGTAATCATCAGATATACGGATATTATTGTTGTTCGGATAACGGAACGTACTTGTTGCTAACTGAAATAAAAAATAATAATAACAGTGTTAACTCATAGAATCATCGCTACGCGACAGCGGACCAGAATCATAAGAACGGTATAAGTTATGGGATGCTCGTCGCGTAGGTTTGTTTTGTTAGTCCGGTACTAAAGCGGGTTGCTCTTCTAGACAACCTTCTGGTAACCTTCCGTCCCTGTTGCAACGAGGAAAATGTAGAATAATAAAAGGAGTAGGAGTACGGACGATCATTAACCGAATGACATTCGTGTATAATGCGTGTTATAATAGGGATGATGGCGCGTGTTCACCCAATAAAAGAGCTCTAGATTTGTTTACTACCAAAAGTGCATGGCCAACAGTATTTCGGACAGATTGGACGTGGTTCGTGTTTGAATTTTTATAATAATATAATATTCGATGACCCGACAATACACTGAACATGTCATATCGCTGACACCAAGTTCACGGATCAAAAACATACGACAAAAATTATTATGTATATTGTTATACGTAATTCCGCAAATTACAATTATTATTATGATTATATTTATGTACAATATATTTAGAGTTTTCGAATTATTATCATCATAATAATAATGTAATATCAGAAATTCTTATTTGTAATAATTATTGTACCGCCATGTGTCGTTTTCGTCTTTAATAAAATAGGCATTGTTTGGATATTAATTATTTAAATAAAAAATGTCAAACCGTGTTCTTTGATAAAATGTTACTGTTATTGTACGCTAGGACTACTGTTTTTCGTACGGTAAACATATTATGTTTCGTTATTTATTTCATAATATCTGCAGCCCATCCACTAACTGACGTGGGGGCGGTTAAAAATACTATCACAACACATGTTAATACATTGGTCGTACAAATCTAAGAGGACGGGGGCGCACGATTTCCGAGGGAAAAATATGAAGACGTATTGTTATGATAACAAAAGTTTCGGAACAAAAGTGTTCGCCCAACCGTAGATAACGGCCGAATATGTGGGATGTTATCAATTAGTGCTGACAGCAGCCGAACAACGGAATAGAACGAGTGCGTGTACGATAACGGCTTGCAAAGTAAACAGTCATGTCATGGACGAGAAAGCCAAATGGATAAGGAAAATACTACGAAACTTCTCTTATATTCTCTAGGAGCACCGATCCGACGTCAGTGAAACATGTAAATATTATGCTTGAGATGCGGCCAACATTGTTTTAAGTACGGAATAATTCCGAAATAGGTCAACAAGTTTGCTGTTATATGCGCAATTGAGGAATTATTTGTAATGTTATTCTTTTGCTGTAATTTGTTGTTGTTATTTTTTATTATTATTCGGACAGAGTACATAACCATACATCGAAACTATATAATATGATATTGCGCAGTAGAAATTCGAACAACGTTTTGGCTGCTAATTTTATTTGCGTACCATAAACCACTATAATAAATTAAAAAGTAACGAAAAATAATAATAATAATAGTTATCATAACAATAACATAGTAAAATAATTTCTAATGGACTGTAAATTACGGGTTTGAAAAATTGAGTCCCATTTTATTAATTTAGGTAAACTGAGTCCCTCGTATAAAAAAGAAATCGGTAAATTGAGTTACTTGTATAAAAATTAAAGTGGTAATTTTAAATATGGTGAAATGCTGTTTTTTTATTTTTATTTAACAAACTTTTAAATATATTAACACAATTGTATACTACGTACATTAAACTTAAATTTATCAGTTATCACATATCACATACAGCGTTGTTGTAGTTGGGTACTTATATAAATGTTGCATAATATTAATACGGAGCGAAATATAATAATATTTAACGATGTAACGATAAGATACACTTACCTATCGTACTCGGTGAATTTATAACTGTATCAATAATTATATTTATAATTTAAATACATTTAAATAAATTTAATACATTAAATATTTTAGACGAGACTCAATTTGCCACTTCAACTGCTATATGAGGAACTCAGTTTACCTCTTTAAATTGAATACGTGGGACTCAGTTTACCAATTTCAATATTATTATTGGGACTTAGTTTACCTATTTCGAAAAAATATAAATTTGTTTGGGACTCAGTTTACCTACGCCCGTAAATTGTTTTATTTTATTTAAGTATTATTTTTGTGACTTGAGACGTAAAAAATAATTACCAAGAAAAACGAAAGACCTCGACTTAATAAGTTAAAATAATCACTTACTTTAATGAAATAATATTTTGTACGAAGTCGAAAGTTTAATTTATTGGTATAAACAAAATATAGAATGTGACGGAGTTATTATTCGAATTTAAGGTTGATATAATTTATCGTACTGACTAAAATTATATTGTTTTGAGAGTTATAAAATAAAGAACCGAAATATTTTCACTGACAATACCGGTATACTTTCTGTACAAAAATAATCATCATCTTACTGTTGCAGTTCCTTTGTTTATCAGTAATATATACCTTAAAATATTACGAACATTTATCAAAGACCACTTATTGAATATCTATCTATTCATTGTTATTTACTAATAAATATAGTAAAGAATATCATAATATAACTTGTACAGTTTGTATAGTTGTTACTTTAATAATTTGATTTTAAAATGTTATCAGAAATTATATACTTTATAGAATAAAAAAAAACTATCTTATAATTAGCCTCACTTTAATGAAAGTGTCCATTGTATATTCATATATAATAAACAAAAAAGAACACCCCAAAAATGGAAGAAAAATTTGGAATGACTTTTTTATAGATTACAAAACATACATTTTATTTGACTAGGTATCTATGTTTAAGCTATCTAATGCAAATGTATACTTTTTTTTATGGTAAAACTAAGTGTTGATGTATCTCAAAATAATTGTGTTTTTTTTTTCCAGTACATTTTCAAAATATTATTTAAATTTATAATAATATTTCCACGATTATATCTATTTATACTTTCGTGTCACATGAAGAATATATAATTTTCATATTTTTTTTAATTTTGTCGTATCATTTTATACTACAGCGATTATTTTATTTTAATTTATGATAATAGGCAAATTTCATGATACCTTGGATAATAATTACGTAGATGAAAACTATAATTGTATTTTAAGGTCGTTTGTCTAAAGTTTAATGCACTTACGTTATAACGTGTAAATAAATAAATAAATTATACCCTATATAACAATGAAAAGCCATAAAAATATAATTGAAAATGCATAAATAAAATATATTTTAATATTGAGGATTTATAATTATATGTGTAAGTATATAACTTATAAATCAACGAATATAATTTTTCTAATTTTTAGGAGTAAAATTTAAAGCCAACTGTTGTGTAGTTAAACATAATTCTATAAATTATATTGAAAATTTCTTGCTAGATCTTATGATAATAATACGTGAGGTAATAGTAACAGTTCATTTTATAAATTAATATTTGCTTACAAACAATCGCAGTGAATAATAAATCGATTATCTACATAATGAAAGTTACTATATAATAGAATTATAGTTAAATTTACATTAAATTTCAATACTACGGAAAGAAAAGAGCAAGATAAGGAAATATGCGATTAAATAATTTTAAGTGAAAGCCCGCACAAACAGATAATAATAATTGTATTATAATAATAAAAATAACAAAAATAATTTATAGACATAATAATAACATAAAAGTAACTATGATAATAATTCAAGGTGATGTTATAGCAAAAATCAATAAAAATAAAATAATTTAAGTGAAAAAAGTAATACATTTTGACATACCTTATGAGAAAGTATGAAATACCAACAAAAGTTTCCCAAGGGTGTAAATGTTTGTTGTTTTAACTGCCAAAAAAATTTACAAAACCTGATCAGCTAAACTTTCTGAGCTAAATTTTGTATAAAATATGTGAAAAAAATTAATTTTCATTTAAAATATATCATGATTCAAAGTTGATTGGTTTAGTAGAACGCTTTTTTCTATATTGCATAATTTCTATATACTATATACTGTATATATTCAAAATAAATAAAAGTTATTTCGAATTTATTTAACCCATTTGTAAATTTTAATCATTAAGTATATTTCAATAAAACCTTATCAGAAATAGTGATTGAATTCATAATATCTTATTTTTTTAAACCTTTGAAAGAATAAGTAGGTAATAATATAAATTATTCACAATTTTATATAATCTGTAAATTATTTCAAACATATAATACAATAATTTTATTTATTAAATACAATTTTGTTCAAAAAAAAATTATTCATATTTACCAGTTATTATTGTATAATTTATTACTTTAAACACATAAAATTATAAATAATTGATATATGTTCATAATAATATATATAAAATTTACATCAAAAATAGATATACGTCTTGAAATTCTACTAAAATTGTAATATTATTTGATATTAATATATAAATTAACTGTGCTAGATATAATATCATTATAGACATACGGAAATAAAAGGGTTGAGTGTTACTACCAAGATAGGATTATGGGTAGAATGCGCTTCACACGTCAATGATTGTCTTTGAGGAAGCTAAGTCCATTTTAGTGGACAGAACAGGAAAAGGAAAATGTCAATAAGTATAATAGGGTTGCACTATAACCACATCTGAAATTACAAAACTGCCATTTTAATATTGTTTCCATTCCAAATTTAATTTCCTCCTGTTTAGTTATACCACCTTTAACACATTTTTTTTTTTTTTTTACGGCTAATTCTATTTTCTTTCTTTGTTCAAAAATGTTATCACTTCATGAAATAGAAAACCTAGTTATATTAAAATAAAAACCGTTATAGTAAATATAAATGTTAACTATGTACTGAAAATAAGATATTTTTGAGAACTTAAATTTAAAAACTACCAATTTACTAAATATTGTTCTATTTAGAACCATGATTTATATATTATACTGTTTTCAAAAATAATAAAATACATAAATTCAACAATTATGAATATTTAATAACTTTCATAGAAATTAGTGGAATAATAATAGAAATAATTTTGATGTATTAAAATAATGTTTAAAAAAACTAATGTAAGAAAATAATTATTTTAAGCGAAAAGATAACCAAATTTTATTCACTAAACTACAGAAGATCTAGTAATACTATTTAAATATTTAAATATTCAATTTAAAAAATTATTTAAAAATTTAAAAAATTTAAAATTATATTACGTGATTATCATTACATTGATTATATCAAATGAATGTTCAATATTATTAATTCTTAAATATGCTTTAAAAATATATTGTTGTTAATATCATTACCAAATAGATTAAATTCTCTTAAAAAATTGAAAACAAGAACAAAATCAATTTTTTATTCTTTTAGAAAAAATATTTTGATAATTCAAAAGCATAAGAAATAAACTCCCAAGTTTAATTTATTCAAAGTTTTTCAAATAACATAAAAAACTTCACGTTTATTTTTCTCAAAAAGTCACTTTTAGTCATATCAAAAAATTATTCTGACGAATTTCGCAATTTCTTAAGTAGCATAAGTACAAGAGTAAAAATATGTGTGTGTGTGTTTGCGTTCGTAATATTATGTTAATATAATTTGATACTAAAGTAAATATTTGGTAAGTTATTATTATTATTATTATTAAGGATTATTATTCAAGTATATTGTTTTATAATGTTCTTGTATATAAGAACATTATAACTTAAGCAATTCTCATGAATAACAAAAAAATATTTATGGATTAATGTCGAATTTTAACAAAGTAATTGGTTTATATTATACCCCAGAATTAATTATAAAATATTTGATGCTATTGAAAAATCATAGAAAACTTTAAAAATGATTCATAGCCAATTAAAAGTTCTTATAGAAATTACAGAGTGTATTAAAAGCAATTAACAATTCATTTATTTAAAATAATTTCCACAGAACGGTTTTATTTTTTTTTTTTTTATTTTTTTATTGGAAACATATATTATCGTGCATAATATTAAGACATTAAATGCATACACAAAATGTCTAGAAAAAAAATATCTTTAATTATAAGATAAACGTATAGAAAAATAGATTATTTTCTTATTTATTTCTAGAGTATATTTTTTTAAATACAAGAAATAAACATACATACACACATGCACACGTATCTATATTATATTAGTATATACTCACACAAACAAATAACACAATTTAAACGGATGCATGCAATCAAGTTAAACCTTGAGCTGTAAAAAGGGTCTGTTTTATCTTACGAGCTGAGGCTTAACCACGACCGGCGCCTGTAAGCTGACCTTTTAATAGAAAAACGGATTACTATCAAATTTAGGCTATAACAGTGTCGCATTGGAGTGCGTAACCATGAGAATTCCAATTTAATTTAGAAATACTGCGAATTCAGTTAATGTGAACTTACGTACATTCATATATAGTAATATATACAATTAATATATTAAATAATTTACCTTTTGATCAAAAGCGAATTTTATTCAGAACTGAAAATTGTTCCTCGAGAAAACTAATCACGTAAATAGAAGAGAATATATTGTAATAATGGCGAGTTTGTTCTTGGGATAAATACACTATAGTTACATGGATTTCCTTTATTTAAAAAGTACGGCAATCAAAAATGCATTGTGTTATATTATTTTATAAAACTGGTATGGGCAACTGGCGATCCATGAGCCTTTGTTTATCTGGCCCGTGCTATATTTTGAAATTACATAATACAACTTTAAAGTTTATCGCCTACATACCTTATCGATAATTTTATTGTTATCTGGTATTGAACAACGTTAAATATCTAAATGTCATGTATAATATGTATACGTATAGCTTTCAACAATAGTTGTTTGTACCGAACTACTTAGCTATATCAGTTTCTTCGTATCATTAGTATCGTGCTGTCGTGTGTGTTAAATTCATTATTTTCCTGTATATAATTGTTAATTAAAATGCAAATTTTAAATGACCATTTTTTTTTCTGTGTGCTCTAGCCCATTAGATTTTAATTTTCTAAAAATTGCCACCCTCTTATAACTTTGAATTGCCCATCCCTGATATAAAACGAACAAGACTTAAAAATACGTTCGTTTAAATATTTGTTATCAACATTGTAATTTCTGATCAATACATTTTGTAACTTATCAAGATCACACAGTGTAAACTCTGAATAAATTATTCGATGAAATGCTTTTAAAACAGATAGAATGCGTCTAAGTTGAAAACGGTTTATGCTATAATCGAGTGGAGATGTTTTATGTGCGATAAAATTAACTTGTGATGTACACATTTTTTTGATATAATATTATAAAATATCATTAGTCGGACTCTCAGTAAAACAATGAACTATAACTATTACCTTTATTTTCAATTAATATAAAATTGGAAATCTTTTTTTTTTTTTAATTTTATTAGATAATTTACAATCTGTTACGTATATGTTACAATAAGAAGATGGGTTGGAGATGGGCATAATGAAGACGTTATCAATTTATATCGCTTCGGCTTGTAAGTTATTTACTATAAATTGCATTATCAATCTGTTATTAGAATTGAAAAAGGTCCCTTGGCCATTTGTATTTAAGTCTTCTGGGAGGATTACCAGGAAGTGAGTGAGAGGATAAGTTTAAGATGAGGGGATTGGTATGTTGAGAGAGGCGGGAATGAAACTTATTGTTGTGTTTTTTTGGCTACATCATTAATAAAAGGGACATGTATGTCGTTATGGAGTGTGCAATTGGATATGTATGTTAGTGATGAGACGGAGTACTTTAGACTGAAAAATTTGAATTTTATTTGCATTGAATTTTTTGGTGGAAATTGAGTTTGGAAAACTTAAGGAAATTTTTAAGTAAAGAAAATCTATAGTTAAGGCTATTTTTTGTTTTTTTAATATGTTTTGACCAGTTTAGTTTTTTGTCAAGTGTTAATCCTAGATATTTGACTATATCTGATAAGGGTATTTGTTTGTTATCTAGAAATATTGGAAGGGATTGATTTTGTATTAATGTGAATACTGTATGTACAGATTTTGTTTCATTAATTTTAACCCGCTAGTGAGCGTACCATGGATAGAGAAGGTTTAGATGGTTTTGCACTAATGATGAAGCTATAACTGGTTCAGAGTGAGAGGCAAAGATTACTTTTTCGTCTGCGCATTCGGCGACCATGGTATTGGGATGTATTGGTTGGTCAGCAGAGTATACGTTAAAGAGTGTAGGGGAGATAATAGCTCTTTGTGGTACGCCAGCGAGTATTGGTGAGATGAAGGAGAGTTCTGAACCGGATCTGACCGCGAAATAACGTTCACTTTGGTAAGATTTGAGAGAAGAGGTATTATGATAGAGGTAGTATTGAGTTAGTGATTGGTGAATTATTTGTCATTATTTAGTATTAATTTGTTGAGGACTGTTGTTAGGTGAGATAATAGTGGATTTATGATAGCTTTAAAGTCATTTAGGAAGTCATTTAACATATTACTTGTATTTGAATAATTTGAGAGTGTTGGAGGTGGATCCTGGTTGGCTGCTATGTTGGCGTATGTTCTTTGTTGTGTGACTGATAAGGTGATCGGTGGAGTTGAGTAATAAGTCTTTATGAATGTAGCATCCCTTATAATTGGCAGGATGGTCACCGTTACATAAAACGTACTTTGCAGGGGAGTCTCGAGGTTTTTGCAAGTTGATGAGGGTTACTGAGCACCACAGCGAACACATCTGAGGGTGTGTGTGGAGGGGGGGGGTTATGAACAATAAGATTTTGAATGGCCGTATTCTTGACAGGTTGTGCACTGAATTATGTCTCTACGTTTATAGGGTTCTTTTGTTTTAATTTTCGTGTGTAACATGTAGTTGAAATTAAAAATTTCTTTGTTGATTGCATTGGGCTTCAAATCAACAAAAAATAGTGGGAGGGCTGTTTTTGTAATTTTGTTAAGTACATTTATGACATTGTGGGTGTTAAATCCTATTTCTTCTATTGCTGTTTTTATTTTGGCAGTAGAAGTTTTAAGGTAAAAATTTCTTATTACTATGCAAAATGTTTTCTCTTCTTGGAGCTAGTAGGTATTATATTCAGCCTTGTTGTCTTTTAAGTAGTGAACTATCGCTCGGTATACAGATGGGTTGCTTGATATAATTTTTAAATTATTGACTGTGGATTTAAATGCAAAATTGTCTTTACCGACTAAATCTATTAAGTCGGAACGTATGCTTACAAATTCGGTTACTCCTCTGACTATTATAGATGGTAGTAGTGGAATACGTGTTTTCCGTTCGTTTGAGGTATGAGTGGATATTTTCGGGTGTTTTTTCGATACTTTCTTTGTTGAAAAGGTCATCGATTTCGATTGTGGCGTATCTGTTAGTAGAGACAAATAGTATTTTATTTTTCTTATGTTAAGGAGAGTTAGAGAAGGGATTGTTACGTTTTTGATTATTTTGATGTAAATTCGATTTGGATGTAGAAACGCGATGGGTATTTGAGCCACTCTGTTTATTTATGCGTGTGTGATTAGGTTTATTAATTTTAGTATTAGTAGATGACTGCATACTACTTGCGTCCCCCTAAAAAGTATATTTATCAGGTAGTAAATTTAACAGGAAACTTGCGTCCCGTCTTGGGGACGCAACTCGACCATATTATTCTTTTTACCTGCTATAATAGTCATGACCGAGATGCGTCCATAAATATTATGTGTTACAATAATCATGTATGTATAAATTGTGTATATGGTATAATATCTGCAACTATCAATAAATTAATATTATCAGCTATTATAGAGTTTCAGTGTAATAAAATAAATTATGCACCAAGTCAATGTTTGGTTGTCGCCAAACAATTTCCTAGCCGTATTTAAAAAACTGAATACATTGAAAAACTTTAAATGAAATTAATTACTTGTAATATTTATTTTATGCTACGTTTATGATTTATTTGTGTTGGGACGCAAATTGGCTGTCTCAAAAGGTACTCTTGGACGTAAATAGGCTATGATCTTTTTTGAACCTTTTTGGTGGGACGCAAATTACCTACTGATAATAATCTTGGACGCAAGTAGTATGCACCGTAGTAGATGACATAATGAAATGCGATTGCAGTTCTTTATTATTTTAATTAATATTCGTATAATATTGTTTGCGTGTTAGAGTGTAATGCTATAGACATTGCGTAATTCTTATTGTCGCGATAAGCGTTTGTTTCAACGCCAAGCCGCCGAACGGCGGCGGATGGGTATTGACGAAAACGATTTGTGTTAGGTTTATATGTATGAGTAATTATATTTATCAGTTTTCCCAACGTAGTGAGCCAGGTTGGTTGATTTTATGTGTAATGAAACTGTTTAGAAGATTATTCCTTTTCGGTTATGTTGGTTCTACATGCTTGTATATACGCTAAGATTACGATATGAAAAGTGCAATTTCAGCAGGAACGCGAATATAGATGTTATGCGGATGACAGTTATTACGTGAATAAAATTGAAAATCTATAGTTAAAATCGTTCGTGGTTAATTTAATTATTATTTAACTACAGCAACCGGTATATATACCGGTTGAACTATAGTTCAACACAACCATTTATATATTATGTATGTGTACTTTGTAATTTTTGTATAAAATGTAGGTACAGGAATATGCTGTATTTAAACAAATATCATTCAACTTTACTACATTGTTCAATATTGATTATTTTTAGTGTATTTTATTTAATAACTAAATAAATATAATTGTTTGAATACATAAATGGTAATAATATTTTTTTTTATTTGAATAAAAAAAATGTTTGATCCATTAATATACCTATATATCTTCATTGATTTTAACATGGTATGTTAATTATATCTTAGTACATCAGTGCTAAGTATTTTACACTATTTACTCATTTTTAATTATTAATTCTAATCGATTGGTTTATAGTTATGGGTAAATTTCACTGGATTTATAATAATACCAATAAATTTTTAATAAAACATGATATAGAAATAAGTAAAATATTAATTCTAATTTTAGTAGGTACTGGTTGATCTTTAATAATATCAAACAATCGTTATTATTAGGTCTAAAGATTTCTAATTTTTTCATATCTGTCTAGAAAGGTCACAGAACAAAGTCAGTGATATGTAAATATGTTCTATAATAAAAGGAAGTTTTAATGATATTTAAAACTATATTTAATATATTTTTACATAATTTTTCGTTATTTCATATAATTTCATATTTTAGTATATTAGACAAATTAAGAGCATAGGTGCAATTAATATTATTAGTTAAGTTATTTATGATTTGACAGATAACATAGAGACTCGTGTAGGAAATCAGTATGTGAACTTCAATTGTTCGTTATATTTTATCACCTCCCCTACAAAATATCATTACAAGATGGGGAACCTGGTTACTAGCATTATTACAAAAACTATGAGCAAATACGATATATTATTACATATATTCATAAAATTGATACTGTTTGTATTGATGACTTACAAAAGTACTTAAAAGATCTAGATATTGCTGCAAAATTGGCACATATAAAACCAAAATTTGAATTTTTTCCAGATATGATCGTTTGACTTGAAGCAAAAAATATTCCTTTATTAGAAAGAATAAATCCTCAATTACTGAGGTAACAAAAAGTATCTTTTTAAAGTTGATGCATACTCCAGGTCAATAAAAAATCGATGATGATTTAGCAAAAAATACTGGGTAAAAATTGAAATTAAAAAATATTGAATGGAGAGATGGATAGATTACCCGAAGACATAAAAAAAATACATTATTATTTTTTAAATATGAAACACTTAATTCTGTTGACGCAGAAACATATTTCTAAAAACATGAAACATTGTTATCTGCATTATATAAAAGTGAAATTTCACAGTTCACATTTGTATGAAAAAATAATTTACTTCGCTAATCATATTTCCAATTTACCAGGTATAATAGACAATTGTTATGTCTTATATTATGATATTTTTACTGTTATCTTGCTTAAATTATAAAATACTTCAATATATCAATTTCAAAAAATGTTTTTCTGTGTGCTATTATTCATTTGATAAGCAAATAAATGTCACCAAAGGTTGAGATGATCTCGTTTTTGTTTGAACTTTAACGGTGTGCCCAAACCTGTTCGCGATACCCATACGCTGTCGGTGAACGTTCAACCCACGCACAATGTTTCCGTCCCCTCTAAGAGATAGTGCAAACCGATAACCATTCTTTAACAAAAGTATGCCCATGGAGTGCCCATGTGTAACTTTTCAGAAGTAGGCAAATTTAAAAAAAAAAATTCTTAAATTTAAGCTAAATAATGGTTTAATAACATTTCAACATATAAATATAAATATGTTATTATCAAGGTTCGGAACTTTAGGCATTTGCATAGTTGTCTATAAAGTGCATATTGAAATTCTGATTAGATACAAATTCGATTCATAGTATAAATATTTCAGATATAAAAATTTTTGTTGCATAATTTTGCATATTTTGTTATTTTTTGTACTAATTCTTATATTTTGGGTTTAAGAACATTTACATGCACATTTCATGGATTTAACAAATTTTTTTAATAAAATGTATAGTTTAATAGTAAAATATTAGATATATGACAACCAAAATTTTAAGTTGTATATCGTTTGACAAAATAAATTAATTCAATATATATATACATAATATAATATAATATACTCGTATATGGTTTAATAAACAGCTATTATTTGTATTGTTCCGGCTCCTTATGCACTTAACAATAATATTATAATCTTTATAGTATCAATAACTCGTAATTGTGACCGTATTTATTTTTATACAAATTTACCACTGTATTAATATTTTGTAACATGACAAACGAATTGTATAACCATAGGTAATTCGTAAACAATTATGTTTAACCATTAAGTTATTAGCTTATACACAATATTATTTCTGTTCATAATAATATTACATACAACTGCATGCAAGCGACTTTATTGTACAGTGTACACTAATCAGTTATCAGTTTATTATTTTTTTAAGAAATTATTTTTCAATTTTTTACTGCATATTATGCCGCATATTTTGATGTTTTTGAATACATACTTTAGTATTTTTTAGCGCATAAAGTTCCGAGCTTAGGTTATTATTAATATAATTAATGATATATAATAATTAATATACATTTCAAGTATAGGAAAAAAAATAATCAAATTAATTATTCGGTATCAGAAAATAAAAATTGTAAATATCTTCCTTTTATTCCAAATAAATTAATAACATCTTGGATGAAATTATTTTTATTCAAGTTCACCCTTTTACGATGAACGCATGTACTATTCGATAAAATATCTGTAAATTATTTAGGTTAAGGAATTTCTAACAAATTATTTTGGATCGATGTTTATTTATTCGTATGATAATCGTCAATATAATAACAGTTGTATATTTTTTATTTAATAATAATAATAATAATAACGATAATAATGATATTTTAAAATAAATTAATAAATTCATATTATTTTATAAAATATAATGATAATATTTTAAAAAGTTACTATTTCATATTATATTTTCAGGCAAAAGTCCCGTCATCCCCCCTCCTACTAATAGGTGTCCATGACTATACCGGTCAGCTATCACTTTGGTTAGGTTTGTGATCCTCCATAAACGGATCCATCACACAGCGCTTGGGAACGTGGAGAGAACTGAATTTTCGCAGATGATGACCTTGCCAGGATAACAATGTGTAACATTATTTTAAATATTCATCATGTTATTTATTAATTAATTTGTTATATATACATATTAATATATTTTATAATATTATGATCATTTTTTTTCTTTCATACATTAAATGTTATTTAATATTATTCCAATATATCTTTCTAATATTATCTTTATTATACCAGCCCTTCTGTTGTCAAGAACAAGTTCTGACTGCATGCTCTTTTCAGAAATGTTACTCTGAAGTTTGATTGTTATATTGGCATGCGGTTATCGATTTACGGTCGTAAATTTGATATTCTGTAGTATTTCCATCATCAATGTCATCTCTACCAAGCAATTAGAACGACCCGTATCATCAGCGTAACGCGTGGAGTTGTTCATCGGCACGGTGGATATTTATCTGCAGTATAATTTAAATTTTAAAATTAAGTATAATCATGTATACGTCCATGGTGTGCCTGTATTTTCGTTTCTCGTACCCAATAATATTGTTGTACAATAATCAGATTTAATATAATTGTCTCTTTCCGACCACTTGTTTATCTACATTACATAATCTAAAATTTATTGACTTATTATTTGGGTGTGTATCGTTCCAACGAGTCCATGTGATAATTTCCCAAAATGGTGATTATATAACATAAGCACAAACTCAAACCATATTCTACAGTTCCCATTTTTGTAAAAAAATATTATTCAATAAATATAATAAAAACATTTTTCAATAGTATTTACTCTCGTATTCATACATGATTATGTTTGTACATATAATTTTTTTTTACGGCGGCAATTTATACAATAATAAACATGTTTATATATGATCAGGTTAGTAATTTATTGAATTATACTCGTAAATTAGAGTATTACGATAATATTAAGGAATACACAGAATAATTCAATTAATACTTCATAGAAAATTTATTTTATATTTTTCAGTATTAGTTTTGAGAGGTATAATCAATCTGCAAAAATCGAGCTTTCGTGGTGCTTAAGTATTTGACTCTTTTACACAAAAAAATAAATGAAAACAAATTTACTATTTACCTCGGCGTGTTTTGAGTATTTGACCGAAATATTAGTTGTTTTCGATTCATGTTTTTGTTTTAATATATTTTCGTACTTATATTATTACACATCAAAAGTTATTAATCAACTTCATTAACAGTACCTACATCCATCATCATTTTATCTTTTAAAATACCAAAAATGTGACGCTTTTAAAATTAATTATTTCGCAATAACGTTAAGGTACAAAAACAAATAAACGAAAAATTTAAAATAAAAATTCGTTATTCCAATATTATATTTATATGTAGGAAAAGCATTTATAAAAGAAAACTAAAAGAGCGATGGTTGGATATTATTGAGAATGATACGAAGTTTGTTAGTGTTTGCATAGGGAATGTAAAAAATCGAGACGAGTGGAGATTTAAGACAAGGGTGATCCCAAATAGTCGAGAGAAAAGCGAAATAGAAGAAAAACGAAAGACATTTATAAAATTAAACAAAACTATTTTCACCATTATCACATATTATCGAATCATTTATAAATTTTATAAATAATTGGTTAAAAAAAATATGTGATGGTGGGCTTTATAATTATTCATGCTATAGCTGTTTTTGTTTCATAATATTTTAGCAAGAAATGTATTTTTCGAATTGAACCAGTACTCCCAAAGGTTTCAATATATTTTCAAGACCTTTGATACCACATACCCCAATCTACATGCATAATACACTCATCATTAAAATATTATACGTGACTGTTATAACTAAGCAAGGGTGATCGTGATGAGTCTAGAATTATTATCAAGTACCTGCATTCTATAAGACGCATACAAGTGCACGTGTGTGTGCTCACATACACATTCACACACGCATCAAGATAGTTACGGATCTAGAAGTTTAATTTAGGAGGGGGAAATTTTTCATGAAATTATAGAACACGTATACTTTTTTAAAAATTACATGAATTTTAGTACATTACATATTATTCGATATAGTTGATGTAGTTACATCAATCAATCGATTTATAATATAATGGCGATAATATAATCCAAAATCATTAAAAATTCGTTACCAAAATAACTATTGTTTTATGTTTTATTTAACATTTTTACATTGTAACTATTGCAAAACTAACCTTGATCAAGGGGCAAAGTCCTTCTGTTTCCCCTTTTTAATGCGCCACTGTGCATAAGTCAACTGTGCGCATACCTACGAATACATTTATGTATGTATAAATGTAAACATTGGTATCCTGCACCGCGCAGCAGTACCTATGTATCGCGGGACGCGTACGTATAATGCGGCGCGTGTGTGCTATTAAGATTTCAGACTTCAGGTACCTTACCCATGTGTATGCCGTGTGCGTATCGTCCCGTGATTTATTTCAGACAGAAAACTTGAATTATGCGCGCAGAAAACCACCACCACCACGTGAGTGCGTTTCCCTTCGTCGTTGCCCGTCGCAAAGTTGTACCGTTTGTTAATTATCTTGCCACGACAAAACGTGTCAAATCTTCACCTGCACAAGCTGTTGCTGACTGTACTCGGGAGGGGGTCAGTGGCGCGAGTAGACCCGCTGTCAGAACTGTAAGGCCGCCATCGCGAAGAGTCGCAATTTAACTTTGTAAGCCTCGCGAAATCACTCGAAACCAACTCTTACAGCAGCAGACGAGCGACATACGATGCGCAATAAAGGGTGGGTGAGCGCGAGTGTGTGCATAACGATCGACTGGTCCGTATAATCGATACACATCGTTGTTCACCGGGGAGTTTTCGCTTCTTCATTCCCCTTGGAAATATCACTACTGCGGTAATGAAGGGACGAGCTCATTCTGCTCGTAAAAGATACATTCGTAATCAGTTTCACGAATAATCACACGGATTACGACTTTTCCGACGTTCACTTGGTACAAAGCTCTTCTATTTTCTGCAGGAAGTGATCACAAATTTTTAAATGTTGTATGAAAGAACCTAGTCGTGAAGTTTCATCAGTTCACTTGAGGAGAGATTTTTTCATGAATTACCTACGTTTAAGTATAGGTAAATGCACCACGTAACTTATTATTTCTAACGTGTAGTTGATGAATATTGTACAATCACTACGTACAGTAGTATGATACACGTATATAATACACGTGCTGTTATAGTTTCGACGATGATATTGTGGTATTTTCATTTAGTTTTGTTGAACAATGCCTCGACAAAAAAATAAACACATTTTAACATTTTAGAAAGAAATCAAAGCAAAAATTAACAATACGCCTTTATCACTCTACATGGTGGCACCTTGCATTCTTACTGCTGTACATATGGCAGCTATTATTTGAAAGTCAAACGTTTTCCAAAGGGGGGGGGGGGGGGGGGTGTAAATTTTTAATTTGACTACGTCATTTTATGAACAAGCGCGCGATAGCTTGTTGCCAAGAATGTGCAAAATTGCTGGCAATTATTTCTGCAACGAGTCTCACACATTTCAAGCACGAATTCCGGAAGTTTTATTTACAGCGTTACCTTTTGTCTTCCATATTGGTGTTTGTGCTGTTACACATACCTCGTGTGAAATCTAATTTGATGGTAGTGCACTCAATCACCAAATTGTACGCTGCAGCTTTCTGTTGGAGTACAGATCGTTGAAAATTAATTTAAAATACTAAACGTGGTTTACAGATATTTTAATTAAATATTACAATTTGTTAAGTGCAGGAGGAATTTTTAAACGTTTATACAACAGCTTTAATTATTATACTTATATTTTACTCAAAAATTTGTTAAAATTCATTCAATTGTAGTTTTCCAGTATAAAATAAACGATACATATTATATTTATAATATATATCTTACCTAAATTGTAAGCCAGTTATTTCAGATTTAGTGTGAAACAAATAATAATGCATTTATTTCACATTAATATTTCTTTTTTTTTTTTTTTTAATCAATATTGACAACATTTTTAATCAGCAAGACCATTTACCCAAATATTTCATGTCATTATTACGTTTAGATTGAGGTTGAAAGTTAAATAAATTTGTTCCTTACAGGATCCTTTTGGACATTTACTTTTCAATTTTCTAGGTAATTTTTAAAATTAAATTTAAGAAAAATATAAGACTTATCGGAAATAATTTTAAATTCCATCGACCAATTACATTTCAATTGGTAGAACATTTGATCCAATGATCTAGACATATTTTATTAAGTACAAAAAAATGGGAGGATATTGTTTTGAAATTTTTTTTTTTTAAATATTTTTATATTCTTACTGTAAATATGGCATGTTTTATAAATTTCATATTTTTATAGATATTGTACTGACTTTTGCATGGAACCGTTTATCAAACACAATGGTTTGCCATTACTTTAAAATGTATATAAATAATGTGTCTTCAATTAAATACCCAGTAATCCATCCGATAACAGTATTTTACTGACTTTTTATTTAATACGATTTCTCAATATTTAGGTTATTCGATTTCAATAGAAATACAGTATCGTGAACTCAACCGATCGACATACTATATTAGTTGTGTGTTAAAATCCACCCATATAGAATTCGTTGATTTTTTTATACTAAATATATATATATATATTATATTTTTTCATTTATTAATTTGTATTTCTTTATATGAATAATGATGTTGAGTATTTATTTAAATTATTAAGTATTGTATGTGAAAATTTAAAATTAAGTTATATAAATAAATAAATGAATCAAACAAATATCTTATGTGAAAGAAATATAAACTTAATTTTAACCTATACTCATAAAGTAGGTAATATATATATATACATACATATATGGATCATATTGAATATTACCCTTTCAATAAACGTAAATGAAATATTAAGATTGTTTTTATGTTAATCAACTGGTAAAATATTCTATATTTACGATTTAATCTTAATACAACAATAATTACTAATACCGACTGAAATACATATTTTACAATCAATAAAATGCTAATAGAATATCACAAACATTTTGTATTATTTTCTTTTATTTTATTATATTTTATATTTATTTGTTACAGACACCTATTCATTGAAAACTCATAGATATTTTAAGATGACTTTGGATAAAATTTAAACCAACCAGTTTTATTCATATAAAATATAATATAACATATAAAATGTTTACATCTTACGGTACTGGTAATAATTGTTAAATGTTAATAATATTCTTGAATATAAAATTTATTTAATTGTAATGCTATTTCAAAAATAGTAAAATAAACAATATTTTTCCAAATGAATTATTCCTTTAGAGTACAATCCGTACCAACTTTCAATAGCATGTAATATTACGTAAAACTTTAGAACAGTTTTACAATCTTAAGAATAATATTTTCTTGAGAAAAGAAAGCTATTGTTAAGAATTGTTATAGAGTTTGATTCTTTAAAAAATAAAAAACCATGAACTCAACAATATCATATTTGAGAATAAGTAAAATATTTATAAGAAAAAAAAAAAATTAATAAATTACAGAGACAAATAAGTTATGAACAAATTTAAATGAATTCATAAAAACGTGGTTCAAGTTTTTTACAATCGCTCTTGGTTGTATTCACATATAAGTTAAATGCTCTTTTCAATAAAATCTTTTATAATAATTTTTACCTGTTGATTTTCTGATTTTTTATTTTTGAATTTACAAGTCATATTTTTAATTTAAACAAGTGATGGAATATTCTTTTATTTAAGATTTTAAACTTGGTTTAAACCGAATAATATAATTTCATAATCTCTACCTATTGTCAAGTACTTTTCTTGTTTCTTAAAAAGACTTTTCAAATAAAAATTTTAAATAAATTTAATGTTTGTATTAAACTAATTTAATGTTTAATTCCCAACCAAACTTCAAGAAACAAACTCATACTTTTTTTTTGTAATCAAAAATGGAGATGTCAATATTCTTTTTTATTATTATTATTTTTCTTTTGTTATATGCCATAGTTCTAGGAATAAAAAAAATATTTCTAATAAGTAATGTATCCATTATATAAACTGATAATTTTTTATTACTTAAAATATTTAATATCAATAATTTATAAGATTATTAAAGATTATTATGAAATACTCCTCGAGACATTGTTGTTATCTAAAGCTTAGATCAGCAGTTCCCAACCCATGGGATGCGAACAGGGTGGTACTGAGTCACGAACCATGTTATATTAACATTACTTATATATATTTTTAAAATATTAAATATCAGTAAGTGAAGAAAGTGAATGAACGTTCATGTGATCAGACTTTAAAATCGTTTTTTTAAAACTACACCATTATTACCATTCTAGTTAAATATACGGCAAGAATTTCTAGCAATCTCTAAAATTGTACTTAGAAACTTAATAGGCTATATTTCGACAACCTTTGTGTATGTCTGAACGAAAAATCACTTTAAATTGTTTAATTCTTGAATAATCTGGTTCAATGAATTTTTTTTTTTTTTTTTGATGAACAATTGTTTTTTAATAAACTGTAATAACTGACGTATGTGCACATTATACATTTATAACTATTGGTGGGCCTCAAAGATTTTCTACGAAATTGGTGGTCCACACTACTAAAAAGTTTGGGAACCGCTGGCTTATATGGTTAGATAGTTTAGATCCAAAGTTTAGAATCTAAACCATCTGTTAGGTTAGTTACTTTTTGAGGCGACAATCGTTTATAATGTCTCCAAGATTTTGAGCCACCTTATCATTATTCTAACATTAAAAATTAGTGATAAGCTATATGATTAACATAATTTAATGTAACGCTCTTACTGGCAATCCTAAACTTTTATCAATTGTAATTCTCAAGAATTATTATGATGATGATATTTACAAAAACTACTTGCTAATTATTTTTTATATTAGCAACCATAAAAAGATTGTTAGTGACCCCTAGTTTGAGAATTACTGATATCAACCTCAAATTTGATCGATAATCTGATTCTAAACAATAAACAATAATGTTGAGTATTTTATTATCTTTCTTAAAACCTAATATCTTTACTATTTTCGGTAAATCAGTAAATGTAATTCATAAGTTTATTTAATATATTTTTTATCAAGTCGTTATAAAATTAAATGTTGTCATTTTAATTTTAAATTTTAGTACTTTTAACACAAATAGGCACTTTAATTTAAATTTTTAATCGTTTTTCGATCACAATAACTTAATATTTATTTAACGTCGTACCTAATTAATAGCTTTGATTTTTTTCAGAGAAATTAGTGATTTATTCACTTTCAAGTTGAAATATTATAATAATTCATGATTGGTTTCAACAGAGATAGCAAAAGAGATGTGTACTCAAACGTTCGATGAATATTGTCCATATTTTCATTTTATTTTCAAAAACAGAATATTACTTTATTTACATTACATTGCTGAAGCTTTCTCGTTGAATCCAGATTAAATGTTAAACAAACCGTTTCCGGGCGAGTAAATGTTTAGTATCTTTGTTGTTGAGATGGAAATCGAAGTATTCAACATCAAAACTTTTCTTTTTATTATTATTATTATTTTTTTTTTTTTTAACTTCAATGACGTGACCATTTGTTACGGAAGACAGAAAATACAAGTCCGAAACAACAAGTTCACTCTAATCCGATCAATTATCTATTGAACGATATAAGGTTCCTCCGGATCCATTTGGATACGCTTAATTGGACTGACGCGTTTTTAATGTCTACCGCACCGCCACCACCGCCGCCACCGTCAGCACCCTCCGATTAAACGCACACTAATCACAAACCCTGTATAGTTGTACCCTTGAACGCACCACACCACCGTTGTTCGCTTTTCAACGCGACCCGATAGTGGCTTTTTAGTAACTGGAAATGATCCGTGAAAACAAGGACGTGGGCAATGTGTTATTCTTTCCGTCAGTTCCAAGCACAATTTTCATTTTTTAACATGGTAAGTCTCATTTCGACGCCCAAAAACATTTGAATATTTTTATATTCGTTCTTCGCAAGAAAAATTACACTCAACTCTAATAACGTGGTACTTATGTCATTAAATCTTTTTTAACATTTTCTTTTAAATAATAATAATAATAAAACCCTTTCAGGACGCCTTTATTCAAAATATTACTACACGGATTCATTAAAACTGATATCGCAATCAGCTCGCTTGTAAATAGTCATCATACATTGTATTTCTAAACTTGTACTGTTCTGTAACTTAGTGACTGTACATTGATCGAAATATATTCTATCTATTTTGATAAAACTGTGAATACATCAAAACAATATATAAATTAAATAGTTTTTTTAATGTATATGTACCGAATATATGAATTTTGTATGTAATTGTGCATCTAATTAGCTTGATATGCACATAATATATTTTAATATTATTATATAAGCATATTATATTATGACAATATATATGTATCTCACGTTGTAACAACCGTCCTATGAATGTTATATTATGTATAAGTATTATAAATATGTTTCAAATACAATATGTATCGAGTTAAAGGCGTGTGCCAGTGGGAATATTTTAACGTGAAAAATAATCGAATAAATCAGAGAGATATTCAATGATATTGATTTGTGTAAAACTATTTTAATTAAAACTATTTATTTAATATAATAATAAAATGATTAGATTTTTATCGATGATTTATTACATAAAAACTAACATAAATTAATTATATTAATATTTTACTATTTATGTCTATGATATTTATTAGGAATTTAGTTTAAAAAAAAAAAAACAAAGTTTTGTAACTGTTTATGATTAATTTTAAATTTTTGAATTAACTTATACATGAATGAAAATTAAAAAATATCAATATAAATATAATATGGTAATACTCATACGTTAATTCAACAATTGTTTTGGATTAACTTTAAAAATTTGAATATAAAAATCCTTAATTATAATTATAAGAATTAAGAGTTATTTTAATTTGAAAATAGGATTTATAAATATATATATATATATATATAGTTAAAAATAAAAACATAATGAAACTATAATGAATGGTACCAATAATGTACCAATCATTTTCTAAAATGTTACCGTTGAAATTTTAAATTATTTTAGGTTTTACTCAAGCTATTGATGAAAATCACGTACAAATATATATAAATATACATTACTATACATATACCATATCTTTACTTTTTAAGATTTTCCAAATCCTACAGATACTAGTTGCATACGAAATAGTGTCTTATGGTGTAATTTAATTTCCAAAAATGATGCGTATACTATTTTTATATTATTGGAAGTTAAATATAATAACAGTATTTATAAATAGAATGCAATATTATAAAACCACTCTTCCCTAAGCATTAATTTTTACCTTTCGTATCAGTCTCTTCGTCCATCCTGAACATTCTTGGTTTTATGATCTAGGCCTCTGCCACTCAATAATAGTATCCTTCGCATGCCGTGTTAGGAATATATAATGCAAAATTTATCTAGATAAAGATGAAAGATAATTTCATTTTTATATAGATAAAAAAAAATGATATTTTCAAAAAATGTTATTTTTTGGTCAATATTTCATATTCTAATAATATCTATGAAGACTCAATTATAATCATTATTATCAAAAGGTACCTAGGTGTTAAATGTTTATTGTAGTAATGTAGTGTACCTATAAGCAGTATTTATATATAATGTACAATATGATATGATAGTTTATTAATAAAATGTTATATAGAAAAAAAAAAAGGAAAATTGTTCTGTACGTATCAAGATGAATACAGAATACATAAAAAATTATTTTAAGGTAACAATATTATCTTCCATATAATATTAATTTGATGATTTTCATTATTCTATAAGTAGTTTTGACTTTTCGGGTTCCAAGAGTGAAGTAATGACTATTCAGCATATGAATTACATGTGTATACTAATATTAAATACCTACTATGTTTGGAACTTCCATGGAAAAATAAGAAATTAAGTTTAAAAATACCAAAAATATTTTTCCGACATGAAAATACAAACAAAATGTCATACCAAGAAATAATAATTATTTATTAATAATACACGAATTATGATTATGAATACAAAATCTATATGTATAAAAGAAAGTCAGGTTATTTACAAAATTTATAATTCAAGAACAGCTGGACCGATTTTGATGATCTCTGATTTGTTGGATTCGTCTCCGTACAAAAATAAAAATAACTCTAATCTTGGCAAGAATACAGACAATTATCTAGATAAGTAATTAGATAACTTATCTTTATTTATCTAGATAAAATAAAAGATGACAAAAAATCTATTTAGATAAATTTATTAAGATAAGTCCCAAAACTGTCCATACATATTCATTTTCTTCTTAAACCTCAATAATTTCAACTATTACTAAGTTTCTTCTTTCTTTTCTCAAGGCTAATCTTCCTTCGATACAATGTTTCTACTACATTTTCGTTCTATTGCTATTATTTTTAGGTATGAATATTAAATACACCAAAAAACCGAGTGTATTGTATGTACAAAAAAATATGTTTTTAATTATAATATACATCATATTATAAAATGTACATTTACATTTAATGTAAAATTGCATTTAATTGATTTAGGCATAAAGAATATGGTTATTGCATTGTAATCAAATAGTAAAAACTACCACAAGATAAAACCGAATCATGTAGCATTATTACGACTATGTCATAGACATTCAACTTAAAGACGGTGAGTGACATTTAGCAATAATAATAAAAAATAAATACTTTATTTAGTATTTTACTGTAAAACACTTAAGCACGTAATTTAGGTAGGGCAGTAGGAGCGATTTACCCCAAACAAAGATTGTATTGTGAGAAACACGAATTAAGATATACTCGTACGATATACACTATTTTACTGTACATTATTTAAGCCCAAATAATTCTGAAGAAGGTTAATCACTTCCCATATAACTACGAATATTATAGGTAATAATTAAAAATACTTGATTGTTTAGATTCAATTAATAATTTTTAAAAATGTAATATTGATTATTCTCGATTCTCATAATATGATAATTTACCAAATCTTGGATTTGATAAAACTATATTGAAAATAAATGTATCTATATAATATATTTAATAAATAAATATAACATATAATTAAATTTCTAGGTTGTGAAACTGCATTAAAAATTGCATTAACTTTCTCATTAAACCGGAAATTAAATATAAAGCTGAGGTACATTATATTACATTGTTAAATTTTCCCACTAATTTCTTAAATTTGAAGAAAAACCAAAATAAAACTTTAAAAAAACATTTACGTAGAGATTAATTTATATAAATAATCAACTTTGTGTATTGTCTTGTAACAACCTTATTCATTAATATAAATAAAATGATGCATTTTTTTTTAATTGAAAAATTAGTTTTAATTACAGTCAAGCTTGTTTTGGTTTACATGAATTGCAATATTATTTTCAACTATAATAATTTTCCAAAATTTGCACATTGAAAACAAGCTATTTGTGTACTGTTTAATCTATAAAATGTTAAACGACCATGTTTCCGAGCAAATATGATATAAACATTTTTACCTCTCATCCTTAACGTCTGTTACTATTTACTATTTATTATAGATCCATATATTGAAAACGAATACTGGATTTCCGTATTATATATATTTACATATATTTTAATCACTCCATATTTACAAAAATAAAAAAAAAACTATCTATTAAATTATACAATTATATTTTTCTGGTAAAATATTAAAGGGACGATATATTTAACTATATAGATTTATTATAATATATAATTTATATAATTTACGTTGCTAACATTAATTCATGGGTCGATGAGCATATTGTTTATTTGTCCCTTTTGAAGATCAAACCATCACATTTCTTTACTTATCATATTTGCTACTAATTCTTCTTTGGATATGTTAATTATAAGGGCTTTGGTACCTTTCAACATCTTATTTACCTCCTGTCTTATAATTTCAGCCTACCTCTGGAATTCCTTATAATCCAACTTCATCTCTAATTATTTCTCCTCCTATTATTTAACTATTATATGTTATACTTAGATGTAACTATCTATCTCTCTCTTTCTTTTGTCACAATTGAACTCTTGGGTTTATTTATTCATCTTTCATTAAAATGTATGGCTGTCAACAAACTAACGAATACCATCACAAAATTATATCCATAATTTCATTGAAGAATATAAGTAACACGAAAAAATGACAGTAAAATGAAGATAATCAATATTTTCTTAGGAAGAAAATTCGCGTATTTTTACTAGACAGCAGTATTACCGATGGTTTTGTATATTGAATGTAAGCTAGTATTGGTGATAAAACAATGAAATTGCATTTTTTTTTCTGTGAATATCTGACAAAAACTTAAAAAGATAAGGCAAAAAAAAAATAACTGCAACGTAGTCCATACGTGTGAAAACGAATGCTAACGATAGAAAGTTAAACGTCAAACATGATGAAAATGATGCTGGCCGACGCAAGTGTTACCGAACAGTTGACCCTGACGGGTAGTAATAGCAAACGGAAAATTACCATCATATTAACAGCACGAAAAATTTAAAAAACAAATAACCGTTACAACATTGCGGTGATAAAAAATGATCTGCAATATATTTATGGACGGCTAATCGATTAATAATAGGTTTAAAAGCCATATTATTTGTCATGGTAAATCACCACACACACAAATTAAATTTAAAAGTTACTAAAATATTAAAATGTTTAAAAAAAAAAACAAAAAATCAATTTAATAATAATAATAATAAATATGAATTAAAATAATAGTTATAACTATTTAGCACAATAAAATATTTAGAAAATGTCAAATGACAGATGGTATCAAAAATACAGTGTATTAAAAGTGCCACGAAGATGGTTAAAAGCAGACAAGCTTGCTGATCGCTCGCGGCATGTCAAATTCATTAATGTCTTATCGAAATTAGAGCAGATATGAGCAACTAATCTACACATTCGGTATATTATCTAGTTTTATTGTATGTATATATGATTATTGATGTATTATCGATGACTAAATAACTTAAAATCGTAAAAGTCTTAATAACTTATAAATAGTCAATCAGGAATTAATTGAATTCAACGTCATACAAAGTCGTACACATAGTTTAAAGTCATAATAACAAATATAAATATTTGACAACATATATATATAATATATCCAAAGATAAGATTAATTTTAACTAATCGTCGTTAAAAGTTAACTAATAAATAATACAAAATAAATGGTATTTTCAAATAAAAAAGAACAATTTTTCAATATAAATGCAGATTTGGCATAAGTAAAAATGAATATTTTTAAAAAAAAATTATATAATTCTAAAAAAAGTGTTTAATACATTTTTAAAACAAAATCTTTAAAACATAATTGTTACAAATAAACATTTTTTGGCCACTTTTTTTCAATTTTAGACCACTGTGCGGCAAATGCAGCTTTTCGCACGATCAACAACGTGGGCACCGTGGCCAACATATTGAAAGCGGTGACAATTATGTCATCCACATATCAAACGATGACCTTTGCCGTATCAAAGTCCCAGGTGGTCGAAATTTAAATACCAATTGGAGGGCATTGAAAAATAAATTTGATCGACATAACGCTTATCTTCATGCTATATAATGTGTGAACAAAAGTAAATCAAAAAAAAAAACACTTATTTTCTTCTTCTTCTTCTTCTTCACCTTCACTTCTATCTCACATATATGAGGTCAGCCACCCTTGTCCCAAACCTCCACTCGTCTCTACTTTTTTATTCCACACGCACACACCAAGAGCCCTCCTATCATTCTCAATCGTATCAAATTATCTCTTTTTTGGTCTTCCTCGTCTTATTTTCTTTTCAATGTTTATTTTCCTAACCACTCCTACTACATTTGTTTTCTCATGCATGCCCAAATCATCTAAGTCTAATTTCTCTCACCTTGTTCATAATCAACGCTACACTAATACTACCTCTCATATATTTGAGACAACATTTATATACTTATTTAATACATGTTAACGTATTAATAACTAAAAAAAAAAAAAAAACAAAATAACATAAAAAATAATATAATGATACAAACAATTTTAAATTTTATATTTTGATTTTAGAAGTCCCATAGAGCTAGGGGTTTTGGTACATTTGCACCCTATGCACCTATACAAAATCTGGTACTGGTGACTAGTGGACGTCAGCTTAGTGTTACCAGCCTTTCTGCCGCCGTGTCAGCTATGCGGATAAGATAATGGGAATCGGTTCGAAAGGCCTAGGGAGTATCGTGTTCATCAATGTTTGCAACAACTACAAACATTTTATAATAAATGCATTAACTCTACCGGCAACCAGTGTTGTTCACTGTGAATAGTTAATATCGGTTTTGGGTATTAACTGTTCAGTCAGCCATTCACGTCTACGTCTGCGAAATAGGACACTTATCGCTACGAAGATCAAAACATGTTATTGTTTTGCCGTCTTCTTTTAATTTACTTACGAGTATTGAGTTCGTTCTAAAACCTCGGTAACAGTAATATTATGCTATTGGATTAAACGAACATATCTGTGACCGGGAAGGCGATATCAACGTGACTTTCAGAATCGTTTTTACGGTGATTTAATAAATTGATAATATCGAGTTCAATTACGTTTATATCTATGCACCGACATCGAATACAGTTTCTCGTCATTTTCTCGAACTCACGAATCTTGAATCACTGCAATATTATAAATTTTTAAGACTGTTCCATAACGAAATTATTTCAAAAGATTCTGAATCTACAGGACGTGTGTGATTGGTGATTAGGATAGTAAACGAAAAGAGGTACTCGATTTAGAGCAGATATATAACAGAATTAAACCGATTCGACTCAGTGATAACAAAATAAAAGAGACGATTTTTTACTAATAAAATACGATGGTTTAAACATTTTAAACGATGGGTTGTTACATGTACTGAGATAATTAAATAAATTTGATAACAATAATCGACTATCTTGACTGTTTCGGCTAAAGCTATTTCTCTTAAGATTGAAAATCTTAAAACTTAGATTACAATTCTAAATGGGACTTTTTTTTTCGTTCGTACAATGTTCAAATTATCTAAATGACTTAGAAATATAAAATTGTTTTAAATTACATGTTAATTAACATTCTTTCAACATAATTAATTATTTATATCATGGTTCTGCATCAAAATAAACAAAAAAAAAGTCGATTTCTCTTTGTCTGTAACGCAATAAGCAATTCGCAAAAAAAATACCCAATACCCCGAGTATGTAAGAGGAAACATTTTAACAATTTAAAAAATAAGTCTTTACATTTTCAAATTAATTAAACCCATCATAACCCTTTGCGATTTTTTTGATAAAATATTATTTAGTATAAAAATAAATCATTCACATTTTGTCATCTAAATGTTGTTCTTAAATATCTTTTTCCACGTACAAATACCAATCACATACAATGTTTACTAATCACTACTGTGAAATTATAAAATTACTCGGAACACCGGAGCAACAGTTATCTTGTTAGGTTTAAGAGATTGCATTACTTATATGTAAAATATAAAATGTTTATAATCTTATATTTACATATCATACACACTGTAAAACAATCGAACGGATTTATTTCTTCTATGTAGGCGTTTCTTTCATTAATAAATGATCACTCTCTCTCTCTCTCTCTCTCTCTCTCTCTCTCACACACACACACACACACACACACACACACACACAAGTAGGTACACTAACTGAATGAAACCAAGTAAAAGTTATTAATTCACGATTAAGTATATATTACTATCACTCGTCAGCATCATCGATGGTATTATTATACAGCGTGAACCGATGAAAAAGTTCGACATCAAAGGTGACCGACATTCAGTATAAAGTTGAGACGTAGTCTACACGCACTACTAATGTTGTACTGCACTATGTCATACGTTGTAGCGGTGACATGCGGTTAAAATAAGTTTGCAGCTGACGTAACTCATATTAGAGCTCGAGTCACGATGACGGTTGCAGACCAGCAGAGAAGAAGTTCACTGCGGATAACGTGGTTTCGTGTTTGACGATGTTTGTCAAAATGCGAGTACTGCGTCAAAAAGAAGCGATCGGGAGTACGAATGATCTGCAAAAGAACAATGAAAAAAGCAATAATATTATGTATAAAATTTGAATGAAAATATTTATTTATTTTTGTTGGACATCGACAATGAAATATTTATTTCACTATGTTTTACTGCAATCGGCTTCTTTGAACATTACCATAGACTGTCGTCGATTTTTAGTGTAACTAATTATGAAGTGATTCACATATCAGATTATTTTCCGAGACGGTTTCAATTAAGACCCAATGAACAGTCGTGTATAATCTTTAAAACAAAAAAGTCTCTGTATAGCTGTTTTAAAAAATGACTCATATGTAAATAATTAAACAAATAGTTATTTAATATTTTTAAGTTTTTATTGATAACCAAATACTTATAATGAAATATAATAATATATATATATAATATAGAATATACTTAGAAATATCAAATATTCAAATAATATTTACATTAATTCAGTTTTAGTAAAGGTACATATACACAATGAAATAAAGAAAAAAAAAATAATAATATTTTAAATATAAAAACCTATTTTAAAAATATTATCTTATAGGTATCAATACATTTTAGATAATAATAAAGAAAAATAAACAAATTATTTTTAATACTTAACACAACTATGTCTAATAAGAACTTTTAAATTAACTTTTTTATTAATTTTAATTAATATTTTCTATTAAATTAAATTATCTATATATAAAACACTTTTTCCCAGTGTTTTTTTTTTCAATCCGTAGTTTGGTTGAATGATGAAATACTCCTCTATTCTTCTCTATTCCATACGACTCTCTTCGATTATCTATATGACCTTTTCTTATGTCCAACATAATTTGTTTTATGTATGACTGCCTAGGTCTTTCTCTTCCTGGCTTTCCTTTGAAATTTCCCTCAATTATAGTAGTTATCCATTCATTATTTCTTATGATATATCTTATCCACTTCTTTCTTCTCTCCTCGATTGTCGTCCATATTGATATTTTTTCATTTATCCTCTGATACACTTCTTCATTAATCATTAATTCACTCCAAGACATTTTTAAAACCCCTCATCTAGTTTTCTCAATGTATTCCATCCTTTATTTTTTCATTTCAGTTGAGATTTTTTTTTTTTTATTTAGTCGCAATTTTATTAACTTTATTTATACCTGATGATTCATTTTTAATTCGAAACCAGTCATATTTTAAAGATATAATAATGCTCCAGGTTAATATTTAATATGTTTATTTCTATGTATGAACTATTAATTTTTTTTTTGTAATAATATATGAGTATTAATCATTTAATAATTTTTAATTTATATTATTTTATTAATAATAACTGGTTTGAATATGAAAAAACTAACTCTTTGCGTCTTTTTGGAATATTCTCCACGACACTATGACGTGAGCCACATATTGGCCACCCCTGACATATAACAAATAGGTTGACGTGTTGTTAAACGTGTACAAATAATATAATATTTATGTTTGTTTATATTACTAAATTCTTTTACAAATGAATAAACATACGGTATACATATATAAAATAAATTAATTTAATTGAACGAATTAAAGTTCAAACTTAAAACGTCTGTATGTCTTACGAATGACTCCTACACAGCCGCCTAAGTTCTCGGCTTTGAAATTGAAAACGTTGTCGCTTTCGTATGGGTGTGTTTTTGTATTCTTGTATGCGCTCGCGAGTACCAAGCGAAACAGAAGGAACCGCTGCGATGACTAACTTGTATAAAATCCGTTAGCGGCGTGAACAGCGTCAGTGCAATGGTAGCAAGGATTGCCGAAATGACGGAGATATCTTATGGGACACGCTAATGGTTCATAATCATGTGTAACAATATTTTATAAGTCATCATTGTTGGCTGCGTGCGCACCACCGAGATAATGTGTAAGACAAGCAAAGGGCAGTTATAGCTCCCCTAGGCTCTTTCGTCCTAGCTCATCGTAAAACACGTGTGTGTCCCACTCACGCACACACTCACACTAAACAATAAGTATAGTCCCAACGGTTAGAGCACTTAAGCTCTGGCATACATTTCACATGTGTCTTATCCACCACCAACCCTTTCACCACCCTGTAAATAACTGTACCGTTTACGATGTCACGTCTGTTTAGTCCTACTTAAAGTCGTAATTATGTTTACGTCGGATTCTTCACAACATGATCTAACGATATAACAAACATTGGCTTACATAGATTTCAGTTAACCAACCGCTACTCGGACGCATTGATGAATACATAGAAAATAAATTATTATTAGAAAGCATCAATGGTCCACTTTTCGTTTCTCATAAACAGTTGGTGAATTCGGCCTGAACTGGTGCATTTTGGATGCTAATACGCTAATACACATAATTGGAAAATAAATTTTCTCTTTGTCCTTAATCTGATTGAAATATATTTCATATTTCATTGAGTTATGAATTGAACAGGAAAATGAAAACTTAAGATTATTTTAAGAAAAACCATGACATATATTACATACTTAATATACATTTTTAAATAGCATTGTATTATGAATGTGGTATGGCAAAGCCCTTACGATAAGACAACACAGGAATCGAAAGGGCCACTAATATCGAGCGTTTGTTCTTTTTCATATTGGATTCAACTTGAATTCTATAGAGAACACACAAATAGTGTGATTTAAATCAAACGTTGTAAAGGATTGGTGTATTACGCAGTTACGTTATTTGTAAATACTTGAAATCGTTAATGAATTGTTGCATTCAAAAAACCATTTAGAACAATTTAAAACAAACCATGAAACATAAAACTACACATTTTGTCGGAATACATACATTATTTACTCATGCTTACTAAACGTAAATTTTGAAATGATTGTTATTTCTTTCAAGAAAGACAAATAAGATTGTTAAGTAACAAGTAAAATATATAATTTTAAAGTCTAATGTTTGATTAAATACACTGATTGGAAAAATTTGTTTGCAGTCAGTTACTTAAAAATTTTATCAAAGAAAAAAAATATGAAATCTATACTGCTACATTTATTATTTCGTTCAGAATCTAAAACAAATGAATATAATTTCTTATTGAACCATTAGTTCATTTAAGGAAACAAGTCATATCATATTCCAATTAATTTTATTCTTTCTATTATTGTAATATATAGGAACACAACAATTGAGTTGACTGTGTTATTTATTGGTTTTCTTATCATTATAACCAAGGAAAACAATCAAAATGCATCTTTCGTTTTCTAATATTATATTGATTTATACGTCAACAAAACTTCTTTAATGGAAATTGTTTTGTCAGTATGAGCAGTTCATCTTTTGTTTTTGTTGATTGAAATGAATCTAAAATCGAAAGTGATCACTCAAGTAATCAAATAATTATGAATATTATAATTTGAAGATTTTATCCTTTTTAATTATTAACTACAAATGTACGACATCAAGTCATTTTATACAATCCAATAATAGTAGAAACATAAATTGTCTCAATTATCATCACTAGTTTTTTTTTTTTTTTTTGTTCTATTTATACGATTATATTATTTTATTATTAATCGATGTATGACTCATATAAAAATTTGAAGGTTATTATATATTTACAAATCGAAGAACAAATATTAAAAAATTAGTTTTACGAGAGATATATTATAGGAGAAAATTAAACTCAAAGGAAAAATTGGACATTGCATAATAGTTTACCTTTTATCACGTAGCTCTATACTCATTACTCTTTTAAATAATTCAAATTCATCAGTAAATGAGAGTCAGAATTATAACATAAAAAACAATTACTTTTTTAACGTGTAAATTCATTAATGGAATACATGTAAAAAACGTTTAAAACGAAATTATGGATTTCAATGCTATTTTGTACACAATTACACAATTTTAATGATTCAACAATAGGTAGTATAACATTTTAAATTTGATTTTGAAAATGAACATGTAATTGATACTTGATTGTTTATATTTATAGTGAATGAAAAACATTAAAATTTTAAGCAGAAAGTACATTATTACGTTTTTGGTCTTCTCAATTAAACACATAATTTTATACTTATTCATTACAAAAGCATATTTTTTAAACTTGAAATTTGACTATAATCTCATTTAATTGTGCCTTTCGTCGTGAATTTATATTTTTATGCAATCCCTGAATAATTATTTGAGTAAAAATACTGTTGAAAATATATTCTTAAATGATTCCAAGAAATCATTTTAGTAATTTATTTATCCACAGACATCTTTTGTTTTTGTTGAAATATCAATATTATACTTGATATGAACATATTATTTTAAAAAAAAGTGTGGTTTAAAATCAAATGTCTATATATATATAATACATATCTATATTAAAGTTTTAATGTGCAATAAATCTGTAAATAATATTAAACGATAGTTTATCAAAAAACTTAATTATTGAATTTAAAGTATTCAATATTTTTTAACATTATTTTTTGTGTGAATACCTTCATACGATTCAATGAGTTATTTTATGCCTCGATAGTGTTATTCTCAAACTGAGAATTTTTGAAATTTAAATTATAAAAATAATAATAAAAATTTCATCGGAAAATCAATAAAATTGTATACAATTTGAGAGTTAAACTATCTTTCCTATTCACAGCAATCATGTATCATCCTTTGCTAACATACCTTCATTTAACAATGATTTACACAACTTTACCTACTAAATAAAATTTTTGGATTTTCATTTATATCTCTTGCACTATATCAGCGGTTCCCAAACTGTGCACTGCGGTGCCCTAGGAGCACTGAGAGCCTTTCTAAGGACACCGTGGTATACAGTTCATAACAAATAGTTTAAAATTTTTAAAATTTTTTTTTCTTATTGTTTTTGTAAAAAATTTATTTCAAATAATGAAATACTTTCTATTGTATATTATTCGGACATTCTCATTTTAACCTTATAATAATGAAAACAATAATTTATTTATTTGTTTATTTAATTTTTAGGTTTAAAAATGCATTAATTTAAAATGAAGTTAAATTTTAATAAAATTAATAAAATTAGTTATCAAGGAGTATTTTTTTTTGTCTTGTCTTTCGTGTTATTCACAGCAGGGCACCGTGGCTAAATTAAGTCCAAAAAAGGCACCGCGGAAAAAAAAGTTTGGAAACCGCTGCACTATATGATAACTAGAGCGCGGATTTTTATGCACATAAAAGTATAGAAATATGCCATATAATATGCAGTAAAAATCATGAAAATATGCAAAAAATATGCAGTCAATATCATGAAAATATGTAAAAAAATATGCCGTCAAATTTATAAAAATATGCAAAAAATATGCAAGAATTTTTTATTTGTTTAAAATTTATAATTCAACTTATAATAATTAATTAATTAAATACTTCATACAAAAAAATTTGGGAAATTTTCTGAACTTAATTTATTTTTAAAATTGTATTCATTGTTAAAATGAATAATCATATGCATTTTAAGTTTATCTTCTGTAAAGCTGTGTCGTTTATCGGTTAACATATTTTTAAAGACTGAAAACGAACGTTCGATGTCAATCGAATTTAATGGGACATATTTGAAGCAAGTGGTATGTCGATAACCGACTGACACAGCAAGAGCGATTAAGTTTACGTCATAATCGATTATTTATTTTATAACTAAATATATATATACATAAATTATTATTTAGTGACTATAAAATTTAGTTTTAATTTTTCTACTTGACAAAATATTATTTTATACGGTTTTTTTTTAAATTTTCACTTCAATATGCAATAAATTTTGAATTTTGCCAAAATATGCAAAAATATGCAATAACCTCTAAATATGTAGAAATATGCAAAAAAAAATTTCACCATTAGCTTCAAATTATGATGATTCGTGGAGATAACTGACAAAAATCCAAAAATATTGAAAGGAAAAAAATATGCAATTGAATAGAAATCTAGGCTCTAATGATAACATACATTTTAATGTAAAATTTGAATAGTATAACCTTTATTTTTATGAAATAGCCAATGACACAGTATGCATTACAAAAAAAAAAAAAAAAAAACATACAAATGTTTATAATTATAAATTCAAATAAATTTAAAATATAATTTATAAAATATTTTTATTTTAGGAATATGTTATTAAAAAACGTCAAACAAATAAAAAAACCGGATATGTAATCATATTCATTTTCATTTCCTTCGTACACCGATATAATAACTTCCTGACAAATTTTGAATATTATCTTTTCTTTACTTCACCATAATATGAATGCATGAAGAATACAATAATGAACATTTAATTTGCATAATATAATCAACTAGCTACAATAAACGCACACGCGTTATAAATATACTGAATTTATGGTAAATATGAGTTAATTTTAAATACAGGTAGTGGCTCAAAAGTACATAATATAAACTTTAAATATTCGAGACTGCGATAAGCAAATTGTTTATATAAGTGTGTTTTTTGTAGACGCACACGCACACACACACACACACACACACACATACACGTGCACATACACAAATACGTGAAAATTACGCAGATATATATTTCAATGTAATTTTTATCCAATTAAAAAGTTGATTGATAATAATGAGGACCAGTTGATAAATTTGAACAAATAATGTTATTATAACAGGAATTACGTTATAATATGGAACAAAATAAATTAAAAACTAATAATGAAATGAGAATTTGTCTACTCAACTATAAACATAAATGTATTGATACATAGAGTAAGAAATATGAAAATAAAAAAATTACAGTAATTTAGCTTATATTTAACCGCTGTGTATTAAGTATTTTGTTAATGATGAATATATTGCCACTGCAGTTGTGTCATATGGCATGACACATATTATAACAGATTATATTTTACGAAAAATTAGTGTAATTAAGTCATTCTGAATCGCCTATCTCTCTTCTTGGCTTTAAAATAAATTTAAAAGCACAATAAAGTTATATTTTTTCGAATTATGACTAATTTAAATATATGTATGGTTGCAATAACGATAGTCATTATTTTCAAATCAAAATACTGTGTTGTACACAATGTGTTTTTGTGTAAATAAAAATAAATAATCGCATATATAACATAGATCTTTGTTATGTAACAATACATTTCTATACGTATTTTTTCTATTCTAAGCATTCGTAAAATGTACTCGATAAACATGAGCGCAAATATAAAATGGTGGGCGTTATTGTGTTGGTCGTAGTACCAGGGTCACAGAATCCACGTGGTTGATGTTACGTTACAGACACGGGTCAAATTTCAGTTTTATCACATTTTTATCATCATTATCTTGTTTTCTGATTCAAAATCTATTACTTTCTTAGAACAGATTGCAATTCGAACTAATTAAACACACACACACACACACATACACACACATACACAACTATCACGAATAAATTGGTACAAAATAATATTGATTTGTTTATATTAAAAACATATTGTTTCTATCATTTTAAGTTTTTGACAAAACTATATTCATACAGTTACAACTAACATTACAAGATTGTTGCAGTACATATAGTTTTAATACAGTGAAACTATTATTTTACTGTTTACAATTTATTTTTTTCATTAAATATTAAAACATTTTCACTCTTCAAATAAGATACCGAATCTATTGTTAACTAATTAAAAATTATTTATGTTTTTTTTTTATAAACACAGCAAGGAAATAATGGTCAATGTTAAAAATTGATGGTGCTGTTTCGGATCATTTCTTCAAATGTATCAATATGTGTAGTTATTTAAAATATATATCATAGTATTGAAATAAAAATATAAAATTCGTACGTAATCTAATTTTATTTAATAAGTATTTTAATATTTCTTAAAAGTTATTCGTGACTATTATGTAATAAAAATAAATTAACCAGTATATACAATGTATATGTATTATACATATTTAGAACACTGGTTATAAACAAAATTTAAAAATATTTTTCTAAAACCCAATGTCTACTCACCAAGCTTATTTTTCGAAAATATTTTGCCATATTTAGCCTTGACAACGTTCAAAATTTTATAATACCTACACCTTAATCATAATATACCAAATTATGTTAAGCAAAACGAATATTAATTGTCAAACATAGTCACAACTGTTCATTTTTTTGTCGATATTGCTTTAACTCGTGTCAACAACTTTTTTTTCCCAATTTTTTTTAAAAAATGAAAATGTTATATCAAAGTACATACTAATCATAGTGAGTATATTGACAATGTTCATTGATTGGCTTATAAAACAAATAATTTTAAGCTCTGATAGGATATATTTATAACAATCACCAAAATAAATTCTTACTTTTAAAATATTAATGATCAGTTTTTTCGTGTTTAGTTTCATAAATAATGATAAATGAACATAGCTACCTTATACTTTTTATAGAATTTCACCATTCATCATTCATTATTTTGAAAAATTATATTATTCTCGTCGATTAGCTCCTACGCTATTCTTTCTGGACAGAAATATCGATTTTCCCGTCGACTAACATAATAATACAAACAAATTGAAAGCTATGGAAACTTAAAAATATTATTTAAAATAAAAAAAAATAAAATTATAAAAACAATTAATTAATATACATTTTGTGATTGTTTTTCCACATATAATATTATTGCCTAATGAGATGAAATGTGATTGGATAAAATAATTAATTAAAATATAGTTTGAGGTAGAAATAATAAAAATATAAGGTAAGGTTAATTATACCAAACTAAGCAAAACAAGAAGATTTATTTTATACACTGTATAGAATTTCAAATAGATTAATTATCAAAACTATGTATTTTAATTTGAGAATTCAAGAATTTAAAATATTAACTTGGCCATAGTAAATAAATTATTTTAAAAATATATGATTTTCTATTTACATAAATTAATTTGTAAGCCAATTAACGATGAATTAACTTATAATTACAAATATTAATGTTATACCAGTTAAAATTACTTAGAAAGTAAAGAGTATGTGTGCTACCATAAAAAAAACATATCTGTTTAGATAAATATAATTATATTTATATTAAACATAATCATAGACTATCATCATCTTCTGTATTCGAAGGATATGCGTTCAATTTTTTTCGTAGTGTTGATTGAACATTTTTTAATTTTTAAAAATTAACTAGTTTTTTACCGATCACTTTTAAAACGTACTAAAAATATTTATTTGGATTAGTTATTTTTTGCATTGTTTACAAGCTAAAATATATTCTCAAAATGTTTATTGAAATGAAAATAATATTATAAAAAAATATAAATAAAAACTTAATTATTGACAAAACAGACGCCATGAAACTATTTTTATAAGTTTACTATACATAGAATATTAATTACTAATTCATAGTACATTACGCACATTCAATTTAATAATCATATAATATTGCGAATGCATCAATGTTGATTGTTCATAGTTAATTGGTCACATTTGACGTATATGAATAATTGTTTCAATAAAATCTATTTAACTCTTTTTATGGAGAGAAGCCGATTTTTATGCGGATAAATAATTTTAAATCTGAAAAATAAGAATTTATACAAAATAACATTTCGTTGAGCTTGAAAATAATTTGGCTTAAATAACTTAGATAATAAATTTAAATCTTGGGCTATCATTTATAGTTACGAGCACGAAAAGCTTAGAATGAAATTGGGGACACATACGACCACGTGTATTCATTAAATCTTAAGGATCACGACAAGTAGCTTGTAATAGACGAGATTATTAACGATGACCACACAAAACGAAAGAATTTATCAATTTGGTCAGAAATACATTTATCAGAAGTTAAGCCCCAACACATATAAAAGTTTTTCAATTCAATTCCATCGTACGTGGAAACATATAGTATATCTTATAGTCCATCTATTTTAAATGAAATTTATTTTGATTGTTTTATCGAGATTTTGAAAATTTTCATTAAATATTATCATTCTAATATGTATGCCTAAATCATAGAGTTACATAAAAACAGCGTTCTGTTGTAATTTTGAAGCGCAAACGGACGAGATTTTACAGTGTAGTATTTTGAAAAATCAGAAATATTGTAATATACATTTTTTTTATGTAGCATTGTCTTTAATGAACTTAATAACTCAGTTCACCTGGAGTGATAAGAACAAAAAAAAAATCTGAGTTCAAAATCACTACACTTAAGTCGTCTCATCACCCTTGAAATTTAAATATCAAACAAAAAATTTTCCTAAAAAATAATTGACTATATTTTCATGGTTCTAATCATAATGACTCCTAACAGCAGGCCCGGCTTAAGTGTTGAAACACACGTCCTAAGCAAACTTATGTTTTGTGACACCCTTCCTGGTGTGCAAAATCCTATAGCATAGTAGTCGCATAGTTGTCACACTGACGGTTGAGAAGTTACGAATAAGTGCCTGTTGACTTCTCAGAGATGTGTTATGGACGCTTAACGCCAGGTTGAACGAAGCTACTGTATACGATATCAACATGTGATTATTATGAGTAGTCAATAATGTCATATCGAGAAGTTAATAATGTTAGTACATAAAGAAAAATGGAACTTCTCATTTTCTGCGCATAGACTTCGCAATAATTTTATCCAGGAAATAAAAAAAAACCTAAGTTTATTTATCGTACTCGCCGAGATTTGAAACGTTCACCCCCTACATATCTACTCCTAGACCTATACTACCAAGACACCCTATCGAGACATTTGGTAATAAATAAGTTAGTATACTAAAAGTAAAAGTAAACATTATATGTGTAACATTATAAAATGATACGTTTATAAATAAATCGGTGATGGTTTTTTATATCGAAACTGGTGGTAAATATACTTGTATTTACAATACATTTTTATTTTTATGGTATATTATAATGAATAATAGGTATGCCATAATAATGTTACCATGAATAATTTTCAATAAATTATTTAGGTATATAATTTATTATATATTCATATTTAATAATAGATACTTTACTACTTTATTGTCAAACATAAAACGTAAAATGAAATGTAATAAAATAGCGAGCAACGATCACAAAATAAAATAATAAATCATAAACCATAACCAAATCATAAGTATTCAGTTCGACAGCGACCGTTAAGATGATGAAAATATACAATATTCGACAAAAACGTAATTATATATATATATATAACAATATCAATATATTTGAAAAGACGGCAATTAGAATGATACAACTTGATATGTTATGGGTAAAATCCTTCGTGATAATTCTTAAAATTTATTATTATACAGACGCAATGTACACAACACATCAATAAATATTCGATTTACTTTGTTCATCAAACTATTATGGTCATTATAGGCATAATGAAAATGTAAAATATAATCTTATTTTATAGATAATTTATATAGATTTACCAATTCAACAAAAATCCATGATCCGATAATCGTTAGAGGCACGACAGGTTTTGTTTGTATCATTTACTAGGGTTCGGATTTAAATGTCCTAAAAATATTAAAAAATGCATCATTTATTAAATAAATTCAAATTATTATTAAAAAATGAGTAAAAGATAAAATTTTATTTACATTACACTACAAAAAAAAAATAAATAAATAAATAAATAAAATAAAAAATTGAATTAAAAATTAAATTACATATTTGAATTGTACTGTACGATTAGTATTTCTTTTAAGTTTTGGAATTTGAATGATCGACGGTTGTCTGTCAATAAGTTTTCATATACTGAAAATAATCTCTCAACATCAACTGAAGTTAGTTATAATACAAGAAACCGGTCAAAAATGTCCTAAAAAATAAAAAAATGCATTAAAAACGTCAAAAAATGCTCTAAAAAGTATAAAATCCGCTAAAAATGTAAAAAAATTCAAAAATTGTCCCAAAAAATGTTTGTGGGTAGAACACGGAGTACCTGAAACAAATTTGTAGCTTGGAAAGCATCGCATAAGACATCTCAAAAAAAGATGCAATTGCATTGCAATCCGAGCCCTAGTTATTACTATAGTCTATAACAGCGTTTCTCAAACTGTGGTCCGCGGACCCTTAGGACTCCGCACGTATACCGGAGGGGTCCGAGAAAGTAAATTTAAAATTTACAAAGTATTATAATATATTATTGTTTTTTAATTTTTATTTGTACTAAGGGGTCCGCGATCATTTTTATCATCTCTAAGGGGTCCGGCAGAAAAAAACTTTGGTATTTCAAATTATGTTTCGTTAATAAATAATAAATAATAAAAAATTGACTGCAAGAAAACGTTATATACATATATTTTGGTCTTTCATTTTTTGCTTAACATGGTCATTACTCATTACAAACTGAACTACGCATGGAAGTCCTTAATGTAACTAGATTATCCTGAACTTCATGTAATGACACATATAAATTGAAATGTGTAATCAATTTCGGGACCCAAACAGTACTTCGCATACAGATTAATAATTTACATTACATGTTCAAACTAAATGTGTCTACGTACGGAAGTCTTTTTTGCGATCAGTTTTTAGTGATGCTCATAAGATGGCTAACGGATATAAAACGGAGAGGTCACATTTGAGATCAAAACAGAATATCACATAGTTGTGGAAGTCACACTATTGCACACCGAGTTTACACTAAGTACTACGTCAAATATTTTTAAATGCGGACCTAGGCGTGGGCCTATGCCGCTTACCCCTTGAGTCGAGTCTGCCTAACTGAGTGATTCTAATAAACAGACGTTAAACTTAAATAGATAATGTAAATGTTTGTAACTTTCATATATTTTTAAATGTATACATATTAAATATTCACTATCCAGTAATCTAAATTCTCAACATTATAATAATACAATGATTTTTCACTTAATATTCTTATTTATTACTATTTAGGTACAAATTTTAAATAAAAATCTGCTACAATTAAATAATTTTATTAATTTAGAATTTTACTGGCTTACTGGCCTCTGAAAATTATCAACTTATTGTACCATGTTCTTAAGGATGGTTTTTCATTACATTTTTTTAAACAATGACTAACTTTAAGTTTTATATAAGTTTAAGAGATTGGTTTAATTAGGAATGTTACATGGTCTAATAAAGGGCTATTACTATTAAATTGAAAAAAACACAGATAAAAGTATAAACATAAGTCATAAAGCATTAACTTCGTGAATTATACAAAAATTGAAACGCAGAGTTGTACTTCGGTTTTAAAAGAAATAAACAATTTTATGGATTTATATCAGCGTTTGATATTTTAACACTGCCACCTAACGGTGTATATCATAATTAATTGACTACCAATTGGGGTCAATAATCGCTAATTTGCCATCAGTCCAATAATACAGCATGAATAAACAACGCCGCCTCTATATTACTCTATGACCTAGATACACAATTATTTATTTTGTTCTACGAATTCAGTTGTCAAACTAAAACCGTCAAAACATGTGCACTGTAATTTCAATGTTAGTATCATAGGCGTATCTATAGGAGAGGCAGGGTGGGTACCGGCTTCCCCAGCGACGTTCTTGGCCTCTTGGCTTATAATGGTAAAACCACGGATATATATAGTATTTATATCCGTGGCTGAAACAGTAACCGTAAGTAAGTTTAAGTAGAAAGTAAATTTAAATTTTAAATTTATTGAACTTTATTACTTGTAATATTTTAATAAAATTACTTGTTTAACCAAACTGATAAATATCTGTTTATTGTGTAATAACTGCAACCAGATATTTAGAGAAGGTTGATGTATAGTTGGTAAAATATTTATAAAAAAATAACTAAGTAGCACATTAATTAATAGGCCTTATTTATTATTTCATAATTGTAATAGTTGAAACCAATTTTAAAATCAATAAGCTCTTTAATTTGTCGCGGTGAAAAAATTCCAGGTACTATATAATTTCCATACAACAAAAATAAATCACAAATACAGATAGAGATTATAGATCGCAGTAGTAAGTAAAAAATTTAAATTTTATGATTGGCCTCCCCAATCATAGAAGTCTGAACACGCCTATGGTTGGTATATTATGTGATATGCAATTAAACAGAAATGTAGGTACCTACTTAAAGAACACACTTTTATCGTAGAATAATGAATTGGCAATAAAAACTTAACTATTCTGTTAAAAATTCATGTTTATGTAATAATAATCGCTTAACATTTTAACTCAGCACTGAGTGGTCGAACGTGTCCTATGTCAATATATGCTCCGTTTTTAGATAACATTTACACATTTGCTGAAAATATCAACGACATTTTTAATATTTCATCTCTATTCAATAATCCGGTTGAAATCAAAAATTCGTACAAAGTCAATCTGAACTACTTTAATGTCACAATTGTCAGACCTTAACAGTCACCGTCCATGCTGTGCCTTAACCTTCCTCCCGAAATTTCAGAAAAAAAATTTAAATCTGCATTAACCTTTTAAAATGTAAATTGGAGATGATCTTAATATTATTGTGCTATTAATTATTAGTTTCAATTTTTTATATTATTTATTGTACCTTTTGATTTTCTATTTATATGTAGATATTTTATCTAATTAATTTTGTAAGATTTATTATTAAAAAATTTATTGATACTCTAAATTTGGTTTTTAAATTTGAATTGTGAAATAAGTTTTAAAGAAAAATCTCCCCCGGAAAAAAAACGATCAACACACTTCCGAGTGCAGTATAGATAGAAGATGCCCAATCAGCCTTATGTGAAAGCAATCACACGGCGAACTCCAAAGGCTGTTCATAGTCTAAAGTTCTTCACTAAAATCAATCCAGTGTCCATCGTATTTCAAAAAAATCCAAATCTTTATAACCTTTAAATAAGAATTTAAATTATAATTCTAAATCCACTTCTTATGCTCATGCTTCATGCCCTTTATGGTTCTGTAAATAACAATAATAATGTTTTTGTAATCGAATCGTTGTTAAAATAATTCTTTCTAAATCTCACTTAATTTACAAACCCACTTATATCTTTTCTTACCTCCATTCTAAATAAAATTAATCTTCCATAAACCCACCAGCGATATCTCAAAAAACAATAATCACTTTTCAATAAATTATTAATTAATTCTAATTATATTCAATCTTTAATATTATTATCTACTGTATTAGCTACAAAATATTATTATCATATATAAACTATTGATGAATTATTAATAATTGTCCAGCATTAATGTTTAATTGACAAAGGTTCATTAAATTAAAAAAAAAAAAAAACATGTTACACAATTTAAACGTGCTCAAAACTAGTTGAGAATTTTATAGAAATACGTGTATTTTTAATGTTTTTTTTTTTTTTTATGCATGTAATATCTAATAATTACAACAAAACATTATATTTCAAAAGTGGTGTACAATTAGGTAAGGGTAGTAGGGTAGCACAAAGTAATTTCATTTTATCATTTTGAAAGCCCACACTCTCCCTTGAGTCGAATTCCAGGTATAGACCAATGATTTAAACACACGCGCATTCGTTTGTTGTGCAATTATATTATTTCTCCAATCACAATAGTTCAATCAATTTTCACATCTCATTTCAATTATTGTTTAAATATTATTCAATTAAATTTTACTAGTCGTTTTGTTTTACCACCATGGACCCGTGCACGAAGGAAACTGATCAACTGTTAGATCGACATCGTTGCGATCACCATTGGTAAATCCTAACACTTGACTCATATGCAACCATGTAACCAGGAGTTTAGCAGTCATCCTAGCGTTCAGTAGTGTCCATTTTCAAGAAATAATATAGTCCTTTGACCATCAAAATTCGGTGATCTCAATATTCATAACCTAATTTTGTTGTATTTTAATTAATCAAATATATGAGCTGAAAAATTTTTGGGCGTCTGATTTTGAACTGAGATAATTTAAAAAAAACTCATTCATTTTTTTTTTTTAAAAAAATGTTTGAACTTATTTCTAGTTCATTGACCTTAACATACTCATCCTATCAACATATCAATTATTATTATCAACGATCGGCAAGGAATACAAATTTTAATGCTTGAAAGATTAGGTTAAGTTAATAACTTAAAATCTGTAAAATATAGACTAAATACAAATGGAAAGCTATTTATTTCGATACGTAATGTTGATTTATTGATCTGAAAAGCTAAAAAAAATAAAGTATTAAATTCACCGAATTCGATTATTAAGTCAGTTATTATTTTTGTGTCGTGTTAATATGGATCAAATGCTATGCGTATTCTCAAATGGCAGTGTAAAATATACAAATCGTCTAATTAGTGTATTAATTTACAATCGCTAGCTATTACAAAATACATTTATACGAATTATAAATAAAATTGTTTATTGATATATCATCGAATTGCAAATCACATGAAATTATTACATATTCCATTTGAATTACCACATTGGTCCGGTGGTTTGAATATGCATAAAATCAAACATATTTGAATCAATTATAGTCTTATGCATAATTTAATAAAAATCTAGTTGCTTTTTGCAAAAATGTGTACGATTATGTTATATAAAATATTATTCTTTACCCGTGGGCGATGCAATCATAAGTTTTAACAATAACATAATATTTAAGTAGAAGGATAGCAAAATAAATTATCAATTTATTTTAAATATTTGAAAACCACCAGTGTAACCAAAACATAACAATTAATATAGCATAAGTTTTGTACAACCGTTGGTCTGTTATAATAAGCCAATCAACTTGTTTCCAAGTTGAACATATAACGTAATAACATAGAATTTTAGTTAAATATTTCAATTTTAATGTTAGTTTCACAATGATAAATTTATATTGATGTTATATATCAAATAATAAAACAAATAATGTTTAAAATACGAAAACTCTCTTCAAAAACTTTAACAAGTTTTATTAAATTTTAGCCAACAGTATTTATGCACATTTATATACAAAGCGAAGTTGTTTAATTAAAACAAAAATATATATTTATTAAAAATTAATAAAATATTGTTACATATTATAGAATACTATTATATTTTAACAGTAGGTAAAACATTTAAAGATATTTATGTATAAAAATACAAATTTTCAATACTTACCGGTAAGATAAAATCATTTATAATGTATAACGCTTAAACAAATATATTTTATTTACATACTTTCTATTGAATTTATTTTTTTCAAACCATTCATTGGATTTCTTTACAAAGTAAAACTTTCAGTATAACTTTAAATTAAATAAAGCACAATGAATATCAAAATCAAATTATTGTGTTATTAATTCCTTAAGTCCAATTGTATCTCAATATTTATTTGTATGTGTTTATAAATTCAATGACATAAAACTATAATTCAACGTAAAAATTCAAATTTTTTTCAAGTGATAAATGTACGTAAAATACATTAATTATAAAAATATAATTAGATAAAAGATAAAACAAATGTTTTAATTCAAACCACTGTTTTAAATCTATTCCAATATAAATATTTGAAGATGAATTTATCTAGTAGTCATCCTTGTAAGATTTTTTTATAACTTTTATTTAAATAAAGTAAAGATCTCAACTCAACAGTATTAGGCTTTTTTTTTTTTAAAGAAGAAGAAGAAATGTATTATATTATTTGTATTTATATAGGCCAAAAGAAATAAAACTTAAAAAAAAAAATACCTTTCTTAATTTGCTTTTTTAATAGGATAAACACGAAGATATAAATCAATCTATGTACAAGGTAAAAAATTATTATCCTTCTATTACAAAAAAATAATAATTACTCCATATATATTTTTTTTCTTATTGAAGATAATTTATACCTAAATTATATATTTGCTTACATTTCTATTTGGAGAATCACTACAAAATGAACGCTACTTTATTCTACTGGAGAATAATATTTTAGTGACTGGATTTAATAACATGAAAAATCATTTAAATTCTATTGAACATCAACAACTCACAACTACTTGAAACAAAAAACTAATGCAAAAAAAGAAGGTATTTTTAAAATTATTTCAACTGTTGAAAAAAATGTAAACATTTAACTTCTAAATGAAGATATAAATTATAATTTAAGGAATAGAAATAAAAATGATAATCTTGGAAAATGTTAGTGACTTTTAACTCACTGATAATAAAAACAAATTTTCTAAATTCTATTGAAAAACGTGGCAAATTAAACAATGAATTAAAAATTACTAGCACTCGTAAATGTTTTATAGGAAAAAAAATTAAAATCAATAACTTATTTTATTTAATAAAAACTTACTCTTGCTATCAAAATTGATGCTCAAAGCCTATTAATACAGTTTTTCTTCAATGAATAGTTATGGTATTTTTATAAAAAAAAATCCAAATTTAGTGCCACGAACATAATAAATTGTTTCAATCAACCTAAGCTATTAGACATCAACAAATTGTTAACAATCCAGTTATAAATTGAGGTATAATATTATCTTATAGTTTACAGGTAAGTTGTTAATTTTTTATTTTTCCTCAAATTTGGCTTACACTAACTATAATATCTTATCTAATTTTTTGAATTTAGTTAATAGAGCTTATTTTAAAATAGTCTTGGTTATACATGATTTTCAAGAGGGGGGATGAAAATATAGCCAATATAGCATTTATATATTTGATATAAATTGAATTATAAATTATATCTTATAATAATTTTATAAAATTTGCTAATAGATATTGTTGGTCCAGCGATATATAAATTTAAAAAAACCAAAGCCCAAGAGGGGGCGATCCATGGTTTAGTGAAATACAAGGAAGAGTAAATAAAACTTTAAATAAAAAAAAATTGAAACAGATGAACTAATTTTTGATTATAAGTAAAAAACCAACATAAACAAAAGTTGAAAGATTATTTTATATATCTGAAGATGGTTTATATAATAGTAGAACCAAATGAAGTAAATTTAATTTTTTACCAAAAATTGCATGTGCATGTACAGCACAAATTTCGAAAAGATATTTTAAAAATATTAAAATAACGGTAAAATGCTAATATAAATACTCTATGTATACTGTAATGGAATAGATCGTGACAAAATGTATCGACGTTGTCGATTTTGAAACTCGAAATTTTATGGCTGATGTTTTATTTAATTTTCTGTTGGTTATGGTTTCCTCAATTATTCAGAAATTCATCGATAAATTAAAAAAATTACCATTTAAAAATATTAGTTGAAAAACATTTCTAGTAAAAAACCTCCTATAATTATAATCAAAAGACTTCTTGTTAAAATCATAAACGCAGTCAGAAAAATAACACAAGTCATGTAAATAGCACAATAAATATGTGCATTATCTACAATTATTAACTGTCACGCACGCAAATAATGATTTGATTTAGATTATCCGAAAATGTACTTGTCTCTTTATGCAGTTAATATCTGACTCTTAATTGATGTAAAGGGAAATTAATCCAAAAACTATTCATATAGTTATTCAATGGTAAAGTACTGTCAATCATTAATCAGTAACTATATTCAACTCATCAATCATTATTTGCATTCAATTAAGTTTCATTAGTGTAACGATAAATACTAATAAATTAACTGGCCCAAATATAATATCATATTATTACTATAATTTGTCCTCCGGTTACACGAATAGAAAAAATTATAATGTACTACTCGATAGTAACAACGAATAATTTATTCTTGTATTCCTAGTTCTCGGAATACTGATTAGCATTGTTTTATATTTTTTTTACTTATAGCCATACCTTGGTAACACATTATTATCATCGATGCGTATTTGCTTTCCAACATAATCCAATTTAGTCAATATTATTGTTTAAAAGTGTAGATATTATTAACTTGTATTCATTTTAACTGATGAGTTCTCGTTGTTGAAGTTGAACGTATAATTTATTTGCGACATATTTAAAACCCGAATAGTTAACGTTCCGTTTATTTTAATTCCCGCCCAAAAAACAATATCATTTTGCGTTCAAAGATTTTTGATCATATGTTTTGTTCTCGTCTTGATCATCCCTAAATTTAATCGAATATCCGTACTCGATACAGGTTTTGATATTGTTTTTTAGTTGGAGAGATTATGATATTCGTGTTCCATACGTCTTCAGTTGGATTTTGACAACAATCGTGTTTTCATCATTTGCTATTTTTGAACCGCATTACTCGAGATCACATTGATTTTCCTTTTACTCTTCACATCTATGCTCTTCGACTATTTTCACTACACTCGTTCCAAATAGTGCAGAATTCGTGCCGTATAAATTTGTTCTCTGAAAAGGAGAAAAGAAGAAAAAAACCGTACACCTACTCTTACGTATAGCGTGTAAAACTTCACGAGCATATATCATCGGTATTTCTTTGCTACAGCACGAAAGTCGGTATTTATTTTTTTTTCGATCCCTACACCTTTGATCTCCACCACACTACTGTACGACTCTCATCGATACGTTTCAAACAAGTACGCTTGCGTAATGTGCGTCACGTAAAAAAATAAAACGCATGCCTCATTGTTTATTATTTTTTTTTCTCTTTCAGCCCGGCACCTCACCGCCACCACCACGTAGCCGATATGCGGCAGGAACACCGACAGGGCCAATGTAGGGTATGCAAAATAAGCGATAAGGGAAAAAGTACAACGTAACCCGTTTGTAACGGCACCGGAGGGATGGTAAGAATAATATGTCGTCTTATTCGATTCGATATACTATACTTAACTTCTTTGTTCGTTTCGATCGCACATTGCAACCGTCCGCTAACGTTCGGTTCCTCTCTCCTCCCTGTCCATGTTCGTACAAGAGCAGGCGGACGATCGTTCAGTACATTTTCACGCACAATCAGTGGTGGATCCACGGAGGGAGGGGAATTTTTATTCATACAAGATAATTGTTGTCTTAGATTTAAATGAATGTATTATATTACTTATTATTATCTTAATTCATTATTAATCACTGATTGCAATTTTATAAAAAATATCCCAAGGGAAAACATTTTTCAACCCCCCCCCCTAAAAAAAAATTAAATAAAATCCTGGATCCACCACTGTACACAATACAACGTACAAACCGTAATGAGTGTACGTGAACTTGTGCGGACGCGTACGAACCTTATTTGCACGTATGCTTAGGGGCGTATTTTAGGAGGGTGGCGAAGGGGGTGATCGTCCCCTGAATCCGAATTTAAGGAATCGATCATATGTGAGATGAACATTTCAAATTTTTTTAATGTGGATCATTTTATAACAATATTTAATGTCCATACCAGGGCACCAAAACATTTTTATAATATTATAAATATAACGTTAAACTATTCAAAAAGCAATTGAAATCAATAACAGATAACAAAATAGAACAAAAAACGATTAAAATTAATATCGAATAACATAACAGAAAACGATAACTATCAGTAAAATAGATTTGGAACATAGTTATTTTTGTAAAATTGACTTAAATTACTAGGTAATCTAAATAAAATATTTATAAAAAGGATGTTTAAAACAGCAATAAATATATCAACTAATAAAATATAAATAAGCATTACCAATTATAATTTATAAATATGCTTACTGAATGTTGGACATTGTCAGTGCAGAACCCGTATGGCCTGCTTCATCAAAAATAATGTCGATGAACACCGATGAAACATTAGAAGTAATACACCATACATAAGTTGAAAATAAATACATATTTTACTTGGTATTTGCATTTTATTATTGTTATACAACAAATATGATTGCCTTATTTATAAGTTATGAGTCATGAGAATTACAAAAAGAAAATGTCGTTAGAAACAGGGGAGTATTGGTACATATACACAGGTATACGGCATATACATATCAGCAGATTTTCGAATTTCGGCGTATACCTGATGTAAAATATTATTTTACGGGTATAGGCTTCTAAAATAATTCGAAAACAAAACTAATAATAATAATAATAAAAAAAAAACTAATAATAATTTAATAGCTCATTGGAAAAAATTGTTATGAACCACGAAATTGATTGAAATATTTAGCTGTTGAAGATTACTGTGTAAGCTGTGTTTAATGTATTTTGTCAACCATAGTAAATAACGTTAAATAAAATAGTATGGAGTGTGAACATTCAGCCCATGGTGCATAAATCTGCATCATGCAATTTATAACGTACTGCAAATGTTATCATGTGGTGTTATATTTTATTTTCTTAATAGAAGTTATAAATATGTAGTTACAAAGGATTAATTAAATTTTTTCGAATGTATCGACAGAAAACAACTGTCGAGCGAAGCAAGACAATTTATTTTAGGATTAATATCCATATTTTTTTAGTGCGGATACCTATAAATATATTTACCAATACACTACTGGTTAAAGGTAATATATACTCATATACAATAAAATATCTAAAATATGTAATGTTATTTTACATAGTATTGATTGCTAAATATTACATTTGAAAACGTTTCAAATTTTACACTAATTTAAATAACGCAAAACGTTAAATTGTTCGTTATGTTTTATTGTCGATAACGGTAAAAGGAAAAATCTTTAAACGTTTAAATTTGTATTACGTTTAAACGCTTAAATTGAATAGCGTTCAAATGTCTCATAACGGTAAACAATATATATTATTTTGATTTAATCCCTGGTCCATACTTAGTGAAGAATCAAATAAAACACAAGCGAAACTTTCAAAACACGGATAGGTGTTAAAAAAGAACTATACAAAAGTCCATTGTAAGTAGATCCGGATAAGATTATTAGATTAAAAAGAAAAAAAACCACAAATATTAAAAATTCACCTGATTTAAATATCACCAAAAATTTTACTCATACATTTTGAGCCTGAATTAAAGAAAAATTTGAATAGCCCCCCCCCCCCTAGAAGTAAGTCTAAATACGCCCCTATGTATGCTGTGCTTGGACAGTATTATTATTTTACGATCAGTTAAACCGCGGCGGCGGCAGTGATATGTTTACACACCTTGGCGGGTGTTTGGCCGTCCGCCAGTTTGGCGACAACGAAAAGAGGAGACAGTGCACCGTCGCGTGGCTGTTTTTAAACTGTCATCAACACGACTGTTTCCGCCCCCACCCCAATTTGTCGACAACAGTGACGACATCTTCTTGGACCGTTGTCGGTGGTAGCCTTTTCATCCATGACCGGTGCCATTGTTCTCGCGTTTTACCTACGGGCGCTTTTAACGCATCTCGTTCACCGCAACTCCGTCGAACGCTGTGGGGGTTGCCGGCCGTGAGGGGGTGGCGCAGCTCCATGTTCACCGGCTAAGCAAAACCAAATGGGACGCCGTTAGGGGCCACCCGGTATCCAGCACGCGTGTAAGCCCGCGAGGAGAACTGCAACAGTAACAATTAATAATAACCATCGGTGGGTCGAACGGTTCTGAAAACGGTTGACTGGGACATACTATAACGGTACGGATGAACCGGACTTTCCGTACTGCAACGACAGTCTTTGGAACGTGAGACTCTTTCGTCTGACAACCTAAAATTGTATGCGTTCGTCTTTCGGCAAGTAGAAAGTTTTACTCTTAACTCACTCGAAACACTTTTCTCGTGTAGGAGATTTTTTTTTCAATTCGTAATGATGAAACATTATAGGGGCACACGAGCGAATCGAAGTTGTTTCGCCAATGTACATACAGCACGGGACAAAATGTCACTTATTCGATACAGTTTAGTTTCGAATCCATTGTATTTTTGATTTGAAAAAATCTTATACGGAGTTCAGAGTTTTCCTCTTGGGCGGTGAAAATTTTCGGGCCTTAACTTTTTCACGTAACTTTCGATACTTATCATATTATTTAAAAGGAGGCGATTTTTAAGATGGTTATAACTGAAGTTGTACTGGACCGATTTGCATAGTTCTTTTTTTTCAAACGTAAGTATTTTGTGTGCAGACAAGCCATCAAATGAGAAAAGTTCAAACATTTGATTAATTAAATAGTTAAATAAATATATTAACATTTTCATGTATACGATATTGGTTCGGTATCAAGACGAAATATCACGAAACAGTGACATAGAGGAGGGCATTTTGATGGCCAAATATTACCGTCTGGCCGCACTTTACTCCAGCCTCATCATATTAGAATTTTTTTTTAATATTTCTTCACCAATATTTAGTACGAAATTCGTATATGAATATGTATGACAATGTTTCGAATTTGTATGACCTTGGTTCTTCCGTTATCAAATAAATACTATAAATGGGGTTGGGGTGATGTCACTCCAGCCCCACTGCAAGGAAAATTTTATTGTTTTCAGTTTTTTTTCAATGCCAAGTTTTAGTACGAAAAACGTAGTGCCACCGGCCGCCATCATACTACGAATCTTACCCACCGTTAGATAACCACACATCACATAAATCTGCTAAACAAAGATAGAATGGTGGCATAGAATGTATGTTATTTCCTTGAACAAATATAATTCCTAAACATGTTCAATCCTATCCTAAAAATAATATAAAAGCACGTGTTTTAAATGAAGAATATTAACTTCAAATCCTACATAATAAATCTATATTTTTAAGCTCATATATATGTTTTAACATTTTCCGAGGGTCGCCCGTGACACTTTTGTTGTTGTCGTTGTACTGTGTTCCTTTCTCGTTTCTGCGTGATTTGAAACGGTAAACAATGTTTTATACAAATAACCATTACATTCAAACACTGTTCAGGAGTTTAGATACATACAGTAACTTAATCTTAGTAAAACTGTCTGCGTTCGTATAGTATCGATTCCGTAAACTAAATCCATTTCTATTTTTTCATATTATTTCATTATTATATTATTCATATTCCCATATATTTTATTAATATTTATATTATAATTAATTTTTTTTTTTCATACTTATATCCAAAAATTCAAATACAGCTCTATCGGATGATAGATATTAAATTCTTTATTATTTTATAACATAAAGCGTGATTAACTTTTACGTTACTTGATGCTACTGAAAACAGTATCCTTGTATAAGTGATACCACTTCAGCATGAAAAATATACAATTTTATGAACTTAAATTTATACAATCAAAATTCAAAAAAAAAATATAGCGGAAAAAATACTATATTATATTATAATAGCCCGATAGAGCTGCATTGGAAAAATAATTAAGTAGCTAAATAGATAACATTGACCGATAGTCGTTGACGCCAAATTTAGTAATTTTAGAAACATATTACAATAATAATATAATGATTAATTAAAATACATGAGTAACTAACTATCGTCACCAGTATCATTCGATCATTATAGGAATAAATAATAATAATAATAATAATTGCTTTACTTGTGATTTATTGGATAAATATCAAAACCAATAAAGAAACCGTATTTTCAGCCTTCTCATTAATAGAACGGTTTGTGAGGAGTAAACTATGCAAATAAATCCGGTCCCTTAAATAAGCAGTTCTGTTATTAAATGCTAGTTTAAATATGATCATAAAGCGCGACACACTTTTTTACACTGAAACGTGATTTTTTTTTTTTTTTAATTCATTGCGCACGAGAACTATTTACAAAGTAATTTAGAACAATTTTGTAATATTTACATTACTGCTATTCCTCATAAAAGTATAAGCAGTAAGTACATATACGGTAAGTCCTCAGCAACATCCCCATGAAATACAAACTAAGACGCATTACTGTTACCGTTTAGCTAAACTCGTCTGAATTAATTAACATGTAAATTTACTATTTTATATTTTTTTTTTTTTCGTAAAATGCTGTTTTCTACGAAATTTAAAAATATAATTGTTCAAACATAATGTTAGAGATATAGGTATTGATGTTGCTGAGTGAACTTTGTTTGCACATTTTTTCGATCTCGACCATATCATGAATGTTAACAAATCCTCGTTATTATAATTAAGAATATAACATTCGTATTACAATACTGCAGTAGTATCTAAGTAAAGGAAATCCTTTGTTGAAGGTGTTTTAAAAAAAAAACATTCAAAGTAACAATCGACATTAGGTTCTATAGACTGTATTGGATTCAAATTATTCGAACTTCGAAATAGGATAAATGGCTAGTATTTTGTGATATTATTCTCCCTTCCCTCTTCTCTTCAAAACAAATAAATAAATAAATAAATAGTTTTGTTTTATGGCTTATCGTTATATTTTTCATTCAAGATAGTTATTTACACATATTTACAACTAAATCTAAACACATAAGTAACTTACACTGATACTATTATTTAACTTTTTCTGTGAGTAAATTATGAGGTTAGGTTAGGTTATTAGGTTATTATAAATTAAAATCAAAGGTGGGAATTAACTAGTTAAAAAACTAAAGTTAAGTTAAAAAATTAATTTTTTTTTAACTTTTTAACTTAACTAGATTATTTGGCTATTGAAATAACTTGGCTTTTTACAGTTGATTTAAAAAGGATCTATTAAGTTAAAAAATTTTTAAATTTTTCGTTTATACATAAATATTAATACAAAAATTAAATAATAATGTAAAGTAAAATGGTTGCATACACTGTAAATCAGATGTCATATAAGATTTTGTAGGTTTGGGGGGCCCATCTTTGGGTATTGGGTTCTGGATACAGAATGTTATGTACAAAGAATTTTAACTATAAAGATAAATAAATATGGTAGTGAGTGGCCCTTTAATGTACATTGTACAAAGTCATAGTATTTTTCAAACACTTCAGCGCCACTGCTGTATATTATGATAAAATATTCAATAGAATTGTTTATTATAATTTAGAAAATAAATCTTTTTAAAGAACGCAGTCACATTTTATGTGATCTACTTAAAGATTAACTTTTTTTAAACTGAGTTAAGTTAATATTTTTTTTCTTATTAACTTATCGAGTTACATTTATGAATCGTTAACTGTTAACTTTTAACTTATTGATCTTGTGTTCTCTAAACTTAACTTAACTCAAGTTAATTATTTTTATTAACTTGCCCAACCTTGATTATAATTTATTATTAAGTTAAAATAATTAATAATCAAAATCCACCAGCCAATATAAGCAACCTCAAGCATTTTTGTAATATGTCCACCTGACTTTTAACTATTTTCATTTTATCAGTAAAATCCCCTTTAGCTGGCCAGCTCTAAATTAAAATTATATTAAATTAAACGAAAATTATTCGTTTAAGTTTTTGCGCAACACAAAACGTTTAATAATAATAAGTATTGTAGCATCGAATACTGAGATTCGAATAATTCAATTATTCGAATATACATTACATCTCTACTTTATACACATAATTTTATTTTACATGAGGCGATAATATTTATGGTACCATTTTTATTATTTTTTTTTCAATATTAAAATTAATCGAATAAGATTATAAATCATTTACATTTCCGAAAAAACGAAACAATTTAGTTTTAACCTATACAACTAATTACTTAAAAAGAAAAAAAAGTAGGTTAGAATAAAGTCTTTTTATCGTTGGTTATTCATAATGCACAAATGTTTTTAAAATCGATATTTTATTTGATCCCATCGTAAATATACATTTTTGATGGTACAAAATCTTTTTAAGAACAAATTTTTTTTTTTTTTTATGGTTATAGAACCCATCACAAAATATACATTGTCAACGGTGTAAAAACTTTATAAAATAGCAATATTTCTTTGGTTTTATGATTTTAGATAGTTTTCATCGAAAATGAATACAAAAATGTCATGGAAAAATGCACCACGTGCTTATTATGTGATAAGGAATATTTTTCAACTAAAAATAACCATGTCGGCAAACATTTGCAATAATGGTCGTTCAGATTAAGTATTTAACTCAAGTAAATTATTTTGATAAGTATCAATATTAATTTTAAATCAAAATGGTCCTGGAAATGATATGAAAACATTTATTTTTGCTTTTAGTACTCGTAGATGAAATACTAAACGCATATTTGACTATACATGAATACAATTATTTATTTACAGGGATTTAATATAGATAAATCTCATTTCTAGTGCACTTTTTATTCTTTATTAAATGTCAAATACTCGGATTTAAGATAAACCTTGATAATAAGGTACTAAGTCTCAAACGCGGACCTCGTCAATAATTACGCAAATAATACATTGTAATCCTTATGGTAATATTGTGCAAATAATATTTAATCAATTAATCCTGGATTACATTGTTAGGTAACAGAAGGATTAAGTAGAATATTTAATAATAATAAATTAATCATATGTATTTAGAAGAACGTGGGTCTTAAATAATTGTAATTAAATCGTTCATAAATTATCATTTGTTAAAAAAATATATATATTATTAAAACATATATCAAGATATATGTGTTACATTGTAATGTATTTCATTATGTCATACAAAATAACTCTGATTGTGTGTACAAACAAATTTTGTTGTTGTTATCAGATTACAAATACTAAGTTATTAAAATTTAAAATAGTTATATGTGATATTGTTTTTTAAAATAATAAGCTAATACAAAATAAAAATAATAAAACTGTTACGCTTCAGTGATAGTTCAAAAATAATAAGTAGCTAATGAATCAAATACGGAATTACTCTCATGAATAAGTATAATTAAACGATTTGTTTTTATAAAAGGGATAAAATTTCAAGAATAAATAATTTTCATATAATTTGAAAACAATAATCTTTTTACTCTTTGTATTATTATTCAAATTTATCGAAGATGAAAATTGTTCAATAATTTTCAAAAAAAAAAAAAAAAAAGGAAGAGGTTTTACGGTTGAAGGTAATACAGGGATGGGTGAATAGTATTATTCTTTTAAATTGAAACCAATGTATCGTTGCTCTAGAAATAAAAATTCTCAGTGAAAAAGATCGGGTGGCTCAATTTATATTTCTAAAGGTGTTTGATTATGTGAAAATAAAAAAATATCGAAAATTTTGACTAGAACCTAATTTTTACACTTTTTATTTGGACCCCGCAATTATTCCTCAAGAGTTCTGTTTGTTTTACCAAAGAAAATCTAATAACATAACAGTTATTGAACGTTATTTGAAACAACGAGCGTATATATGTTTACATACTCCATCAACTCAAATATATTTCACCCATACGTATTAACATTATTAAGATCCCGATAGGAAAATAAAATTTGTTGATTTAAGGCAATACGCATTCCCATCCCGATTATTTTCCAGCAAAATATATAATATATTAATTATATGCGCATACAAACATTTGGTTCCAGGGGTGCACGCTAAAAATTAGGTTCCACAATAATTTTAAAGACCAGTATAGGTACAAGAAAATTTTTATCTAAAATACACTAAAAATAATTTTAATTTTATTTACTCTACTAAATATTACATATCAACATATATACAATCCCTTATAATTATAATATAAACAATAAAGTTCTTGAATTCTTTAATAATTTTATTAATCTATTTTACAAGCTAATTCTTCTTCTGTGAATATCAATATAAATGATTCTAGTCTATCTTAGCCAATAGTACATCTGAGTTTATTTTTTAAAATGCTTAATTTGGAAAACATACTATTGCATGTACAACATAATACTAGTATAATAGTAAACATATTCAATACTAAATACATTATATTAAAAATGTCAAACTATCCACTTTCTTTTAACCAGCATACAACTGTTATTTAATTTTAACAACAATAAATTTCCCACAACACTAATTAAATCTATGCTGTCTTGATTTAATCTTATACTTATACCACTGATAAAATTATCTATTAACAGATTAAATACAAAATACCTGAATTTTTCATACTTGGAATCATAAAATAATTAAATAAAATTATGTTCAATTTACCTCATACACGCTTTCTTTCTTTTAACCTCCGGAATACTAATATCTAGATCAATGATGTCCAACCTTTTTCCTTTGGCGGGCCACTTTGGTAAACAATTATTTTCAAGCAGGCCACAAAGTATAAAAGTTTAAAAATGATCTTATATATTGGACTTGTTTTCTTATCTTTTATTGTCTATTGAAAAGATTATAAATTGAGGTATTTATAATTAGGCAATTGTATTTTTCGGAATAATTATTTAAACGAATTCATAAATTTAAATAAAAATAATATATGAAAATAAATAATTTAAAAATATTTTCATACATTTTAAAATTTTTTTTTTATTTTAGAAAATTCGTAATGGGCCACATAGATAACCTTCGCGGGCCACATGTGGCCCGCGAGCCGTGGGTTGGGAACCTTTGATCTAGATCGATACATTTGGCAGTTACTTCTTCGAAAATGTTTTAAAAAAATATATAATTTCTCATAAATATTAATGAACTTTTATATGCTTGAATATAATTAATAGCTGTTAATATATAAACTTTAAGAAACTGAATTCTAGAACTTACTCCCATAAGATGCAAGCCTAAAAGAAATTAAAAACTTTGAAGTTAGCGAAGTAAACCAATACCTTTAACTTTTAAACATGGAACCATAGAATTTATATAAATTTCACAAATGGCCACAATTAATAGATTATAATTATTTTGCACTGCACTTACTGCACTTACAGCTTCTGATCTACAATCCCAACAAGTAATAGTGTGGTTTTAAAGATTTTAGGAGTGATCATGCTTGTAATGCAACTTTCTCTAATACTACATGTAGCATTGACTTTCTTCCATAAAATTTTAAATACATTTTATAGTAACGAGAAAATTAAATATAAGTTTATTATTGAAGCTACTAAAATTTTCACAAATTAAATAAATCAGTACTAGGTTGAGACAATTTGCACAACAATGCACATAAAGAATTATATTCATTTGTTATTTGTACTGTGCTTGAATACCTCCTACATTACCCGATATTTATGATGCACCATCAAAACAAACTGAAAAAACCAATGACCAAACTTTATCGATCATCTCTAACATTTTGTTAACAGAATCAAAAATATACTGTCCTGTAATTGAAGTAATTTTGTTTAAAGCAAAAAATATATTAACTGGCCTATTTAACTCCTGGTTAAAATAATGTATACCAACAGACAATTATTCACAATGGCCAACGTCACTTGTTTCATCTGCCATCAATGAGATAAAAGAGTTTTCAAAATAGGATTTCATTTTTTATCATAACACTACGAAAAGATGAAATGAGGTCATTTTGAATATGATTTCTCAGATACTGTGCATTTTTTGAGCCACTTTATGTATTTTTAAAATATCATTGTAACTAGCAAAAATACAAAACTACTCTATCTCTAAACATACTTTTATGATTATTTGAAAAACTCTCATCATATCCACGAAACGTTTCACCAATTTTATTAAGAAGAAGCACAATATTAATAATTTGTCTTAGGTTATTTCTATTTTTAACACGCTCTTCTTAATTTTTCTTTAATATTAATGTGCATGTAAAATTTAATAAACAATCGATTTTGAATTAATACAATTTTTAAATGAGGTGGTAGCATTTAGATCAGTGATGTCCAACCTTTTTCCTTTGGCGGGCCACTTTGGTAAACAATTATCTTCAAGCGGGCCACAAAGTATAAAAGTACAAAAATAATCTTATATATGGACTTGTTTTCTTATCTTTTATTGTCTGTTGAAAAAATTATGAATTGAGGTACACATTAGTTTGATTAGTACGTTATTTTAAGTACACGGATGATATCGATATTTAATTGTAAATTTTGCATATGAAAATGTCAGATAGAAAAAAACGCAAATATATTGATGATTGTAGAATTTTCAATGGTCTATAAATTACTTTTTCATTGAAATTAGTGGAAAAGCCGTTTGTCTTGTGTATCGTGTAACAGTTTCAGTTTTTAAAGAATTTACTATCAAACAACATTATGAATCAAAAAATGTTCTTACATTTTTAAACATTTTTTTTTATTTTAGAAAATTCGTAACGGGCCACATAGAATACCTTTGCGGGCCACATGTAGCCCTCGGGCCACGGGTTGGACACCACTGATTTAGATGAACTTTCAATAGTTTGTTTTTTAAAACGTTTATGACTACAGTACCAAGTCTTAAAACCAATTACAGAAAAACAAGAATATACAAGACTATTATTATACCCATTTCCATTAATCTACAATAAAAGCAAAAGGCAGCATCTTTACTTAGACTATACTCTAACCCAGTGGTTTTCAACCGGTATACCGCGAATGTTCTATAAGGGTGCCACAATAAATCTATATATTGTTTTATAAGTATGTATTTACAAGTATTACTATCGATATTCGACGAAAACTGATCGAATTAATCATAGATAAATATAATATTATTTATAGTAAGTATGCCCGTCGCAGTCGTTTCGATCGATTGATAGTATTATATGTTTCACAATATTTAACACTCTAATAGAGTAGACTGTAAACAGTGTACGTATATATATATATTTAAAATATGGTTCACATATTATATGGATTTGTGTACCACGAACATTTTGTTGGAGATGAAATGTGCCGCATTATTAAAAATGTTGAAAACCACTGTTTAACCACTATTTACTATTATACCAATTTCCTATTGATTGATTGTTGTTTATTTCTATACGTATACTTATGATATAAATATGATGTAAAATGTACACCATCTCGTTTTAAGTTTCTTTCTATATAAATACATATCATGTTTTATGCTTTGTAGAACAAAGGCAAATAAAACTTCATACTAAATATTTCTTGAGGCTCCGAGAGGTAATATTGCTTGAAAAAAGGCTCCGTCGCTAAAAAAGTTTGGGAATCGATGGTATACAGTGAAACTTTTATTTCTATTTTACATCTAATATCAGAAAGGTAATTGTTAAATTTAAAATTGTTCATCGATATAGAATATACTCGTATACGAATTTAAAAATTCTGTTGAAACTTACATTTCGTCGATCACATTTAAATTCCTGTATCTTTACATCAACGTTATTACTGTACAATACATATATGTTAATTAACATACGTAAGTAGAATAAATGCATTTATTTCCATTAAATAATAATCATCTTAAAGAATAAATAATACCAGGGCATTAAAGTTATGTTATTTCGGCGGAAAAATTACAATGATTTAAACTAAAAATGTTGTGATATTAAATGAAAATGTTTATGCTAAATTAAATATACAAATTAATTTATTATATCATTCATTTTCATAAAATTATTTTGCATAATATAAATTCAAAAATGTCATAAGCTCTTTAAAGGCCACTTATTAAAAAAATATTATATTGTAGTTAAAAAGAATATTATGGAACAAGTACAGTCAAATGAAATTTGAAAAAATAATATCGTTATTTGCATATAATGGAAAAGTGTCATTGGAAAAATTCGATTTAGAATATGCTAATATTTCATTATATTATCTATTATATAAATAAACTGTAAATCGAAGAACTGAGATAAGATAATTTAATTTGATACCTACCCAAATTATTAGTATGATAATAACATGCATACTAAAAAAGTTTTCAAAACAAATATTTTTTTGAAGTTAAAAAAAGTAATAATTGGAATTATTTAGCGCCAGAGTTCGCTTTTTTCTCAAGATCATTTTAATATTCATATTATCTAATAAGTAATGTTACAAAAAAAATTGTTATAAACCAACTTAGTATAATTTGTCAAAACAAGATTTGTTATTAATATCAAATTGCAAACATTTTGTTATTATAATTTAAATTAATTTAAACGGTAACACAATTTTGAATTTCAAAAGAAAATAATAGAAAAAAAGCAATAAAATGCTCTATTGTAAATGATTTTTTACGTTTATTGAATTAAATCACCTATACTATATGCGTATAAAATGATGGTGAGTCATTGAATTTTAAAATCAAATTTGAACAAACATTAGGTGTTTTATATACATATAATCGTAAATATTATCGGAAATAATCAGTTAAAACGTATTTAAAACTATACAACCTCGAAAAATTTTAACGTGGCGCAAAGTAGCTTAAGGTTAGCTTATCGTATTACTTTTATTTCAATCCGTAAGAAATAAATCTATGCAAAATAAAATGCATAAATTACAGTCCTTAAATTTAACATTATTACAAAAATATTTCCCTTCTTCTCATACCACTGTATTTCATTAAACATACTGTTGAGTTAATTTGTTTTTACCCTGAACTATGTAATAATATTTTTTTTTAACAGATTGACAGCATAATATTATATGAGATATAGCTTATTTGCAAACTAAAATGTTACTTACTGTAATAACATACATATTTCAAATAAGAGAAATGTTACAATTATCACGCAAAAACCACATGCATTTAACTCTAAACATTTATGTTACTAAAAACATTATTTTTTACGGCAAATTTTCCATAGTGCGGTTGAAGATCATTTTCGCTGTGACTTTATTTGATTTGAATTGTTATATCACTTCCAATTTCGTTGACTTATTCGTTTATAAAACAAACAATATACAGTTTAAAATGACGAATTCTTAGCATTTTAACACCATAGTATAACAAACGTATACAAAATATTTATACCAAATAAACGGTTCCAAAAAGATTTCAGAAATAAACTGGTTTTTAAGTTTTTAATCTTAAAACAGCAAACAAGAACTACATCACGCGTTTGTTTCGACATTCGTGATTGCAAAACATGAAACATACCTTAACTGTATAACAAGGTATCAAAGGTAAATTTTCGGACATTGTTTAGGAAATTATTACAAACCGAAGTCTATCGTTAACAACAGCAGGAAAAAAATAATAAAAAAATACAAAACAGATACCCCACGGAATGTTATTCTGTTGTATGTTTTAATTTAATTTTAAATCTATTACAATTTATACACGACACCGTATTTATGTTCAACGCATCACATATTATGCAAACTCATCCATCTGCTGTCTCTGTCAAACTTTCTTATTTCTTTGTTTCTCGTGATTTATTTCCGATCATTTAAACGACAATTGCAAGGGCTAGGAGCGAAACAAAAATGAATAGTTAAATCCTACGAAAATGGTGAATCAGCGTTTTTACTTGCCCTTCCATTATTCAGTTTTAAATCACTGCAATATTTCATTCGTAGCAATCGAAAAGTGATTAGGAAAAACAAATGCTACGGGTAATGTTTCTCTTCTATATTATTGAAAATTAAAAATATTTTTGCGTGCAATTTTCCAAACTCATGTTACGTTAGAGTCAAGTTAATATGGATATGATAAATTCATTAAAATTATCAGGTGAGGCTTACGTAATGTATTGCACTTTATTAAACATAAATGAAAAATTGCACTTTACATTTTTGGATTTTTTCCATTTAGTTATAGGCCAGCCCACCCTTTTAACTTTTTATACTTTGTAAAGATTATTATAATTTCACTACGCCTTCAGTTACGGTGTACGGGTGTATTTTATGGTATGTTAATATGTAGTAGGTACGTCGTATACGTCCATCAATGTTCCCTGTTTCTATGGTTTCCCAAACAATTGTTGACTTTGTAAACAACAACATACATATGTAAGGAATGTTATTTTTTATCCACACTCGTTTAGGGCGTGCACACATTTATAAATTTAAAATTCAAATCAATTAAATTTGCACACATTTACCGACATTATGTATGTCATACTGCAGCAAACATTTTTCATCACGTGGTGATTGGATTATGATAACTGATAACCATATTATAGTGACGTCACTTTAGTAATATTTTTGACTCTATTAGGTATAAAAAAATTAATATATAGAAATTAGTATTATACTTTTAAATAATAATTTTCAAATCAACTGAAAGAATAAAATTACTGCTAAACCAAGATGAAACCACGATAACAACAATATACACATTTCGTCAATTTGTTGATCTTTTATATACAAATAAAATGATAAAGTAAAAATTATTTTCATTAAATTATAAATAGAAATAAATAAATGTAAATAATTGATACCAAACAATTAAATTACTTTTATTTTAACCTTATAAATTTAACATATCTCAACCATATGAAACTGATATTCGATAAACATTTTTGAATATTTATTGGTAAATATTATTCACAATACTTTAATTTAAAATAGCATAATTTCAATTAATAATAGTATTGTTTATAAGTACCAAGCATGGTACAAATATAAATCAGTATATGATATCAATCAGTATTTTCGAAAAAAAAAAGAAAAAAAATATACAAATTTACTAAACAAAAATTAATAACCAAGTATAATAATAATAATTCATTATTTCGTCGAGTTTCTGTTTTCTTCTGAACTATTGAAGCGCATATTGTCTTGTATAAAAAATTAAATTTGCAAAAAATCTCCATTGATTTTCTGAATATTGGTCAATGAAGTGGCAGGCAAACATAATAACAATCACTCTGTGAACAATTGTCAATGGACAATGCAAAAGAAAAAAAGAAAAAAATAGTGACATTCTGATTCGTCGGAAAGATGTATCGTCTATTTTGAACATGACTTTTATTTTTTACACTCAACATTTGGCGTCTTTTAGATATTTTTTTCATACCCTTGTTGTCTAACAAGAGAATGTCCCCCAATGTGATGTATGAGACGTTGGTAGAAATTGATGTAACATTGTTCGGAAAGCCAAACTGAACACATTGTTAATACGAACGGGTCTTGCGTGATCCAATATCTAGGGAATCACTGGCTATATAAGTAAACGTGAAAAAGAGATGAAATATGGTGTTCGAAGTAAATGTCAGTTCAGAATGATGAAATATTAGATAATTTGGGTTAAAACGACGGTTGAAAAAACATTTTTATTTCTCTCCGCAGAAATACAATTTATTAGAAATTATTTTCGAAAAACGAATAGATTAAATGCCTAAATAATGAATACTCATATAGCGTTGAAAAAATCACAGAAAAACCTAACATATATTTAATACTTAGGATTATACATCAAAATAAAACTTTAATACCATGTACGTTTATTACGTGCAAATGAAATTAAGTTATGTTATAATATTTAATACAATAAACTTCACTTTTGAAAATAAGATGTACCTACGTATATTTTTTTATGAATTTGTGTTAAACTATATGGAAATTTCAGTTTTAAACTGTAATTTTTGTTTTAAATTTTTGGTAATTACCTTAGTTATCTATTTGAAACTTTACAGGCAATGCATGTTAGTGTAATTAATTAATTGAATAGTTATAGAATAAGAACCTGTTCCTGTATCAACTGTGGTATTAGAAGAAGTGATAATCATTTTGTGTCTTGTATTTCAAATATATAATCGTTCATTATTTTCTGTGCCTCCAGGAGAATTACTTGCAGAAACGTGTATAATAAGTAAATACTCGTATGTAGATTAAATACTGATGAGTACTATTGTGACCAATCTTCTAGAATATCAAACAATCTATAAGAATAATTGAAATATTAAAACGAATTAAAATTTGAAGTAAAGAAAAAAAAATACATAAATTAATTTTGTAAAATTAACTTTTTGTAATAAAACGTTATTTGATAATACATTTTAGTAATTAAAAAATTAATATTAATTATTGAAACAATAAATTACATTTTGAATTTTTCAAAAGTATTTCATATGATAAGCAAAACAAATAAAAATGTATAGAAGCACTGCTGATCATAATACTTCCTAATTTTATCATGTTAGTTTTTTTTATTAATGACAGCACTCAGGTAGCCAGATCTTGAAACAAGGAATCACTGGTCATCACTATATACGAAAATCGTTTGAATACTTGAGATTAAAACATTGAGGTATTTTGTTCAAAACTATACTTAAAATAAATATGATTATAAATATTAAATCATAAAATATTAAAATGTTTAAATGTATGAATATAAAATATTATTTTAGTAACTTTTAGTTTGATTACATGAGTACGAGTATATTCTCTGAAGGTTTTAAGATTAAATTTTATGTATTTTAAAGTTTTATTTAAGAACATTTAACACTCTTTTCCAGGCAATACAGTTAATTAAGTATTTTTTTTATTTTTTTTTATAATTATATATTTTGGGATCTATTACAATTTCAATAACTATTATAAGACAGACATGTTTATACGAATATATTTAAACACAAGTTCAATCAGATAGTTAATAATTAAATTGACTTCTACTTAAATTGTAAACAAAAATAATTAGATGGAAGAGAATTACGGTAACTGATGGACATTATTCGTGAAACTCATACCCGTTGCACTGTATAGAGTAGTTTGACTGCACTAAAATCGAGTGTTCATTAATATATATTATTTCATCATGTGTGGCTTTTATGTAACTGTAAGTATATAAATAAAAATTACATACAATATACTGGTAAATATTCTATAGTTAAATACAAAATGAATATATTATACTAAAAATCGAATTAAAGGCATTTCCTTTAAAAAGTATCATTTGTTTGACTCTGAACACTAAGGGTATACAATATGTTGACCTTTAAGAAATAAATAATCAAATACAGATATAAAAATAGAATTTTTATATTTTTATCATACAAGTGTTTTTCAGTGTAACAATTACACTGTAACTATACTATAACCAACAATTTAAACGCGTAGAATAATTTAAACCATATAATATAAATTAGAAATTTAAGTTACTATTTTCAGTTAAATATGATTTACGTATAATTTGTAATTCTATTAGGTACGTCATTTGGCTTTTTCAAATATGTTTATATCAAAAAATAAATGTTCGTAAGTAATTAATGACTAAGAGAAATTTTCAAACCAAAAACGTATTATTATTTAAATTATTCTCAGGTCATTTGAAATATAAAGTTCAATACTTCAATTAAAACAACAAAATAATTTTAAACTTTTTCCACGATTTGTTTTGTAATTAAGATATTAATTTAAAACGACACACGGTGGGGTACATTCGTTAAAATATGCCGAAAATTATAAGAAGAAAAAATCTATAACTAGATAAAAAATAACAATATATTACTCTTATGATATATTATAATATTTAATGACATAAGATTTACTGCGATAAAATCATTATTATCACAGTTATATTGATAATGCAGTTATGACTGTGCAATCGACTGAATTCATACGTAAGCACGTAAACGTTGGTTATGATTCGATTAATTCAATTGTCGATTATTTAAAAATATATAAATTCATTAAAATTGATTAACTTAGAAATACGGATTCTGTAGCTGGAAGTATATAGATTACTTTATATTAATTATTTATTTATATAAAATTTCATGTTTTTTTTTTTTACGTGTTTATATATAATTTAGGAAACCCGTCAATATAAAGTTTAAGTTAAAGATAATTTTCCTTTACTTCCGATTGTTTTCCGGTTCAATTTTTTTTTTTATTTTTTTATACATAATATTGTTAGTTACAATGATTACTTTTGAAAAACTGTGCAAGTTTGCACTATTTTTAATTATTTAAATTTTAATGTCAGAAAACTTTTAAAGCTTTCAAAATAGTTTTAAACGTTTTTATTTTTATTTTTTGTAACCGTTACAGAATTATATATAATTTCTTCTGGATACCAAAATTATTGATAGTTATTTTTCCTTTATAGAATCTCAAGATAGTCATATGAATTTCAGTAGAAAATATATGTTTAATATTATGAACGCATATCAATCAAAATACTATTCTGATAAAAAAGTAATTATTTAAAAAATCGAGTTATAGAAATTACTAATTTAGACAAATGATCAAATCGAATAAAACAAGTATTATCACATTTTACTTCTGAATTAAAAATTAAATAGGAAAATTGTCTAAAAAAAAAAAAATAGATTAATTTCAAAATACAATACTTGGTTGAATAGTAAAATACACTTCAAGTATTTATTAAAGTTGTTTAAAGGAAAATAAAAGTGGTAGACTAACTACCATTTAATTCTTTTTTATTTCTTCTAGTGAACGCTCTAAACGTAGAAAAAGCGAAAAATTACGAAATGAGAACAGTACATCTGAACTTTTATATGCTATCTACTCAAATGAGTCTTTGTTTATTTGGACAAAATGATGCTCCAAATGTTGTGAAAAGTGTTACTTATTACTCTTACTCAAGCGCTTTAATATAAAAATTAACTTAAAAATAGTTTAAATTTTTCAAAAAATATAGCTAGACTTATTGAGTCTAAAATTACCAGACAGCAAACGATCTTCTTCATCATGATTCAGTAAATTTATAAGAATTTGTTTGTCACGAAATTACAGAAATAGTAATTAAAGAAAAAGAGTATAGCCAAACCCAAATCAATGACTTCGATTTCAGCTCTGTTTTAATAGACGAAAAACAATTAATTAAAACTGATGATAGATATATGATGATAGTAAGGTATCTAGACAATGCTATTATGTAAACAAAGTTGGCTGTAAAATATTACCTCTTTGGTTTAATATCCAAAGAATTTAATAATTTGAATATTATGTTATAAAACCAATACATTTGTCTAATGTTAACTTTGGTCAATCTATATGCATGGATAAGATTTGTTGTTTGTTTATTACGTACATTATACAAATTTGATATCAAAATATTACAAGTTACAGAAGAAGACAAATTAAAAGTAGCTGAATGTAAAAAAACGAATTTAAGATAATTTTAAAAGCAAAATATGCCGAAAACAGTTCACAAAATTTTACTACTTACGAGTAGTCCAAAAATCATTGAAGAAATGGCCTTACTTCCAATTGGAATGCTTTCCGGCAAGACTTAAAAAGCTAGAAATAAGGATATCAAAATTGCCAAGAAGGATTTTCTAAGAATTTTTCAAGATGTAAATCAATGAAGAATATTTTGAATATTATCTGAACCTTTGATATCCATTATGAGAAAAATTTCACAAAAAAAAAGATACAACATTTAAAAACGATATGTTAGATATGTTTTTGCCAACATCAGAAGAAATTATTCAACATGGAACTGACATAGACAAGGACACCGCTAATGACTTATTTGACGATTCATCCTCTTCAGATTAATATGATTATTTGTATATGTTATTAAAAATGTATTCTGAAGTTAATAAAATACTTTTAGTTAAACCTTACTGTGCAACACTATCTAACTGTGTTTACACCGCTAAATATTTATAACATTATTTAATAGTATTTATTAATAATATTTGTAAGTAAATATTTATTTAATAATAAATTCGATCGTGGCTCAATCTAATATGAATTCTGGCCAACATGCATTTTCGTTTACTACTTAAAAACTAGAGATGACCAACTTGAAAATGTGTCACTACCACCAACTACTTTTGAAATTCCGTCCACCACCTCGTTCTATATACTTATGCATATATAATAATTTATACCGAAACTATATCAGGGACCGGGAAACTCTTTAATGGAAGACCAAAAAGCATAAATCAAAATATATTGCGGGCCAATTAAAATTCTTGGTTTTATTTATATAGGTACTATTCACCGTGAATACTTTGCCCTGTATGAATTCGAGCTATCAAAAATTAATAATGAAAATAATAATCTCTCACGTTTTAACGCTGAGAAAAATATGTCAATCGTAATTATCTTCTATTCATACACCATAAGTTTAAGGACGTGTAATCTGGTATTACGTAGAATTTATATTTATTCAACTACAAATGTTGACTAATAAGATGGTTCTGGAAAGATATATATAAAAATAGAAACGCTGCGGCGTCATTTGAGATATATACGCTGTATTATACCGCATAAATGTCATTACTGCCCGAATACTTATAGTGTTTCCATAATCATTGCAGCACGTGTGTATTTAAAACAACGTTAGTGACGATATTTGCTCATATATTATAGGGCTCATATTGGGATCAATTTTTTGCATGGTACATAGTCCATTCGTGGTGGTTTTTACTCAAATACGTAATCTTTTAAAACATTTTCGATTAATATGTTGGAAATGTTTGTTTTTATATCTTAGCTCGCTTAAAATTGAGTGTAAAATTATTTTTATCAAACAAAATATTCCATGACAATATAGGTTTTTGTAATATGCGCTTTAGTATTTTTACTAACCATTCTAAAGCCATAGTAATTCACTGCTTTCTTGTCGTGAGGTGATCGAAGCGAAAGGATTGCCCAATATAAAGGAATCGTTGACCGTAAAGAAGTATTTTTTTTTTATTTTTTGTGTGTGTTTCTGAGCGAAGTTTAACCCACTGAGATGATTAAAGTGGTTGTTTAAACTTTACAATTTATTTATTTTAATAGAATACAAATAAGTAATTCAAGAAAACATTCGATTTTATACAATAACTTGATGGTTATTGTTTAATATTAAAGATACATAAAAGTGTATATTATGTATATGATATCGAACGTATATCATAAAATGTTTATGGATCAATGAAATTCAGTTTTCTACAAAATACCATTGGGTTTCTTAAAAGCTTTTTTGACCAACATATCGATGTTGTAGTTAATTTTACTATTTGTTCAAAATAACTCTCCTGCAGGGACATTATTGGATTTCCCAAGAATACCACAATCCAAATGGACACTTCCAACAGTAAATAACATTATTTGTAATTCATTTGGCGCTTCATTTTACTACTAATTCTGAACACTGATTTAAAATTGTACAATCTTATTAACACAAACACTTCGTCTAAATAAGTTTAACCATACATTACGACCACAATACCACTACTCAGCTATATTTTTGGTATAATTATATATATATATATATTATAATACAGTGAAACCTCTCTCAACGGACACTCCTAATTAGCAAAAACTTCTCAACAATTGACAAATTTTCCGGTTTCGGCATAGCTCCATTGAAAGTAATGGATTACGTTCCTCAAAATAGTGAACATGGACAGGTTTAGGTAGTCTGGTGTGTTAAAATACCTCTTAATAAGGCACAGATAAATCAGAAAACACGAACCTGTTTTAAATAATATTTCTATATTTCCGATAAAAACATTCTTATATAATTTAATGAACACGATAAGGCAAGAAAAATTATGGCTTATTGATGAAAATTAATAAGGAAACGATCTCTAAATGTTACTTAAAAGCCGGGTTTCAGGGGTCAGATAATATTGGTGACTTAACACAAATAAAGGATTTGAATAATGAATTATTGGAACTAGTTTAAACGGTATGTCCAATGAGACATAGAACTATTTTCCATAGATGGATGCTTACAAATCGAAGACTTATCATAAAACATTGAAGAAATTATCAATAATGGCATGAGTGAGAATGAAGAACACAAAGTGGAACAAGATATAGAAGATGATATAACGAGTGTCGACGAAGAAAAATTTACGCTCAAAGAAGCATTGTAGTTAGCAAATCGGCTGAAGACATTTTATCTCAATACAAGTGATACGGTTTCATTGACATTATTTAGTCAACTTCAGTCTAATTTTGAGAAAAATTCAACAAAAGAAAAAACCAAACTAAAATTTAAAATTTTTTTTACCGATATAATTACCTTAAATGAATATTTTATTAAAACGCCAATAAAATTAAATTTTTTATAAATATATACATACATTATTTTTTATTCATTTTTCTTAATAGCGGAAAACTCAATCTCGTGAGTGTTCACTATTCAGAAGTTTGACTGTACATACATTTTAACTGTACATATTTCACTAGAAAAATATGTATTATATATACATATCCATCTCTCTGTTTCTTATGATAATAATGATGCAGATAACATTAAAGATATCACAAATTTATTCGCGAATTATTTTTCTTCTGTCTATGTCACTCATAATAATATTAATGTTGATTTAAAAAATTGGCCCAAACCTCATAATTCTTAAAATCTTTTCTTAAACAACTATAGTATATCTGAACATGAAATTATTGATTATCTTGGTTCACTTAGTGACAAATCGAGTGCTGGTCCAGTTGGTATCTCACCTCTTTTTTTAAAAATGTGTCGTTTTATTCTAGCTAAGCCTCTACACTATATATTTAATCTATCCCTTTCTAATTGTATTTTTCCTCAATTCTGGAAAGTTATATATTTCTCCTATTTATAAATCAGATGATAAAAAACATGTTAGAAATTATAGGCCGATTTTTCAAGTTATCAATATTACCTAAAGTTTTTGAGATTATCATCACTAAAAAAATATCCAATTTATTATCTAATAATATTAGCCTGTTTCAACATGATTTCTTAGCTAAGCACATTATTCAAACTAATTTATTATTATATCAAAACTTTCTTATCGAAAGTCTTGACCAGGGTTATTCAGTTTTATGCGATTTATACCGATTTTCAAAAGGCTTTTAATAAAGTAAATCATTCTTTATTATTTCTTAAATTAAAATATTTTAGTTTTAAAGGGTATTTTCTTAGTTGTTTATATTCTTATCTTATTAGTATAACTCAAATTGTTAAAATATCTTTTCATTATTCTAACAAATTTTCAGGTACTTCGGGGGTTCTACAAGGGTCTCATTTAGGGCCATTCATTTTTTTAATATTCATAAATGATCTTCCTTCTATTTTAGATAGCTCAGTAAATATTTTAATGTTCACAGATGATGTTAAACTTTATTGTCAAATTAAATCCTCTGATGACCATAACTTTTTCCAATCTAACTTAAATAAACTGGTTTTATGGAGTGAACGTAACTATCTTTCTTTAAATCATGATAAATGTAAAATTATAACTTTCTCACGTAATAAAAGTGTAATAAGACTTTATTTCATTAATAAATATTTTCTCGAAAGATGGTTTTCAATTAAAGATTTGGGTAATTATTTTGAATTTAATCTATCATTTAAATTATATCATAATATGATAATTAATAAATCCTATAAAATGTTAGGTTTTATAAATAGAAATACAAGAATTTAGAAATCCCTTGTGTCATAAAAACTTGTATTGCTCACTAATAAGATCAAATCTTGAATATGGTTCTTTAATTTGGTATAATCATTATTCTACTTATATAAATGATTTAAATAATATTAAATTTAAATTTTTTAAAGAAATTGCTTACTTAATTCACTGTCAAATTTCAAGATATTCTTTCCATTTGGTTCAATATTCTATAAATATTGATTCTCTTCAAATAAGGCGCGATTTAATGGATATAATGTTCATTTATCATATTTTAAATGGTTTCACAATCTGTCCAGATATTTTGAATTTAATTGTTTTCAGAATACCAGGTAGAAGCAAAAGAACTTAAGATTTGTTCTACATAGCCAAATTTAATACTAATAGTGGCAAAAATTCATTGTTTTTCCAGAGCACTTTTAATTGCTAATAAAATTTACACGGTTCTAGATTTTTTTGTTTTATCTCGCCAGGTTTTTAAAGATAATACATTGTTATTTTTGAAACATAATGCTTACCTTGTTATTCTGTATTTTTAATATTTTGTTAATTTATCTATTATTGTTTGTGTTATCTTAAAAGAATTTGTATTATTATTATTTTATTTCATTGTTCATTACTCAATGATATTTTCAATTCTTATTACCAACTCTTTTTACTTGTGTCATTACCTTTTTTTTTTTCACATACACTTTCTTGTTTTGTTAAAGGTGTTAAGCTTGTTGAATATTCAAATAAATAAATAAATATTTCCAATTTGTTCTATAGATCTATTTTTGTTTTTTTTTTTTTTCTGTGGAAAGTGATATAATTTTGACAACATATTCAATAAAAAATTTAAAATTTAAAACTAGCACACGATGGTGATTTTCACAGAAAAAAAAATTATATTTCTTCTTCTAAATTGAATGTCTAAGCGATTGTACCGTAAGCGATCACTACAGATTTTTACTATTTTTCAGAACGCGTGAATAATTTATCGTGAAAAAGAGCCCCTATAAATCGGTTAAGTAAAACGATTTCTAATAGATTACAGGATAAGTGTTTGTGTTATAATATTATATATTTTTGAAAGAAAGATATAAGAAAAATGATTCGATTCATACAGGTGGGCAAAAAATAAAAATAACGAGAAAATAAAATACCACAAACAGAAAATAAGAGAATACTAATTTAAATTGTAGACTGAAAAATCGATCCAGATTAATCGATTGTATTAGTTGTGGATGTATTGAATACTGGTATCGGTTTAAACTGAAAAAGTATACCTATCCTTCACAAAATTGATACATCATATGTTATTAATTATTTTGATTTGAACTATTGTCTCCAAGATGTTAATATTACCTACGAATTTTTAAGTATAAAAAGTATATAAAAGTATGTATTTCGAAACATATAATTTTCATATGCATTTCAAGTCATATTTTTTTTTTAATCCCATCCAATTTTTCGTTCCATTTCGTACATTATTACGAATCACTGTAATTATATTTTATTAATCAAAATCGTCAACAATTTGTGATTTATTTTTATTTTTATTTTTATTTTTATTTTCTACTTATACAATGTAACGCCATTTATAGGATTAAAATATGAGTGATTAACTAGGTATTTACATAAGATGTCCCGTAAGGACAGTTTTAAAATGATAGCGGTATAACTGAAACGTTCGTTAACACATCACTTAAAACTAATAAATCCTCGTGGGACAATCTGCATAGCGTTCAAAATTAAATTAAAACAAATACCCATTCGAACAAACAATAAGCCCAACTGTACAATATGAAGTGCTAATGAATTCAGATTTGAAAATCGAAAAAAAAAAACAACCATCCTTTTGAACTCGTTAACCGGTGCCATGATCGATAGACGAGCAAACTAGCCACGCTCGATACGATATAACATGTTGTGGTCAACAGTGTATGGTATGATTATAATATTTTAACGTCAAAAGAATCAATACGAACGCTGACCAGGTTCCGTGGGTGGGTAAAAGCTGATTACAATATTGAACTTGATCCGGGACGGACACGCGAAAACGGCCGTGGACGCGTTAGTTGTGTGGTCCGGGGAAACGATTCTTGTTGACCACTGTCCAATTCTATATTTAAACTCGCAGTCGTCAGATCCGTCTTCGCGCGCGTTATTATAGCCGTATTAAGGAAAGCCTATGATCGATGTTGAGCAACCGTTTAAGACCGCGGCCCCGGAGCCGTCGACGTTCGGCACCAGCGGCTGTATAATATTACGATATTGGCTTTTTTCCAATCGTTTTTGCACCGGTAGGTGCACCGAAAACCTTGGAAAAATGTATGACCCATAACTCTTGGACCGCCCTGCACGCGCATCTTTGCAGTGACAATAACGCTGCGAATTAAGACGCAGCGGGCGGTTTATGAAGTTTAAACAAAAGGAAAAAAATGGAATATTTCTGTAATTGATTTTAAACGTTTTTTAATTCGACTAATAGTTTTGAGAAGGTTGTTTCGTTATTTTTCATGCGTAAACATGATTTAATTTATCACCATTAATCGTATTCTCATATTTATATTCGGATGTTCAAATCAGAGGCAGTACGTGAAATACTGTGCAATTTAGATGCGGTTGAGTTACTCAACTGTACGCCTACTGTAGGCGATCATACTGAAATTAAATTAAAATAAAAACCATAATTATATTACTTCTGAAAATAGTTATTCGTTGATAAATGAAGTTTTCTCACCGACCCATAAACTGCTATTGAAATATAGCTTTGAATCAAATATGTGCGAGGATATCATGATACTATCGTACCATGTTGAAAACAAACAATATTGTCTTAATTGTTTTTTATATCCACACGCAATTTCCGTGAATTAATAAAACAGGCAGTTTGATAATTTTAATGATCAACGTATAATTTAATAAAATTATAATACAATTATTTGATGTGGAAATAAATGTTTGACTATACCATCATTACATTGATTATTAGTCTTTAATAATAGTTTTCAGGAAGACCGTTTGTGTTAAACATTTTATTTTCCATTTATGACGCATACGAATGCAATTTATATGCAATATGAGTAAAATAATCCAATTCATAAAATAAATCGAAATATACCCAGTACAATAAAATACTTCAAATCATAACATCTAAAAAAATATAAAATATTTCCACTGTTAAATGATAAGTTTTTTTATAGACCATACTGTGAAATATTATAAATTATGATTTACTATAAATAATTTTTATCTTTTATCCATAATGTATTTACCAACATAAATAACGAAAATATTGATTTGGCACTATTTTAAAACCATATTATTATTATGTTCTATTGTGAGCACACAATAACACATACTATTTTATGCCAATAAATAATTGCACCAGTAAGCTTTATCAATTTCAAATCTACACTATATCAAAGCAGGATTGCCAGATTCCTAAACAGGTATTCGGCAATAAAAGCTATTAGTTTGATCTCTGCCGACTTAACTTAAACATCAAACTTCGAGTAAGTTTTAGTTGTAGTAAAAAATGCTACTGTCTTACATGATTTTTTTTTAACTTCCTTACAGGCTACTATTTCCCTGTGACTATTCCCTTTGCCATGTGATTTAACGTTCGTCAACTCAGAGACCATTATGCAATTGCATAACTTACACTTAGGGATCATTATTAACAGGACACAACCATTTTTTTTACTCGTCAAGGTTAAGCCATCCTGACCGAAATATTCGTGTCCTGTATTTATTGATTTTTTAACTGTTAATATGGGTGGTGTTACATGGATATCTTGTTCTTCGCTACACATATTTTAAATTAAAGACACTAATACACTATGACAACTACAGAAGATACTTAAGCGCACGAACAAACAAAGTATTAAATTACAAGTAGGTAAAGACAATAAACTAATAAATAGCTCGATGCTCGGCAGTCGCTTGTTACTATTGTTACTAGTAACTAGTAAGTGGGACTGGAGAAATATTACAGAATAAATAATTATCCTGGATAATGGTCATAGGTTTATGGTGTTATTTATATAGTTAAAATAATTAATAACTCGTAACGGATACAGAGAATAGTGGGAACTGGTACAATCAGATAATCTTGAATTATTCTGTGTAATACCGAATTACGAACCAAGTATGTTAATTGTAGAACGTATTTTCTCGTGCACAATATTATTCACTATACCAGAGATGGCAAACCTTTTGAACACTGCGTGCCTAAAATTACCTTTTTTTTTTTTTATAGAGCGTGCCATGAAAAAAAAAATATTATATTTTGTTGTATTATAATTTGATTGTATAATTAATTTATTAGTATAAAAAGGTTAGTTCAGGTACATAAAAATAATAATACATAATAAATAATAATATTGCTTTGTTAATTATTTATATTATATTATAGATCCTATAATATTATATATTATATAATATATAATAGTAAAACTTTTCGCGTGCCATGGATTTGCCATCCCTGCACTAAACCCATGGTAACTGGTAAGTAACCCAAAACGGTAAGTTGTGGTTATCTATCTTTTTCGTATAGATAATACCATGATAAAAATGTTTATCATGGATACTATCTTCTATATCGAAATTTAATTTAATTTTTCAAATTTTAAATAAAAGATAGATATGTTTATATCTTGTTGAAGTTCTCATATAAAAGGTGTACGAGGAGAGGTGTTCCTTAAATCTCGTACAAATGGTCCAAATTCTAGTATATGTACGAAAATTCTGGTATGTCCGGAAACCATGTATCAAAGAATAGATTAAAAGTGCTAAATTAAATACGAACAATATATCAACGAATTTAATAGTGCGATTCATTTATTCTTATAGAACAAATCCATTGTTTATTTGAATAATAATAATATAGGTGTCTATTTTTGTGTTGAAAAACAAAATATATTATTGAATTAAAATTAATGATTTGATCACCAACATCATAAGATTATGAAATGCAAATGAGTAGAGAATATACAGAAGAAAATGTAATTAAATAAATACGTATTTATATTATAAGTATCAAAATTCGTATTTTTATACCAAAGAAATTAACGAATATTGGATACAAACCAAAAATAAATAATGCTTTGGTAAACAAATTTTATCAAATTAGTAGTAAAGTTCTTAATGCTTGGATAGTTATGACGAATCGTATAATCGTTACTAACATACTCAATTGTGATGAATTGACAAACATTATATAATTTAATAATCTTCATTATATGGGCAACCTTTTCGAATAATTTTTTAGTAACTATATACAAAGGTTGATATAATTTATACTAATTAAATACATTTTTATTAAGACTGCAAGTAAACACAATTATATTGAGTCGATAATCTTAATTAATAATAAAAAAAAAGGAAAATTTATGTTGGTTAATATATTATTCTTAATTTTTACATATAAGAAAATATAATTTGAGATCAAAATTATTCAAAAATGTTTGTGTTTAATAGATTGTAAAGCAATATAAATTCCATTACCAACTACGAGTTTGTTAATGTCCTCATTTCACCATAATTCACTCCCCATAAAATAATTTATCCCGTGTTGTGTATACCACTGTCATGTTACAGTTGTAGTATTATACCTCTATTATTATAATATATAATGTTATTTAAATATGACATTAAGTGGTTGAAATATAAATAAAAAAATAATAAAAGCTAAGCTCGATAAAATAACACTGTGGGAAGGGAGTCACCAAGTAGTTTAGTTTAACTGTCTAAATCTGTGGGTCTTATTAAGTTTTTCAAAATCCATAACAAATATATTTAAGAAAAATGTATTTCCTTTTTAATTTTATTTAATTTTTATTACATTATTACACATTAAGTTTTATATTTAGTTTTTGAAAGCGTGACAATAATTAATTAAAACAGATTTAATTCTTCTAGGACTTTTCATTTAAAATTTATACAAAAAAAAATATTAATAAAATACTTGCGTGTTATTTAAATTTTATATCCTACTGTAGTGAGCCGGTCTGATCAAAACTAACTCAAAACGTTTTATGACGAAGTTACCTCTTGTTGCAGTAAATTACACGTCCGTTGGAGTAAAAAAAAAAAAAAAACACTGTTTAAGTTATAAATGTGAATTTATTATATTACTAAGAAACAACATAACGATAGCCCGATAAGTAAACATTTGTAAGTTTAACCGTATCGGTTTACTCTTAAGTCTGGTTATATTCTATCTGATTAAGTACTGGCACTACGTCCCTATTTATACATAGATCTTTAAACATAATGGGCAATAGTAATTTAGGACAAGGAAAAGACTCAAGGCTTTTCGTTGTCCGTTAAAAACAAAAATAATATTAATTTTTTAAAACTTATACAACTATTCTTTTCTTAGCGGTTAGCTAATAACAAAAATAATATAAATATTCTTATTATCTAAAACCCATTTAATCTTGTTAACTAAAAACCCATCTCCAAATATAAATATATGTTAATAAATAGTTGTTTACGACCACGCTCCAAGAAATAAGTACTGGAAAGGACTATAAAATAGTTTTAACGAAGTCGTAGTGACCTCGGTTACTACATTCCTCCCCACTATAAACAAAAATCCCTGATTTTTATAAATATTAAAAAGTCTGCTTTTTATATTATTTTTTATTTTATACTTTTTATTTTATGCTTTGGGTTAAGTGGTGAAGATTGCTCTTGATCTTCTTCATTTAAGTCCACTGTTCTTAGTTGAATTGGTGTATTCGGTGCTGTTGGTGCGTGCTGTTCGTTTCTAAATATTTCTGAAACGCATCGCTCCATTTTACTTTCCTTGAATTGTCGTATTTTGGTTAATATTAAGTTAATGAATATAATTTTAAACCCACAACCTCCAATAGAAATTTATATATATATATATAAGAAATAGTCATATGATTCCATCTGTTATTTAATCGTTTTGAAATCAGTTGTGTGGTTGTTTGTAAGTTGTAAGAAATCATGTTCTTCTGAAACTTCATTTAGGTTGTCCATTCTATTGTTAAGTATATCTTTGTTTTTCATTATAGCGAGATTGGTCCAATTCCGATTATTTGTAAGTATGGAATTCGGTATGAAATCAGGATGTTGTTCCTGGTTCGTTTTACCTGATATGAGTATGTCACGTGTGACATACCCTTTACAAGTTTCATTAAGACGTAATATCCCAACTTATTTTATTGCATGGCTACTGGACTCTTTGTCTGCATCGCATAGGATGAAAAGTGTTTCTCCGCTGGAAACATATAACTACGAGTTTTGAAACTGTAGCTTGTGAAAAATTGAAGTGTTTATCTGGACGTGTCTAATTTCGCAGCTGTCTGGTATTTCTGCTGGATCTTGTAAAAGTTGTACTTCACATATAGGTCTTGTACTACGCGGATATAATGAATTTGTTTCAGGACATGATAGAAAATTATGAACTGTCTTACATGCAGAATAATGAAATTGGTCATAATTAGTACACAATTATTTTGTCTTACTTATTGCTAAAAAGTTATAGTTTGGTTTTATATAAAAACAATCATTTAGTTTACATATAGGTCTAGGTATAAGATGATACTTAGTTAAATCATTCTGGTAAACTAAAGGTAATATAATTATAAATACAATTTTGTTATTTGAAAAATATACTGTCAAGTCTGAAAGTCTTACTAATTCGTAAACGTTGGTTATATCGAGTTCTATCGGTAATTCCGTATCCATTGGTAATAAAATTTTAATATCTTTAAGTTGTTCTAATAATTCCGATGGTGAGATTAGGCTTGGGTGTAACTGTCCCATTTTTGCCATTTGTATTAATTTTATTAAAATATTAGTTTCGAAAGTAAATTTCATAAGTACTAAATTCGCAAAAGTAAAATGGTTAAATATTGAAAAAGGTAGTGATGTAACCGATATATGGTTTCGAAATATTTTTTTCACGTTATTTATGTGGATTCTGTAATACTTACGACCTTTTTTAATTGTAATGTTCTCGTTTTCATGTACATGAATAATTTCGTATGGTCCCGTCCAATCGCGGCTTAAGGTGTTACGTTTATTTTGTTCCTTAATTAATACTTTGTCCCCTACGTGTAATGTGATAGGGTTTCTTGTTCTCTCATAATAACTTTTATTTTTTATTTTTTTGTTATTAAGTTATTTCTAGCGGCTTTTCTTGCATTATACGTTTTAGATCTAGGGCATCATTTTCGTAGTTATATTGAGGTTCTGGATCTCTAAAAAAATTGGTGAGAATATTTGATTATTTCCCGAAAATCAATTCGTACGGGGTAAAACCTGTAGATGAATGTATCGTTGTGTTGTATGTAAACATTGCGTAACACAGAAGAGTGTCCCAGTTATTATCTTTGTCTATAAAATTACGTAGATATGTTTTTACCGTTTTGTGCGATCGTTCGAATTTAGTAAAATCATTAGTAACCATATCCGTGATTGCTAGAACAGTGTTCATGTTTATGCGTGACAAACAGTCAGCATTTGAATGTTGGGTTCCCGCTCTATAAACGAGTTCATAATCATATTCCGATAGTTGGAGATGCCATTGCATTAACTGTGATAACGCGTCTTTTATTCCGAAAAGATACGTTAACGATCGGTGATCGGTTATGATCGTAAATTTGTGTCCATATAGATATGGTCGGAAATGTTTAACGGCCCAAATTATAGTTCTTTTTGGATCACGCTGTAGCTTTATGTCCTACTTGCATATGCGATTGGTTTGTCTAATGGTAATTCTCCCTGACATAACACGGCTCCAATAGCAAACTGACTTGCGTCCGTCATTAAATTAAATTTCCCTTTATCCCAATCTGGATAAGTTAATAATCGTGGATTCATAAGATTATTTTTTAGTCATCAAATGCATTATCGCATTTATTATTCCAATTAAAAATAATGTCTTTTTTAAGTAAATAAGTCAATGGTTTAGCGATTTTAGCGAAGTTGTCAACGAAACGACGGTAATAATTTAATAATCCTAAGAATGATTAAATATCCTTCACGTTTTTAGGTTTAGGATAATTTTTTATGCATTCCAATTTGGTTGGGTCTGGTGAAATACCGTTTTCATTAATTATATGACCTAAATATAGTACCTCTTTTCGTAGAAAAGAGCACTCATTTGGTTGTAATTTTAGATTGTGCAAACGTAAACAGATAAAAACTTGTTCTAGTTTTTCTTGGTAATCGCGCAAACTTGACCCGTTCACGACTATATCATCAAGATATGCTATACACTTTTCTTCTAAACCGGTCAGAACCGCGCACATCGCTCGTGTGAACGTGGCTAGTACGGAACTTAATCTGAAAGACATGCGTAAAAACTCGTAATGTTCGGATTTATTCGAAAACGTGGTTTTATGAGTATCACCTGGGTCAATTTTAATTTGGTGATATCCACTTGCCAAATCTAATGTCGAAAATAATTCGATGATCCTAATGAGTCGAGTATTTCTACCAAATTTGGTTAGTCATAGGCTTCATTTTCCGTAACTTCGTTTAATTTTCGAAAGTCTACGCATATTCGTAATTTTGGGGTTTCATCTTTATTTGTTTCTTTTTACTTTTCTTAACTACTACTAATGGAAAATTAAATAATGAAACCGAATTTTGCATAATTTTATTATCCTACATTTCCGTAATTTGTTTCTCGATTTCTTGCTAATATACCCATGGTAACCTATATGGTCGTATATTAATCGGATTTACACATCGTGGTGTTTTAATTAAATGAGTGACGACATTTGTAGTGCTTAGTTTGCCCCCCTCTAAAAAGAAAATATCTGAATAGTCAGTACATAACTATATTGGATTTTCCCTTTCTTCTACATTTAAATGGTTAGTTTTCAAGAAGTCTTTAAGTTTTTTAACACGCGTAATTTTATTATCCCCAGTTGATTTTGTAATGGTTAACACCTATTCTTGATATGGCTCCAAATTGAGGTTATTAGAATTTATTTGGTCGATTATGAAAGGTTCTTCTGATATGTTTATGATGTTACTAAAAACTTTATTTCCTATCACTGGAATTACACTATTAGCTATGATGACTTTATCGTTTATCTCCTGATTCTTGACCGTCACAAGTTTATGGTCAATAATTTTGTCGGCTGTAATGGACATTACACAATTACTACGTGGCGGAATTATTAATGACTCGTTAATAGTGATTTTATCGGATGGGATCATAAACATGTTTCTGCTAAGATCTAGGATTATGTGGTTGTCCTTTATGAAATCTTTGCCTAATATACCAAATTCCGTTACTCTGAAATCGCTTAGTACTACATCGAATTTAACAGTAAAATCTTGACCTTCGATGGTCATAGTTGTTATGATTATGCCATAGGTTCTTACGGGATCTGATGTTATTCCACTAATCGTTCGGCATTCGCTTTCGTTTACAATGTTTTTTTAACGCGGATAATTTAATTAAACTCATATCGGCTCCCGAATCTATGAATAATTTTGTCTCATTTTGTATGAAACTTGGTGATAACATTTAACGTGTTCTCTTTCCATGTATGTAATAGTGTGTACGAGGTTTTCTATATCACCTACTGTCTTTTTTACTTAGTTATTCGCTTCATTACTCCCGGAATGTTCCCCTTGATTTCTTTTATTTTCATAATAAATTTTACTACGACAATCGGCAATTAAATGATTGCGTTTTTTACAATTCTGAGAGAATTTTACTTGATTTGATTTATCTCTATCATTTTTATTATCGGTTGTATTTCGAAAATTTGTGACTATGTTCACTTGACCTACATTCGTTACTATAATGCTCGTATTTCATACAACGATGACATTGTACTTTAGTGTTATTATTGAATTTTTTATTAAATTTATTTTTATTATCGTTACAGTATTCACTTTTTTCGTTCGATTTTTCTTCTTCAATAGCTAAGAAGACGGCTTCTTCGAAAGTTGCGACTTTAGTAGCCTCAAGTATTATTCGTATAGTATAACTAATTCCATTTATAAAAATAACTAATGCTTGGGCCTGAATTGTTTGTGCGATTATTTTAGCTTCTGTTGGTGGTTTATTTACCGTTAATGCCGAAGTTAAATCGTGATAGTTCTTTTCTATGCGATTTGCGTAATCTTGAACTGATCCCCTATAAAATTGTTTAATTTGATTTAATTGTTTTTGTAAATATTGAATAGAATGAGTTTTCCCAAAAATTTGCTCGTAAATGAGTTATTAATTCCTCCCAAGAGGTAATTTCTTCGGACAGCTTTACTTGCTTTATCCATCAATTGGGTTACTATCACGTCTAAAATTATCGGTTTCATCGAATCGTCGATATGTCTCAACATGAATTCACATTTGTTAATAAAAATGGTTAATAAGCCCTCTGATCTTCCTACGAAATTGGGTATTGCCTTCATTGCGTCCCCGAAACTAAGAGTGGCTGCCATTGTAATTTCTTTTTCTACGAAAGTTTTATTTAAATATGAATTTATGCTATCACTGATATTTAAATTAATTAAGTCGCTATTATTTATTGTACTGTTTACACTTATCGAAGCTTCTAAATTTGAATCTTGATTTTCGTTTTTATGCGATTTACTTCTAGTAATCATTTACTAGTTTTAAAGATAATTATTTATTGTATTCTTTTATTATTCGAAAAAATTATTTTATTATCGATTCTTTCATCTAGTTTTATTTACTAGAATTTACGAAAAATTATTTTATCGATTTCACATCTAATAGTTACGCATTAGGATTCATAAAAAAAATTATTTATAATTTATCGATACTTCTAGTTTTTTATTTACTAGGATTCACCAAAATTTTATTTTATTAATTATACTGTTTATCCGTATTATCGCCTGCACTAACAGTAGCTAGTATTTATATGTTTTGTATTATTTTTATTATCTTGTACGCCATTTCCAATATTGTAAATAGTACTCATACTTGTATATGGAATATGATTTATCAGTATTAACGCTTGCACTAACAGTGATTAGCAACTATATATGTATTACATTGTATTTATGTATGTCGTTTCTGGTATTGTATGTGATATTTGTTATTAAAAAGATATTATTATTATTATATATTATTTTAATGAAATAAAGTATGTATTTATGACTGTCTGAACGCACCGTCGCGAAGCCTTTCATGCGGAGCCGGCCGCATGACACTCGCAAACGTGCGCTCTGAAGAAGATTATGAAATATGGTGATGTTCAAAGACAACAAAAGGCCAAAGAAATGGTAGACCAATTAATAATATGCCCTTGGGCAAAAACCAAACTTATTATTATTAAGGTTTACAGACAATAAGTAAATAAAAACAATCTTATCTCGGGTGGTGGTGATAAGGGCTCAACTGATAATCGCTACACCTGACTCCTAGATGGCAGAGTCAATAAGCACTGCTACCAACCGGCAGACCGCAACGGACAACAATCGTGGCGATGGATGGGTTGTGTCGGGAACGAAGTTGGTACTACTGACGTACGCGACGCGCACAATGAACCGGCTTGTAAAAAGAACCACGGGTGAAAACCACGTGGACGCCAACGAAACCAGAGTGATTGCGAACCGAAAACAGATTGACGTACGGGAAACGCACTCGAAGAGGAACTGTCTAACATGCATAAAAGCGAGTTCGTGAAACACGTGCACGGTGATGGCACAATACTACTGTCAACCAATCAACTGACGCGATAAACGGGGCGTAAGGACGCAAGGCCGCGAAAGTGACCACGAGGTCGACAATATATAAAAAAAGACGAGTTGACACTACACGCGGTGACACACACACGAAATTGATCAACGGTCGCGGATCAAACGCACGACAGACGACAATCACGTACCAAAAGGAATCGGCCTTAGGAAATAATACACACGGAAAGAAAGGCGGCGCAGGCGCGATAGTTAACGGTCGGCCAAGCACGAACGTGTGGCGCAAAAACAAACAAGTTTTTCAGCACACACCACTGCAATCGACGGCCCGGGCGACCGGGGGCGCATAACCGGTGGGGGTAAAAAAGAGGGGGTGCCGACGGTGGTCTTTGCGAATCCTCGACGCTCATCGCGATGGTGCACAAACAATGACCAAAACAAATATTGTTCTCTGAGTTCATAAATAATCGTTACAATTGGCGCCCAACGAACGAGGCTTGACAAACCATAACGAGAGTTCATATCTCGTATCAAATATTCTGTCTATTACATCAAATTTAGAAAACAAAGAAAAAAATCTACATCATACTACAATGCCGCCTGAAAAGAAGACTGTCAGTGAGGAAGAATTAAACAAATTCAAAAAAGAAATAGAAACAAACAGTCAATATCTAGTCAGTCAACTACTAAAAAAAATAAATGAAGTCGAAGAAAGTTATAAGAAGAAAATTATTGACATAGAGGAAAAGTACAAAAAAGAAATCGAAGGAATCAAAACAGAGTTACGAGATGTAGGAAATTACCAAAGGGAAGTAAGCAATCTATAGAAAGAAAATAAATATCGAAATCAAATGATGGACATTTCGAAATCAATATTCTTTTGAAACAATCGTGATCAACATCCTAAAGAATTTCTTACTAGATTAGAATAATATTTTACAATGAAACAAATAAATGGAGGAGAAAAAATAATCGTTGTAGGGGATTGTCTAAAAGCAACAGCATACCAATGGTTTACAACAATTAGATTTCAACTAAGAGTCTACGAAGATTTTAGAACATTATTTATTGAAGAATTTTGGTCCAGAGAAATTCAAATGGAGGTGTGGGCGCAATGTCTCAATATAAATGAAATACCTGCAAATACCAATTATCGAGAACACTTCTCATATTGGGCCACGAAACTTCGACATTTAGAAACACCAAGATAATCGGAAAATCAAATTTTGGAAAATATAGCAGGCCATTTTCCAGGATATTTGCGAGCTATACTAATATCATTACCCAATAGCAAAATTGTAACAGCATTGAAAATACTGAGTAGAGAAGAAAATCGCAAACAACCCAGAAATACAGAGAGATATACTAACACTAATAATCATCGACATTTTCCAAGGGAAAACAAATGAATTCAAAGAACGACACCTCCAAATAATAACAATAATAATAATAATCATCGATAAATTAACAATAATAATCATAATAAACAAGAGAATAATAACAAAAATAGATAGCAAATTAATCAAATAAACACTGAGCCAGAACCAGTTTGAGAAGATGAAATAAATGAACAAGAAATACACATAATAAATAGTATACCTACAAACATCAAAACAATCAGTCCGTATATACAATGTGAAATAGAAGGTGAATCTGTACAGCTACTAATAGACACAAGAGCAACAATAAGTGTTTTGATGAAGGAGATAGGGGACAAAATTTTTCAAAAAAAATAATAAAATCCCTATACTACCAGTCAATGAGGTTCAAATTATTAATGCAGTAGGGAAGAAAATCTGCAAGATATCTAAACAAATGTTTTGCAAATGCAAAATAGGACCAGCAATGATATACGCCATTTTTGTACAGATTGAAAATTTAAACGAAAAATGTATCATTGGAGCTGACATTATACAGCAATACAACACACAAATAAATTTCAATAATCAAACAGTGACATGGGAAATAAATCAAGCAATACACACTACATAATATGCAACTACTGAAACGAAAATTGTAACGGATACAATAAATACAAATGTCTGACAGTAGTGAAGAAGAAGAGCAAGTCATACACGATAAACAAAACCAAGAATTCAATCTTGAAGTTACACATATCCCAGGTAGAAATAACATAGGGGCAGATACATTGATCGCTACACGCAAAGTGTTCAGAATAATGAACCATATCATTTTAGAGACATTACCATAAATAAAATAATACTTCACGAATACAGTGAGGAACTACAGAAGCAATTCTCGTAACTTAGTGAACTACAAAAACATGACCCGAAAAAGCTTGAAAAAGTTTTTAAACACATTCAGAGCAAACCGGAAAAATATTTTACAATACACCAGAATTTATTGTTTTCGGTTGATCGAAACAACAAATACAGAATAATGATTCCAGATGAAATAAAGAATTCACTGATAAAAGAGACGCATACACATCTTGGACATGTAGGAGCATATAAGACATATCAAGCATTGAGAAATAATTATCAAATCAACAACTTGTATCAAGAAATAAAGAAATTCACAAAAGCATGTGATCTATGACAAAAAAGTAAGATCATCACCCAGACAGCTAGGGCACCAACATTATCATTTATACCAGCAGAACCCCGACATACCATATCTTTAGACCTAATGGGACCGTTACCTAGGGGACAATTCGGTATGAAGTACATATTAGCCCTTATAGACACAGTTTCTAAATATATTAAACTATTTTCCATATGCCAAGCAACGACGGACGTCATCTTGGATAAAGTAATAAACCTGTACCTACCACAATATGGATCAATTAAAAGAATACTAACAGATAATGGTATGCAATTCACAAGTAACAAGTGGATAGAAAAACTCCAACAAATGGGAATATAGGCTGTGTTCACAACTACTTACCATCCGGAAAGTAAACCAGTAGGAAGAGCGAATTAGGAAATAGGACGAATTCTGCGGGCCTATTGCTCACAGAAACACACCAGTTGGGTGAAATGTTTAGACATAATAGAATATTGGTTGAACGATACAATTCATCAATCAACAGGATTCATATCAATACAAATTATGACAGGTCAGACCCCAAAACTGCCAATCGATAAATTTATCACACTACCTGATGGAAAATCGAACCAAATATTAAATTAAAATCTAGCCCGAAGCCGTTTGCAGAAACGAGCAGAACAAAGAAACAAGAGTAAAGATAAAGGAAATAAATGTCCATTCTATCGAGTTGGTCAACAGATAGTGAAGGAACATAAATTATCCTCAGAAACAGATAAAAAATACATAAATTCTTTCTACTCTACCATGGACCATATGCAATTAAAGAAGTAAAAAAGAACAATACCATAGTAATCGTCAATAAACAAGGCAAGCAATGTACTCATAATATGAAAAATGTGAAGTTGTATGTTCCTCCAGATCCTAGTAAGAACATAGGATACCGAGAAGAATAAAATATATATATTATAATCTCATCTGTTTGTATTTGGTTTACAACACAACCACTGTACAATTGTATAATTAATTACTCATTCTAGATAAACATACCAGAGGACACCTCTACACTTTTGTTTGATTTTATGTTTATTTTTATTTTTATTTTTTTTTTATCTAACATTTTGTAAATAAAAAAAAAGAAAATTTAATTAAAAAAATACATAGTAAAAAGGGGACTATGTAACGAGATAGTTACATATTTCAATTATACTCAAATAAATTATAATATTAATTGTAATTTACAATATTACCAACACATATTTAAACAGCATTGATATATTAATATGAATGAAAATTATTAAATTAATTTATATATACTATAGTGCAGTAATAACTTAACTAATATTTTAAATTCAAATAGAGTTTATTTTATTGAATAATTATCAACTACGTAAATATAAAATATTTTTTAATCTACAATCGATTTTATGTTCAATTACTTAAATATTTCAAACAAAATCGATTATCTTAAGAATGAATTATTACAAAACATTTTCATTCATAAATTGGCCGAACGTTTAATTGTATTATTGAAAATATTTACAAGCGGCTCAATGCGAACTTTCAACATAAACGCAGTTTTTATCGGCTTTTGAATATATCCGTGCACGAGTGTACATTCAACGTGAGAAATAAAATAGTGTGTGCTGAAAAAATGTTTAAAGAACGTTAACGGATATTGAGTTATACTACGGCTGAAATATTCACATGCGTGAAGCGAAACATAATAAATTACATTAATGTAAACGCGTCAGCTAATGCGTTAAAATAAAAGGAGTAGTGTAATGCGATATTGACTAGAAATACTCGTAATACATTCGTACTACGATTGTATTATTGCAAACAAGAAACAAGTAATTTAATGCGTTTCTAGTCGTTAATATAGAACTTGACCGAATATAAATCATTTTCATACATCGCGTTTCCGATAGTTAAAAGGTACTATTCGTATCACTCGACAGCGTAATCTCTTTGTCAATTTTACGGAGAAAAGTACAACATTTTTATTTTTCTCAAAATAATAAACCAACCACCATCACCAGCATACTGTATATTTAGTAACATTTAATAACCTGATACTCGATACGAAACCCAGGACATAAATTATTATTACGAAACGTCAGGATCAAACGATACCGACCAAAAGCTAATGAATATGATGCTCGATATATTACTCTTAAGTTATGTTTTATCGCATAAAATTTGAAATGAAAACGATATATACACATTCTTCTAACCGACTAATTACTTTTCTATGACTGTTTTTAATACAGTTTAAAATAATTTAAACGTATTAGTAACAGCAATTCTTTATGCGATAATATATCAATTAAAACAGCTTATATAATAAGCTGGTTTTTTTCAATGAATATTTTACAAAAATAATTATTAATTTCGCGAAACAACAACAGTACCAAATCTAAATTTGACAGCCAAGTAGCCAGTAAAATGTTTTTAATAATGAACCATATTTCATTTTTATTAAAATATTTAAGAAAAATAAATTATGTTCTGGATATTCATCAACCTTAATTTTTTTTCAAATCTGAAACAAAGCAAACTACAGCTTGATGCATTAAAATATGTGTAAATATATAATCATTTGAATAAAAATACAAGTTTAAAGAAATAAATATATGATTTTAGATAAAAAGTGTTGGCTAATACTAATGAATCATATGAGAAATAAAAACAAATTGAATATTTTGCAAAATAAACACGAAGAAATACTTCAGTCATTTAATCATATCAATATAATTTATTTTATTTAATTTTTTATCACTAAAAATTATATTTTTAAAAAAAATACAAAGAAATTTCAATACTGTAAATTATTTTGAAAAACAACATGACTTTAATAATTAATTTGTGATAACTACTACTGTTAATAACAAATAGAAATTTATATTTTTAGAAATAAAACTATTCTGCGGGTAATTTATGTTTATAAAATGAAAATATATAAACAGAAAAATATATTAGATAATTTAACAATTTATATACAATATTCACGATAAAAAAAATAAAAATAAAAAAAATATTCATGTTATTTATACTTAATTATTATAATTGTTAATGTGAAATTTTTACGTAAAATTTGAGATTTATTGCTTAGATAAAACTAAACTAAAAAAAAAAAAAATGTCGAATTGATACTGTGTTACTGTTATACTCATTCTATTATAATCGTTTCAAGCTTTTTATTTGAAATTATGAAACTCATGAAAATTTCTCATCCATAAATAGTAACAACCTTAACAAACTAATCAAAGAAAATTGCCTACTAGAAATCTAAAAATTATAGCAATATTTTTTTAAGCACATGAAAGTATGATTTTTACGATAGGTTTTTAATTTCGTTCAAGTACTAAGCTTTCGCATTGAAAAATAATATTAATACTTACGCTAAAACAACAGAAATTTTTAATGTAGAAAAAATAAGTGTTTTATATATATTTTTTTTTATTTATTGCTTTTTAATCGAAAATTGTGGAGAAAACTCGAGGACTCGTATTTGTGTGCACATAATAATATTAACCTTTTAAGCAGAACACACCGATATGTATATACTATAAATTATATATATATATTAAATAAATTTCAGTTCATCAGGCTGTGTTTATAGAGACATACTCGTTCACAAAAACGAACGGTATTAAAAAAACTGCAGAAGGGCGCACGGTCCGGAATGCGTCTAAGACTGGGTTTTAAATGAAAACGCCATTCCACACCACGATGTTTATTACGACCGGGAGGAGAGATATTTTCTATATTTTGAAGGAATAATGATAAAAAAAATAAAAAAACCTGCACATTAAAACCATTATTGCTTGCATTCATTTTTCCTGCTCTTTTAAAAAGTTATTTGTTCGTCCTCAACACCGCGCATGCCACAAATGTCGACCATGCATAACGCGTAGTCGTCATAGCGACTGATTTTTTTGCCACAACAAATAATGAGTGCGCGCACGCGTATCTATGTGTGTGTGTGCGCGTGTATGTGTGCAAAGACTAGTGATAGGTACTTTAAATATTTCAACTATTTTGGTGTGTGTGTCGTTTAATCATTTTCCTAATTTAAAGTGGAAAAATATTCCAAAATGATCTACATGTAACAATATAACAACAGTATACGAGTTCGAGTGATGAAGTTGAAACATTTGCAATCGTTGACACAACAGACGGAGGTAAGTAGTCTCCAGACGATATACAACGCGTAGGAAAATGGCGAATGAAATTTTTTGAAAATGTCATTGCTGTCAACAACACAATGTGAATATTCATTTCAAAACACAAGTGACGTATTTGTTACATTTTGTGTTGATGTGAGAGGGGTGAGAAAAAATCACTCGTCTGCGTGGACAGTTTTAGGTTAGAAATGCCGACTGAAAATAATTTCTCTTGACAAATAAAATGTTTTTAAGAGAATATTTGATTATGCAAAACGGAGAGTATTTTATTTTTTATTTTGCATATTAAGAAGTTATACATATTTCTTTGAAGAGTATGACTATTTTAATAATAAAGTCAGATCGTTCTACAACTTTTCTACGGTCATGGTATTATAAAAGAGTTCAAACTTCATTTATTAAAATATTTCGCCAATTATATACAAAACGATTGTGTTTATAATATAATTTTTTTTTATAAAAATTTAGTTTTATTTGTATAATAGATATTTTTAGGAACCTATAGCTTATGGTTTTTAAATCGATTCTCACTGACACTTTCCTAGTACATGGTGCATAAACATATTACATTTTGGTGTTTGTATTTGGTCAATTTCTTATAAAAGTTGATTTTTTTAATTTCATCGTATTTTTCATCGATGATTCGACAGTGATTTTTGTATTTATTTTCAATGTTATATCTACTACTGCACAAAAAGATAATACACATACTTTTTATTTTTTTTGTTTTAAAGAAAAATTAATGTTGAATATTTATAATTTATTCTTCAACTCGTAGCCCGTTAACCGTTATAACTTGGCAACTTTTTATTTATGTTCACATTTTTCAGACGATATTTTTGGAATTTTTTTTGTTTATTATTTTTTATTATTGCTTTTTATACTCATTTTATAGTGTAATATAGACGCATACAGTTAGTAAGTGTGAGAACAAATCGGAGAAAAAGAAAGAGACAGAAAATGAAAGATAAAAATATTGAATGAAAAGAGAATCATGGTTGATATCAATTGTACATTGTATTTCTTTGTTTTTTTTTCTTAATACATGCCAATTCATTCGTTAATAATTTTTAAAAAAGATTTCATTCCAACAAAAACAATATTCAATATTTAAATTTGTATTGTTTTTTGTCAAATATTATGTACTAAAAAGAAACCGTACTTCTATGTTCATTATTATTGTTTCTCGTTTATTTGTTTACAAATATAATTAGATTTTTATGTGAAACACTATGATAACTGAAAAAATATGCACAATAAATTAGATACATACACACACTTATAAATATTCCAATATTATATCAATATTATTTTATTTTAAAAATTATTTATATTTTCAACATTTATTTTATGGATAGGTGGATTAGGTAATACAATTATTCTGATAACCATATAATTAAAATTTTATTTATTTTTAGTTTTATTTAAATTCGTATAAAGCCATACTTGTGGGAGTATTAATATGTAAATTCAATTTAGTTGACAACGTTAAAATGAAATATATATTTATTTTACTAGAGAGTCATCGCTTTTATCAAAATATACAATATTTTAGATAATTTTTTTTTTTTTTTTTAATTTCTTTTTAACTATTTTAAGAAATGTCAAAATTAATAATTTAAAACAGGGCTTAAAACCGGTAAAAAACTGTAAATTTGAGACCCGAAAACCGATAAACACTTTTAGTTTTGGAATGCTGAAAACGGTTATTGGTAATTAAGGTGAATATCTAAATATTAACATCAAAGCGATTACCTCGTATTTTCAATCCCGGTTTTATAACTAAAACCTATTCCCGACCAAAATAATTAATGGTTTTTTCGTGGTTTTAATACTTGAATTATGTCATGATTACATTATACTATTATAGTTAAATTTAATTTTCCAGATAGTTTTAAATATTTTCCCCAATTAATGGCCTTCGAGTATTGCTTATCTATTGTGAATATCATATATATAGGTATAACTATACATTATAAATACCGTCATAAACGTCGTCGTCGTCGCGTGCAGATTCCTATTACAAAATAGTTGGTGGAATAGAGGCTTAGTCCATTTAGTATTTATGATATTTTAATAGTGTCGTTTTAATATCTGCTCATCCAGGTTTTGGGGGTACTGTATTATATACCAGCGTTTCTCAAACTGTGAGTCGCGACCCCCTAGGGGGTCGCGAGTTAATTTTTTGGGGGCCACGAGAAGTTTTTTTTAATTATACAGATAGTAAGAAACAAGCACATTCATCACATACGCCTAATTATTAATTAAGTATTATATTATTATTATTATTATTATTATTATTATTATAAAGTAGTAAATAAGAAATAAAATAGAATAAATTTATTTTTAGAAATTATTTGTATTGATTCTGTAAATGTAAAACTATGGGGTCGCGATAGATTTTTGGAAAAAAATTTGGGTCGCGGTCCTAAAAAGATTGAGAACCGCTGTTATATACAATATATCCAACAATTTCTGTGGCAATGTATCAATCTTTGTATCATCTTAAAAAATTATTATATTTAATTTCAGTTTTTTACCGTTATAAATAAAAAAATTATAACAATAAAATTGTTTTATGCAATTTAGTTTTTTGTTTATTATTATCTTGATCATAATATGTTTTAAACTTTAAATGAGTTTGAAAAAATAAATATTGAAATTGAGTGAAATCAACCAAATTAAAGCATATTTAGTTTTTGATTTTGTAATAATTAAAGTTATAATATCAACCCATGAATTGCCTAAATAAACTGTTTTAAAAATATGATTAAAAAATTGAAAAATATGATTTTTAAAAACCAGTTTTAATCGGTAACCGATTTCCAAAAAACCTTATCATCGATTTTTAAACGATTAACGGTTATTATAGTTTTTAAAATATCCTTGAATGAACGGTTAGCGTTTACCATACTATCAAAATTAAACGATAACCAGTTACCAATTTTAAAAAATTGTCGGATCCTACCGGAGCCGATTACCAACTTTATTAGAAACGGTTTAAGCCCTGATTTAAAAGATTTACCATCTCTCTATAGTTTTATACAAAATATAAATTAAAATATATTTCATAACTATAATTTTAAAACTGTTGTACCCAACCGACATTGCGATTGCCAATTTAAGCAATCTTTGTAAATGTAAGAAACTGTTTTACCTTACATATAAAACACAACAGTAAAAAAACAAAATCGCTAGGTAATAGAATACTTATGTGATTATTATTTTTAAAAGTTCTTGTAAACTGTCAAAACACATAACGCGTTTAAAAATTATTTTTAATATTGAAAAACATTTATAGTTTGAAGATTATACTAATTGGGTTCTTAATATGCATTATTTGTTGGTAGTTTTTTATTTAATATAAATTAATAAAAATTATATTACTTAACATACCTATATTGTTTTCTTGTTATTCTTTTAAACTGATATTTAATTTCAAAAGTGATTAAAGTTTTATTGACAACCACTGTATCCATCATTTAGTATTTAAGTTTTGTGAAAAGTGATTTCAATTTGGATTAAGAAAAGATTTCACTAGTTTGATTTTTTTTTTTTTAAAGTATAAAAATTAGTTTTTATATACAAAATATAAGATTTGATGCTTCCAAATATGAATAAAAATTCCGACTTTTTTTTAAGATATTAATTTTTAGTTGCTATGCTATAAATATTTTATCCTAACTTATTATATAGAAGAGGAATTTTGTGATAATCCATATTTCTTGAAACATTCTTGAAACACAAAGTACTTGATTTCCAATGAAATCAATTATTGAAAACCATGAATGCGTCATACTCCGATTAAAAATTATTTTATACATTTCATTTTTTAATCCAAATGAGATAAATAATCTACCGTAAACATTGGTAATAGTACTGCGATTAGTTGACATTGTTCTACAACAGGCTATTCGATTAATTATAGAAGTAGCATACGCGGGAATTTCAGAAAAAATGTTATAATTATCTCGGCGAGCTAAGAAATAAGACTAACCTAACCTTTACCAATTAATAATAATATGCCATATGAATTAAAAAAAAAAAAAAAAAAAGATAAGAAACAGATGTAACCCTGAACGTGATACATTTATTGTAATGTACTGTCTCGCGATTGTTCGATGTAGTTTTCGACCAGTTCGCGAGCGCAGAACAACCGTGCGGTACGTATTACAATATACGCCACCGACAGCTGTCGTCACGATCTAAATAACAACATCGTTCTAATAAATATTATTTGAACGTCGTCACATTTTAACCGTCATCTTCGCCGTTGTAACACTATTGTAGTGACATTGACGGTGACGGCGGTGGAGTAATGTATTTATTTTACGTGTCTGAAAACAGGACGGTCCTTACCAAGTGCTGGCAGCCACGTGGTCGCCGAACAACCAAAAGCTGGCGGTGTGCAACAACGACCGGGTGGTGTTTCTGTTCGACGAAGACGGCGTGAAAAGGGACAAGTTTCCCACTAAGCCCGCCGAGCATGGGGTAAATATACAAAGTGCACCGGCCAATATAATATATGTATACACAGAGATTTACGCGCGACTGGACTACTAATGACCGTATTTAGATACGTTACAACACACCCAATCACTCTCTCTCTCTCTCTCTCTCTCTCACTCACTCACTCTCTCTCACTCTCTCTCACTCTCTCTCCCACCCTCTCTCTTTCATACACACACACAAATATGCATGCGATAATCTGCAGGGGAGAGGGGTACAACGATTGAGTAAAGTTAGAAACAGTCGATGAAGGGAAAAAGACCTTTGACCAAAAGAGACTATAAACCGTACCCCAGGACTTCCGTCGAACCGTCGACCCTCTTTCCGTTCACCACTCCTCTGTTTTAACTAGTCTACTTTGTTTTTATTGAGGTATATTTACAATTACCGATAAGCGATCGGTGATAACCAATCACAAGTATGAAAAACGTGCAACAATGTACATACTATCTATATATCCTACTGGAGAGATTAAAAGTTACGTATGTAAAAATATAGTGAGAGAGACTGGCGGAAAGAGAGAAATCCAAAGTATAGCTATCAGTGAAACAATTTTTAACGAAGCATATCGGCTACCCATTATAAGTGCATTATTATTTTGTTAGCGTTTGAAATGTTTAATGAGCGAATCGACCTCATGGTGTTAAGGTTCAAAATAAAATCGTAAATCCTTAGCAATATAATTTATAATTATTCCACGATAATCAGTACAAACTTTTTTTTAATAATTAATCATTTACCACGTAAAATACTATGCTCATGAGTTCATGAAATTTTTCTAAACACATTTTATGTTAGGTATGTTTTTTTTTTTTTATAAATCAATCAATTACGGAACGTCACTTGAAATACAAAGTAATCACTTTAGCTAATATAACTAAAATTCTATAATATCATTCAGTACCATCGATACAATTAAATCGTTATAATAAATTGTTATATCGCACTAAAGTACCATATTAACTTATTTGTATTACCCGATTTCATGTATTATTCATTTTTATTTTTATATTATTATTATTTATTATTATTATTTTGTATCAAAAACAATGTAATATTATATATTTTACTGCTGAATAATATAATTTTAAATTATGAAAATAAATTAAGAGACGGATAATAATTTGGTAAATCATACCCATAACTTAATTACATATTTTTCATTGACGATACTTGTGTATATATTTTGAACAAAATGAGTTTGCAGCACTAAAATCTAAATAAATTGTTGTTCGCTGATGATATACTGTGGTATGTATTTTAATAAATAATGAATAATGTTTTTAAAACAATCATAGTATAATAAATAATTTACAGTCTACGTGATTTAGTTATTTTATGATAATCCTCATTTATCCAAATATATAAAAACAGTATACGGCTTAAGTCACAAGGAAGCATAAATCTAGATTATAAAAACAAGTAAAGTAAATTACTTTGAATACTCTGGCTTATGAAACCCGAATTTCCATTAAGCCATTCATGAGCAATCTATATATATATATATATATACACGTCAACGAATTTTCAAACTTTTAATGGAAATCACTCGAGATCAGGCAGACGGAAAAAAATGATAGAGCTGTTGAAATATTAAAGAAAATAAAAACTTTGAAAGATGCTTTAGGTGAAAATAAAAATACGGATCTATACGTTTGAAGTTAATATATACATTTGCACTAGAAACAATAAATTGGTAAAATATTGGATTTTCAAAGGAATTCATATGAAATAATATAAAAACAATCTGCAATGGTCCTGTACGAGTATTATTTGGTTTAAACAAGTATTTGATGAAACAAAAAACAACCACAACCCTTCATCGTTGTCGCAGCAGCCACAAAATTATCGACGACTATCCGTAATTGAAAACAACAGTGATTTCTCCTCGTATAACGGCATTCGCTGATCAGTTTTTTGTTTCAGATTTATGGTCAGTTTTTTCCCCATTTTCGTCAGAAACACACGGTGCCATCCATATTATTTACGCGTTTTTAACCAATATTGTTTGTCCGAGCGATTCCACACGCTGTCGGCACCAACATTTTAAACCGTTACAGCGGGCGTCGAGCTCGCCGTCCTCCCACCGACACCGTCATATCCGTAGCTCGCGGTTCTCGTTGCATTCATTCACTTCGGCAAGCAGGGTGTATTTAGACTTACTTCTAGGGGGGGAGGTTACTCAATTTTTTTCTTTATTCAAGCTCAAAATTTACCAGTGAAATTTTTGGTAATATTTAAATCAGGTGAATCCTTAATATTTGTGTTATTTTTTTTTTTTAATCTAATGCCAGTGTTCCAGTAAAATCATACCCCTGGAAAATATTACCGGGGGGAGGTAAGATTTTCCTAGGCATATTTTACCTCTAGTACAATTATCCTAGTTTATCATTACCTCCAGTAAGATTATCCTAGGTTAATTATACCCCCTTCAGTTGGTACGATTATCCTAGGATATTTTTACCCCTTCCTCCGATACAATATTCCTACGTTCTAAAATCATAGCATAAATACAATTATAAATTATTATAAAAAAAATTTCCATACCAACATTTAAGAAAATTATGTCATTAAACTGACAAATTAAAAAATTAACATTACCATAGTATTTATGTCGACAAAATCTTTTTAAACGTACTAGAACTTATTATTTTAGTTTAAGGTTTAGATGAGAGAACTAAATTCAACCTCGAGAGAATATTGTACGATGAAATTATTGTTGTAGCAGTATATTGGTCCTTCAAATTATGTAATTTAATTACAATTTTATCGAACCCATACAACTTGAAATTCCAGCAGTAAATATGAACAAAACATGTTATTCATAACACAATTAATGTCTTTCTTCAAATATCCTCTTCAAAAATTAATTTAGCCAAACAAACATCGAGTTTCTACCCAAAATTAATTTTTTATTCATGATTAATAAAAATGTATTAGGTACAATATTAATTTCTTTTGTGGCAAATCATCACATTTGGTTCTTTTTTTAATAAGTTTTAATATATGATAAATACATCAAAGTTAAACATTTTCAATTATGAGCTAAGATAGAAACGTATTTAATTCATAGGGTTGAACTATTTTATTTTTTATCAACATTTTTCCAGATAGTAAATTCGTGACTGAAAGTTTCATACAGTAATTGTTTACAATAAAAAAATTGAAAAAAAATGGTTCTTTAAAAAAGATACTTTGATTAATAGAAGATTTTGTGCTTAATTATAAGGTATGAAAAACAATAAATTAATAATTTAAAATTATTTCTCAATTTCATCCAGAAACCATTTCTACTTAGGTAATGAAATAAAATGAATATTTTTTGGTGCTTCAAAAATTTATATATTAATAAAAGGTTGATTCTAATCCAGTTTCAAATGTTTCGAATATTTCACCATAGTTGTTTTTATTCCATTTAAATATTTTTCTGTACATTATATAATATCGTGTATTATTATTTATTTATTTATATATATACAAAACTCATTGAAAACAGTATTAATGAAAATAAAATCGTAAACCATTAACAATAATACAATTAACATAAACGAGGATTGTTGTATTTTAACTAAATATACCCTAAAGTCTGTATAAATATCACAATTAATATTAGTTGAAAAAACTAAAATAAATAATTTACTATACATACATGTATATATATATATATATATCATCAAATAGTAATGAAACAAAACAAACTTTGTGAAATAAATAAAAGTGCACCACTTAAGTTTTAAAAATATTAATGAAAATCAAACATTTATCAACAATTAAAACTTAAAAAAATAAATACGACTGACATAACAAAAGACTAGCACACTCCGAATCTGTATGTTGCCGGAATTTTTTTCCTCTTTAAGTTCACTTTAAGTTTCTAAGCCATTAAAAACGCGCTAAGCGCGAGTGAGACGGATAAAATATTTACCAAGAGGTTTCTACTATAATATTATTATATTATATAGGTATGATAATGATTGTTGTTGATTTATATTTGTGTGTTCTGTATTTTTTTTTTTTTTTTTGTTCGCCGTCATTACACAATAGGCAGGCCGAAAGAGTTACACGGTTAAGGGTTTGGCATTTTCTCCCGATTCCACGAGAATAGCCGTGGGGCAGACGGACAACATGGTGTTCGTATACAAAATTGGCGACAGCTGGTAAGCTACAAAAAGTCGCCTGGTGCGCGTATAATTATTGTGAAATCGTTGTTTTAGCATATTGTGTGTGTGTGCTTTGTGTTTGGGAAATAACGTATGTTATTTTTAACTTCACGCGCACATGCGTGTATTGTAAATAATTTTGAGGCTTTCCAGGAAAATCGGGAAATTCGAAATAACTTTCACCGGAACAGGAAAAAAATATAATTACACAATTTTTTTTTTTTTTATTGAAAACCGATTATAAATTGTGCGTCGTTAAGAGTCCAAAAAAATATGATGTTTTAAAATCAATGTCCATACAATACAATTCAATACATATGTACGGTATACATTTGTGTACATATATATTTCTGAAATGGAAATGTACATCATCGTCCGACATTAACAAGTGGTCAACAAAAGTGGGATCATCAGTTATCTCTTACATCTTTTCTTTTTTTTTTTCCACTCAACTTCAGTAACCGCTAACAATGGTGGTAAGCGACTTCAATTACTGAGCAATTTAGATTTGGGAGTGAGAGTTGTTTCAAATTTCCCTATTTACCGGAAAAAACTGTGTGTGTGTGTGTGTGTGTGTGTGGGCGTGCGTGTATGTGTGTATTTCGTATGTTTTGTGTTTATTATAAAATCGGAATTACAGGGGAGCCAAAAAGGTGATATGCAATAAATTCGGCACGCAGTCTCCGGTGACCTGTATGCTGTGGATGTCTGAGGGACCGATAATTTACGGGCAATTAGACGGCAAGATACGGGCTGCCCACTACAAATCCAATAAATCTCAGACCCTTTATGCCACTGGTTCGTACGTTGTGTCACTGGCCTCCAAGTAAGCTCTCTCGCTACTAAATATAATATATTTATATTGTCGTGAACTCGATGTGTTTTCATTTCGACCACGTACGCGATAAATCCATACATATTGCATATATTTTATTCGATTCCTCGACGTTATGCCGGTGACCAGAGTTATGGACCTCGTAGACGACATATGATGACAACACTTCGAGTTCTGTATTGGATACGTGTTATTATATTTCAAAACAATTCATAACATATGTATATATATATATAAATCAAATGAAAACAACAAACCTGATTTATCTTCTGTTATCATATGACGATGCCATACGAGTAATTTGTTCGGCTATTATTTGCATATTCTGCCGCTATTTAGTATATATACTTAGTATATTATACTACAATTTACAACTCTGCGGTAATTCACTAAAGTGTGGAAACAGTACTTTTAAATATGACAACTTTTTCACACTTAAATACTCAGTGTCGTAAAATTATTTTCTACGATATTAGTTCGTATTTTTTTCCCTGATCCCAGGGGAAATTTTCCACCTTAATAGTGGACGAGGCAAAGTAATCGTGGGTTTGTTATGAGTAAAAACATTAAGTCAAAAAAGAGCCGAGGGATAAAATCATGTTTTTTTGAAAACTGTAGTAATTCATAAAAGCAAAAAATTATGTAGCTCAAAAAAAAAAAAAAATGATTACTCGGAATTAGTTAAAGTTTATATTATTCATTACGCTTAACCCCATTCAAATGAATAATATACCATTATTTTCAAATAGTTTTAAGCACTTAATACTTGCTCCCGAAAAAAAATAAATATTTTTTAAGATTTTAAACAATGCTAAAATAACTAAATATATATAAATTATTCTTCAGTTCAAACTCTCTTTTTTTTTAAGACTTTTATATTTTCTTTTGAAAACAAATAATACAATTGTACTGTATGCATACATTTTAAATTATAAGTATACGAGTACACTAAGACAAAACTTTAAATACTTACAAATAGTAATGATAATACGCTATAATACAAATACGCCGTTCATTCAAAATTATTTTAGACTGTTTCAACATGACAAATCGCTTTCTTTTTTGAAACGCAGTTAGCACACACAACTATTCTCGATAGTTAAGTTTATCTACTCAAATTTTAAAAATAAATTATGATTTTCGTATTGTACGTGCATAGCATAAATCGTGACGGTGGTATGTATAGATAATGGTATAAGGGATATAATGTGTATTTCAGCAACAAAATATAAATACATGATATATCGTTGCACTGTATCTGTCGTATTATACACTTTATACATTAAAAGTTCAACTGTATATCGTATTTATTTGAGGTTGTTTGTGATAGTGTGATTGAACACCAGGAAAAATAAATGAGAAACGGTGAAAACAAATGGAGGATTACGAGATAGCATTACGCGACTCTCGAAAACACATTTCCTCTTTTAATGTTTAGTAAACGTATTAAAGCTAAAATATAGCGGATTAATGGTTAAGTGCCCCTTAAATATACGTGGTTTAATACGATATTGTTATTTCTTCTCATACGATTAGGAAAAAATATCATCAGTATACCAATTTGAAAACCAAAACATACAATACCGTCCGTTCAAGTGAATTAAAAGTAAATAACTAAAGTTAAATATAAGGATATAATTTACTTTAAGCTATAATTGCCCTATTATATAACTCAAAGCGTATTTTTTTTTATTTTTTTTTGAATGAAAAGGTTGATAAATTATTTATGAATTAGTTAACTAAATTAGTATGTCAAACCTAGTTCATGGTTTTTGATAAGAAAAAATGATAATAATGTATTAAATAATATACATTACGTAACACCTCCGTGAAATGAAAGATTAAAATGAACTTAAAAATAAAAATAATTTTTGAGTTTTAAAGGTAACTGATGTACTTACCAACTTGTTATAATAAGTCTATTAGCTGTATTAATATGTAAAAATAACGTCATGAATATTTTTAACACACAATATGTTAAGTGTAAATGTTTTGATATCCATTAAAAACCCATTTAAAATTATTTTAAAATCCATTAAAATTATTGGTATCGAATGTATAAGCCTTTAATAAAAATATTTAAAAAAAATTATAAAATTATTTCAATCAATTAGATTTTTTGTAATTAAAGTTTAGAAAATATAGTTGCTCATGAAGTAAATCTAATTCAACAAAATAATTCCTCTAATTATTTTCTAGCCATTTCAAATCATATTTTATTTCACGACAAATCATTACATATTTACTCCAATGCGATTTTAGTCAAAAATCTAAAAACATTAAAATCGGTTAGGTTAAAAGCTAGGTCCCGTTGAAAAAATGCACTAAATCGTACCATAATTTTAATATAATGGCTGTTCTATTGATGAAATTAATTTAAAATCAAATTTAATAACTTATAATTTCTGCAGTATATCGGTTTAAGTATAAAAAAAATCTATTTGAAGAATATGCAGTTTGAGCATTAGCCAACTATCATACAAGTTATAAACTTTTTATGGATATATTATTCTTGTACATATTTAAATCGATTAGAGATATTTAAATGAAATTATATATTAGGATAAATTATAAAACCATTACCTATGGAAACAAAACGTTTTTATTGGTCCCAATAGATTCCTGGTTAGATAAGTTTTAGTATAAGCTCTTAATATATTAATTAATTACATTTCATTACATAATGTCAAACGTATGTGCATAGTTTGTGCGTAGAAGTGTTTAGATTGTTTGAAATAAAATATATTAAACATAACTTTGTGTTACAATATAATGACCGGACATTATTATAAAACAAGCTATTTGCAGTCTACGTGGAATATATTGAACGTAATCATAGTATTAATATTGCATAATACTTTATTGTTCACAAATTAGTATAGGTAACTAAAATTAGTACAAAGTTTTCAATTATTTCGCTGATATCAATCTATAACTATAAGTATTTATTTGACGTAAACATGCAACACGTTATACTCGTAGGTTGGACCAAGAGTTAATGTGATGCGATTAGGTAAAAAATTATGATTTCATAACAATATTACACATATATTAAAAGTTATCAATTCGATGTTTAATATATTAGAAGTAATCCTTAACAAATCTAAGGCGTGCAACTATTAAAAAAATAAATTGATTATATTTTACGGAAGGCTATTTTGGTAAGAATTTAACGCTTGGTTAAATAAAAATCAGTTTAATAATAATTTAACTATCACAATTAATTGAAACTATCGTTTACAAATAAACGACACTTTGAGCAATTATTTGAGTTTGCATATTATATCTTCAGCTGATATGTGGAATTGACAACTTTACACTCCGAAAGTAAAACTGTGTTGCTAAGCACTGGCTTAACATACCTACTTAACTTGTAATCCCTCCAACTCTATTAAAACATACTTTTATTTATTGTTTAAAAACATTCATGTTTGACTAATTCCATTGATCGAAAGGTTTAAAAATTCAGCTGATTCAAAAATAAATCTATAAACCAATGTAATTAATTTGAATAAATTAAATTTATTGCACCTGATAAACATATTTTTAATAGTAATCTTATAAATATTGATGTAATTTTTTTTTATCCAACTTCAATATTATATGATTTACAAAATATGTGGAGAAACATTGTGTAACTATATCAAGGACTTTAATAGTTATTGTTTCTGTTTTTAGCACACGAGGAACAGCGTTTATATCTGGCCACGCTGATGGATCTATTGTAAGATACACCATCACCGAAGGGTCTACCATTGAACAACAGGTTAGTAATATAGGTACTATATTAAATATTATTCGTAACAAGAAGTAAAATTTGCATTATAATATTTTATTCACTTTGATTTATTAAATTACGTTGAAAAACGTAGCCTTTGTACATTGATATAAAAATGCCACAGATTTTTAATTTAATTATAAAAGAGATAATATTTTTGTAGCTATAATTAAGAACAATATTATTATTATTTTTTTTTTTTATCCGTAAGTAATTTGTATAATTTCAAAAGTCAATTCAAAAGTTCATTTTACCTAAATATATGATTTATATGAATCCAATTCATTCAATTTAAAATATAAAAACCCATATTAGTATTTAATAAAATATTATAAATATAACGAAGAAGAAAAATACTAAAAATAGGTAATTTAATAAATTATTGTCACATAAAAATTCATCTAAGTAAATCATAATATATGAATATAAATAGAAAAAAATATATGTGTTATGTTTAAAAAATATATATATAAACCCATTTAAATGATGTTTTAGGCAAATTTCTGTTTATCTTAGAATAAAAAGGTACCTAAACTAGGGTACGAATGTAATAAATATAGGTAGGTATGCAGATTGCCAATGTTTAATCCCTAAAATTAGGACTATTTCCAACCCTTGGGGAAATGTTTCTAATTAAGTACCTATTCCATAACCATTAATCGGTGGCCCGGTGTAAAATAATTCCCAACCGAATTTAAAACTCTTGCTACGGCTTTGTGAACGGACATGTTTATAAGCGTTGTGTGCGATATTGCAAAGTCGTCAAAGATCATCGAAATAAATACGAATCTATACGGAAGAAATATGTATTTTATTAGCAATGATAAATGCGTAAATATTCAAAGAGTATAATGATACATCGTTTACAAACAATTATATTTACGGTAAACATTTATTAAATTATCGTGCAGTTTATATATATTTTTTCAATACTAAAATTCAGGAACGAAGGATACTAAAAGCCCATTAATTTACCCAACTCATTATACTTATTGGTTGGAAACTCGGAATAAGTTTCCAATAACACAGAACAGAACGTTCTAGGAAAGGGTTTAATTTTACAATTTTTTTTTTTTTAAGAAAGCGTTTCCCCTAAATTGTATTAAACATGTTCTACTTCAAATATACGTATTTTGTCTAAACTACTCGTATTCACCGAATATGTTATGTTCTAGTTAATTTGCAACAATTCAAATTATGTGCTCCACAAATACGTACGCTATATCGTTTATAAACAGGTTATATTTTATACAAATTAATTATAAAAATGAAATATTTTCGGGTTAATTGGGAACACGACTTAAAAAATCGTGTTTATTGTGTTTGAAAATTGTATCCAGTAATGACATTTAAAGTTCTAAATAAACACTGTAGTATTTAAATTTATATAAATGCGGTTGAAATGTACAGATATTTTTTTATAATGATCACGTGAGAAGACGTAATGTTTTTTTTTAATTATCATATTCTGTACATAAACATAAAATTGAATAATAAAAGAAGATTTTTATAATATTATTTAGTTCTATTATTTTAAAATAAATTTAAATAGTAACGTATTTTTTCCGCTCAATATGAAATTTGCTTATGTGTGTAATTTTTTTTTAATAACACATAAAAATAACAGGATAGCTTGATTTATAATTAAAATTTAGATGACTTTTTCAAACATCCACAAATCGGTCAACATATTAATTATACGATACGAGTCAAAACTAAGAGAAAAACAATTATCATTTTCAAAAATTTTCAATAATTTACATTAACATTTGTAATTATATTTAGGTACATTTTTTCCATTCTAAATGTTATTTATAAATTGTATACCTACCATCTATATAACCAAGTAGTTATATTCATAAAAAAATATTAAATATACATATCATTTATATACTAGAAAAATATATTAGTACTATAAAAAATATAAATATACATTTCTTATGGATGTTCAAAATTTAATATATTTTAATATATTTACTATTGATTATCAAAAGTATCATTAATTTATAATTCATATCAACTCAACTTGATTAAATGGGTATGGATCATGTTTCATTTTGATAGTATTTGATAAAATATGTCTGAATTAATGAGATTTTATTTTGATTTATAATAACATAATGATCTATAATAAATAACATAACATAAATGCGTTTTAGAAATTAATTGAATAAAATATTAAGAATTTCGTAATAATTTTCTACTGGTCAAATGATAAAACTGCAATTTACATAATCTGTATGAGATAATCGTTATTATGAGAATTGTTTATTTTTTGATAGGTTTGTAGCGAAATTAATTTTCATTAAAATTGAGTTCAATGGCTTCTTTAATTTTCACAGCACGTGTAATGTTTCTTTGTTTCTTATACAAATAAAAACATTTTTTATTGTTCTAATTATAAACCCCATGTGTGTTTATTAAATAGTAACAATTAGGTGCACCCTTAATTTGATTGCAATTATTTTTTCTACTTACAAACCAGAATCCCTGTGGAGCCAACTAACAAAATACGCTGCCAAAAACATGATCCCATTCATAAAATACTCGTATTCCTATTAACGTTCCTACACAAATTCTATAGTAATGATAAAATAATAGCAATTAATTTTCTGTTGGAAAAAATTAATACGTACTCGTATTTTATATAAAATAAACAATTTAAAAATACACCGAAATCGACTAAAATGTTTGTGTTTATCTGGTTAATTTATAATACACTCTCAGTTTGTGAAGGCATGTAACTTATTAAAAGCTCGCTGAATTTTTATAATATACTCTAAACCTATATTTTATAACTAAAATTAAAGCAATACATGTATTTTACGTTATGTTTTACTCTCAAAGAAATGGTTCTTAACTTTTTAATGTAAATTATTGTAAATACTAACTTATGCGACGAATAATAATATTCGTAGGTATCTAGAGTATTATTTATGGCTGCATTTTAAGATTTATCTTTTGCTCCTAATTATTATAATTAATATTATTACAGTTAGTTAAGAATAAAACATTATAACATAAAAAGTAATAAATTTTATTATCTTGAAGTGCATACAATTATTGTGATTCATATTCTTCCCTCCTTAGTTTTGATTAAATAATTCAACTTTATGAGTTCTTACACCTTGCTTACACTATAATTGTTCTTCACTAAAGTTTATCGCATTATTTTATCTACCTTAGTGTAAATTATTTTCACAGATGATTGGTACATTTTATTTTTCTATTTTAAATGTGTTCATAACATTTCTTTTGTGTCGTAATAGCTTATAAAATTACATATATTTATTTGAGAAAATTAAATTTAATATAGTAAAATAAGACCTGAAGTAAATTGTATTAATTGAATTGAGCTCAATTTTCAAAATTAATGTTTGATTAAAAAAAAAAAAAATAAAAAAAAAATTTATATTTATAAAATTCAATAAAAATAGAAAATACGTATACAATTCGTGTTTGGACATCGTTGCGATCACACGTGTTTTAATCGCGTACCGTCTTAATTAGCTTCCGATAGCAATTACTATTACTACTACTACTCATCGTGAACACCACGCCTAAGACGTTCGGTAATGTAAATAATAGGAGCACAACAACTCATATAATCATTACAACTAAGATCGCGTCGTCGTTGCGTTAACGGTGCGATGGGTGAAAATACGTTCGTTAAACCCACTTTTCCATATTTAAAACGTTCACAATCGAACCTCACTAGTAAATCTAATCATAATATTTCTACACCAAATAATTCAAAAACCAAAACCCAACCAAATAATGCATCAACAAATATAAAAAACACATTTATTTCCACCACTACAAACACAAAACCACTACTAGCTCTTCAAATACTAATCATACACAAAAAACATTTGCCGAAACGACAGCAAATTTTTCTTTGCCTAAGAAGGACCAAGCCATTATATTCAATACAATCGACGGCACACCACAAATACAGTATATTAAAGCCCTGGGTTCCATAACTAACCCTGCTAACATAAAATTTGCGTCTAAAATAATCTAATAAATCTAATAATCGTTTTTGCGTCTATATTGTAAACAAAAACATAGTCAACAGCATTATGAACTCCAACCCGTCAATTACTGTTAACAACCTCACCATTCCAATCCGCAAATTAGAAAACCAATCAAAACAATTATATATTTCTAATGTCTCGTCCATAATTCCACACTCATACATCACAAATGCGTTAAACAACATGGACATCAAAAAACTTACACCAATCACATTCTTAAAAGCCGGTTTTACAACAGATGACTTGTCCCACTTAATAAGCTTCCGAAAACAGACCCATATCCCTCACGATAATATATCAAAACTATCCGGTTCACTCGTAATAAATTTCAAAGACACCAACTACCGAGTGTTTCTCACCAATTACACGCTTACCTGCTACCTTTGCAAAAAAACCGGCCACACCTCTGCGCAATGCAAAAATACGTCAACTCTAAGTTAAAATCCACTTGATCACCATAATAATTACTATACTCAACTTCCAAACAATACCTCTGACTTTCAAATAATCACAAGCATTATTTCTAAAGAAACACCAAATAACATACAAATCAATACTACAGAAAACATGAAATTAGAACACTTTGAAGATCCACCTAATACAACATTCTCACCATCCAACTCCACTTCATCTTCTAACCTCCAGATGCATTACACTAAAACTAATGAAGAAAAAACTCAAATTTCAAATGCAATTCGTAAACGACTTATATTCAAAACATCTTCTTCAAAGTCACCCCCATCGCCCACCAATCTTACTCCCAAACCCCAAAAACATGAAAACACAAAAACCACAAAAAAAAAAATCAAAACTTGCTCTCGTTCTAACTTATCTACATGTACGATTGGCAACCTGGATAAGGGACTTTATAACTTAGAGAGTTTCTTTCAAGATAACTCCAACACATCCATTACCTTTTGTCAATTTAAATACATATTTGAAAATTTCACAAAAATCAATAAACGTTCATTCACTGATTGAAGAAACCAATACAGACGCACGCATTTTTATAAATTTAATAGAAGAAATCCGACCAATCGCTATCAATCGTTCTATAAAATCCCGACTTACCAAGTTAGCAAACCTACTTTTTCAAACCCTTCCTCCGTAATAAACAGTAAATATCAAGAACTAAACTAATGGATAATAATTCAATGACCAATAACACTCAAAATCAAAATCACATACTACCCACCTACAATGCACAAAACAAACTGGCACCCTTAGAAATAATTGTACAATGGAATATAAATAGCTATTATAAAAAACTACTTGACGTTCACCGTATAATTTCTGATCTTCGACCTCTGGCACTCTGCCTCCAGGAAACAAATTTTAAAATCAAAACAAAGAACCAAAGCTCAAAAATTATAAGGGATATTTCAAGAACCGAGATCTTCTAGGCAGAGCTAGTGGAGGAGTCTGCATCTTTGTATCATCATTAACAAAATATGAACAGATGCCTCTTACTACTTCACTCGAAGCCATTGCCATATCCATCACTACAAATTACAATCCTACACTATTCATTTGCAACTTATATGCACCAGACAGCACAGAGCTTAGACTTTCGGATCTCAAAAATCTTATCTCACAACTCCCCCATCCATTAATTTTACTAGGCGATTTCAACAGTAGAAATATTACGTATCTGGGGATCCGATCACATAGACAGACGAGGGAGAACAGTCGCGGAAACTCTTAGAAGATGACTCGTTAAACCCCCTCAACGATGGCAACTCAACAAACAGCAGCTTTTCAGCAATTGACCTGTCTATAGTATCCGTATCTTTAAGGGGTACAATTGACTGGACCATGCAAATATCCTATTGCAGTAATGATCATTGATCCATAAATCTGAGTCTTCTCAAATCTCAAATAATGGACGAGACATCCCCCAGATGGCTCTTAAAAACGGCCAATTGGCAAGCTTTCAGCGACATGACTGACAAACTATTAGCTGAAAATCAATTCAATACCCTCCTTCAAACAAACCCCTCTGGAAATATTAACTCAATAGTAAAATCATTTACTAATACAATAATTGAAACAGCAGAAATCACAATCGAAAAAAGCAAACACCCTTCTGCCAAGAAAAAGGTTCCATAGTGAAACAACGAATACAAAACAGCCATACAGAACTATAAAACAGCCCTAAATAAATTCAGAAAAACAGGACTTCAATCTGACCATATTAAACTTAAAAAATTCAGAGTTTTAACATGCCTAACAATTAACAGCAGCAGCAAAACAAACTCTTGGAAAGAATTTACTTCTAGCATCAACCATAAAACTCCGTACAATATAATGTGGTCCAAAATTATGAGTATCAAAGGAATCAACTGAACTCAACCTAAAATAATTAACTATCACAACAATAAACTCTTTGACGTAAAATAAATAGCAGACACTTTTGGCTCCTTTTTCCAATTAAACAACAGCAATGAAAACTATGATACCAATTTCTTACTATATAAAATAATGGTCAAAAATACCTCACCAATTAACTATGAGATAAAGAACCCCGACAATTCTATAAATGATCCTTTCACCATCACTGAACTCAATAATTGTCTATTTAAAAAAAAGAGCAAAAGCCCCGGTCCTGATGGAATACCCTTCTCTTTTCTACAACATCTCTCCTCTTTATCTCTTAATTATTTACATAATATCTTCAACAACACATGGACTAAAAACCATTTTCCAAAACAAAGGAAAGCCGCCGCCATTATTCCTACTACCAAACCTAACAAAACCAATTTTATTTTCAATAATTATAGACCAATGTCACTTCTTAATACTATGAGCAAGATTCTTAAAACATGGTTAATATACTCAACTAATATGGTTCTTTGAATCGCAGAATCTTCTTTCCCCCCATGAGTTCGATTTTCACGCCAATCGCTCTACCATTGACCCATTGACAACAATCCACATAAACATAAGTGATTCACTTGACATCAAAACCCAGCTTTTAATGGTTTCATTAGAAATTGTTAAAGCGTACGATTCAGTATAGAAACGTAGATTTCTACTCACTCTACAAAAATGGAACCTCCGTTGCAACATACTAAAATTTATTACTAACTTTCTTGAAAACAGAACCTTCGTGGTTAAATTCAAAAACACTCTATCATCACATTTTACAACAGAAAATGACCTTCCACAAGGTAGTGTAACACTTTTCCTCGTAACAATCAATGATATTAGGAATCAAATCAAACCGCCCGTCAAAATTTTACTATACGCAGATGACTGTAATATTTTTTACTCTGGCGCAAATATCCACAACACAAAAGCCCTTGTACAAATCGCTATCGATAACATTTCTCAATGGTCGAATAAAACTGGCTTCAAATTTTCTCCATCAAAATGCAAAACAATTCTTTTCCACCGAAAAAACAAAATTATTTTTCCTGCAATTAAAATGCAAAAATACAATTCTTGCACAAACCAATAGCATACGACTCTTAGGTCTAACTTTTGACCACAAACTAAAGTGGACTGCACATAACTACGCTCAGACGGCTTCCACCCGAATTCCAAATGGATTGATGAATAAAACGACGAAAACCCAGACACACTGGACTTTATCAAAAATCCAATGACCAGACAACCGGAGTTCCTCCTAAAACGCAAAGAATATGTCACAATAAATATAATCAGAACAAGACATGGGAAAGCTTGACAAATGTTATGCAACTGGAGTCTCAGATCTATACCAGAATGTGATTGCGGAAGTGCGATACAAACAATAAAACATACTGTAAAAGAATCTTACGCAAGGCTGCGCCAGAAGTCATTGAGTGGATCTCAAATCATACCACCTCTATCTGAACCAAATTCTAAAAACATACACCTAAATATATATTTATATAAATATTAAAATTATAAATATCTATGATATTGCTATTTATTACTTCACTATACTAAAATATCACTTGTTACTGAGCTATATTTTATGTTTTACATATATTATTATTATTACTTATTTGTTATGTTTCGTATTTACCTATTAGTTGATAATGATGTAATGTTTTGTCATACGATAAATAAATAAATAATGTGTACTACTGTATGTTAAAGAGTCATCTGAAAAATAAAATACTTGCAGAAAAATAATAAAATCAATAAACCATAATATGGTATATTATACTAACATTAAAAATAAAAATTTAAAACTTGTTGGTCGGTAACGCTTTAAAGTTTTCTTATTTTCTATAACTCGAATAATTATTCTGTCAACAGTGCTACGGAAGGACCCGAATAAATGATAATGTATCAAATAATAATTTTTATTCATTGTTTATAATTTAGTACTAGACATTTGAACAATTTTAAACGCATTAAAAGATAACATTAACGTTAAAATATAATAGATATTGTCTTACTCTATAATATACGTATTTTTTTATTTATTTTTTTTTTTTTTTTGTTAGATAAGGCTTCAAATACTTAGTTAATTAGCCTATGGTAGATAAAAAGATAAAAAGTAGAATAAAAAAGATCGATTAATTATGATAAGGAATTACAAAGGTGGTATTAATGTTATTAGATGTACTAGCAATAATGGTGTTTAAGGATATTCTTTGTAGGGTTAAAACATATATAACACAGTTGCAGACTTAAATTAGTGATGATAGTTCTGCTATTTTATGTTAATGAAGTTGATGATGGTTTCCTATCCGTGGACAAAGGCTGCTTTTCGAAGACTTCTAGTTAGCTTTTTGGAAATTACATCGAGGTTTCTTTACTGAGTTTACAATTGGAACTGTATTCCTAAGTTAATGATGATGGGGCAATGTTGGCCTCTAGGAAAATCATTCAGAACTATTCTTCTGACTGGTGGTGTTTAACTGTTCTCATTTTTCGCTGTGAAGCACAGATTGGGATTATAATTGTTTTGCCATCTTCTGGATCTAAATGTACCTAAGTCCATTGCATCATACATGGAGGATAAATTCTCTCGTTCGATCCACTCATTTAATATTTCTCCGTTCGCATCATTGTTGTCATATCCCCATGCTTGGTGGTGACTTTTAATATCACCTGCTATTAATGTAGGGTGCTTCAGATATTGTAGGACAGAGTTCCCCCATTCTGCATTAGGAGGTTTGTATACATTAATGATGTTTAAATCGTTTATTTTGATTTTTAGGAACGATGTATTGTTATATTATAGGTAAGAATTTTTAATGTGTAATTTATTTTCACAATATTTTAAGATTTTTACTAAGATTGTAACAAAATTAAAATCTATAAAATTAGAGCAATCACATTTTTTTATATTTTTTTTCCGAACATATTTCTTGAAGCAAACTACCAGTATTTAAATGTAATACCATAACTTAGTTACCCTAAACAATATTGACGTTATTAATGTCAATATTTATGACAATTGATTGTTAAATATTGTGTTTATCTAAAGTAGGATGACTCTTTAAAAAAAGAAACGGGTTTATTATTACTTTCCTCTACCCCGAAAAAATGTAAAACATAATTATAATAACTATAAATATAATAGAATTTACTTTTTATTATTAAATTATTTAATATTAGATATATTGTTACACATCATTAATGATTCATTTTTTTAACTATATATTAAATATAATAAAAATTACTTATTAGCTATCTTCAATATTGATCCTTTTTTTAAACTTTTCACTCTTTTTCATAATTTTCTAAAGAAGTTATTGAATTTGTTAATTTTCGATGATTCAAAATAAATGAATAAAATTATGAACAAGTTGCACTTTTAAATTGTAATGAAGATAAACATTCTAGTTTTTATATTTTAACATCAAGTTTAGGTATATGTATTGTCATAGTTTTCAATATAACTATATTAAAAGGTTTAATCATATAACGCATAACTTCCTTTAATGAACACATATTAAGAGTGGATATATTTTTAATAGTGTACACATTCAAATTCTCGGAAAAAATGCATGGAAAATTTAATATACGATTTTATTTTCTCGTAAATATATGTTTTTAAATTTTTCAAGACAATCCCCTATTTAGCAGTTTTGCCATTGCTATACGAAATAACAGTTTTTTTTTTAAAAAAAAAGTTAAATTAACAAAAATTTAAGTTCTCAAAACTAAACAATCAAAAGTATATGATACAAAATTATGATTTAAACGCAATAAGAAAATGAATATTAGTACATTAAATATAGTAATCATAATCACAGCAGTATTATCGAGTAACCGTTTTGTATAGCTAACTATAACTATAATACACGATAGTTATTGATAATCACCAATACGAAAGACTCTGGGAAGCTATGAGACATAAAATTATATACACTTTAATTTGAAAATCAATTTTTATTTACAAATGTTGTTCAATGTGGTCCTGGTTAACTTCAATGCACTTTTCAATACGACAATGTAATAAACTCCGAGATTTTTCCAAAAAATTTATAATTTGACTTAATGATATGTATAAAATAAAATGTTTATCTAACTAGTCAAAATAATTATGATACCACAGTATTATGATACCTAAACACTAGAATTTAATTATAATTAAACAATTATTTAGTTTCTTTTATCTCTAATTTATGACATTACTGATAAAAGTGACCATACTTTATTAACACATGAATGGAATGTTTTAAAATTGTTGACCCTAATTTGTTATTATTTCGTCATTTATATTGTTCGACAATGTGAAATACTGTGTTGATTAATCTTGTATGTTGACTGACAACAAACAACTATTACCTCTGTTTATTTTGTAGCGTTATCATATAAATCGATGTGTCACATCAAATTTTTTTATTTTAGTCACTGCAGCGCGTCAAAAATACGCGACAAACGTAAAAACCGTGTGACGACTAGATTCAAATGAAAATTTTATAAAAAATACAACCATCGTATTAATTTTTGCATTAAATATCATATTCTATAAATAATATAGATAAATCAAGATTTTAAATATAAAAAAAACATCATCATTGGGCCATCACAGTGAGAACTAGTGACCTCAACTATTTCCAAAACACTCTGTTTATGAAAAAAAATAAACAACATTTTTATAATAAAAACATTGTTGTTCTTCGTATATATATAGATCGCAAAATGATTAAAGAACAAAACAGGATTTCAGAATGTGTTTATTTTAATTAACACGGTATAATTGAAATGTTATAACAATGTTTACAATATCCAGGAAATTTATAATAAAATTTACTGTTCCGTATTATAAAGGTATTATATACCACCTACCCAACTAAGTAAAACGAATTCGGTTAACTGATCGATCATGCAAAACAAATATGATTTTTTTTTTAAATAAAGTGCATACCAAATATAAATAAATAAATAACTATTTTACATAAACCCATCACGTTTTCAGGTTATCCCTGCGAGTTCCCATTGTATATTTTTTTACATACTACTAATTTGTCCGTAATCTCAGTTTAATGAAAAAAATACGCCGTAGTAATGTGATTGCATTTCTAAACGGTTATTTTGATTTTTTTTTTTCCAGACGGATTATGGGATGTAATATTGAATTTTTAATCTCAAAACAAATATCCTAGTTTAAGCAAAAAAGCGTGTAAAATGTAAACATTTCAAACGAGCGTTTGAAAATGTGAGGCCCAATACACAAAATGCTCTCGGATAAATAAATAAAATAATAATGAAAAAAAAAAAAAATTTGATGGGATTGTGACGGGAAGTTGCATGTTGTACAGCCGTACATATTATTATATACATGTAGAAAATTGTTCCGATAAAAAATAAATAAATAAACGAAAAAAAAAGAAAAACTGAAAAAACGACATGTGGCTATATTTAGTATATGTCTTCACTTCGGAGACGGGTGACATTAATATTTTTTTTAATATTGCCATTCGTATATATTATTATAATTATACTATTGAAAACATTTTTCGTAAACATTACGACCGGGATTCCGGTGATTTCGAGCCACCCGGTTGACGTGTCGTTATCATAAAATATGTTTATGATATGGGCTATATGAGTTTGCAGGTGCAAAACTTAACCGAAGATCCATATTATAGAGTTAATCTTCTCTAAGTTGTTTTTACAACTTTCTATTTCGATTTATAACATGTATGAGCATTGTTGATGGATCGAACTGTTGATAATAATTGTATAAAATACTACACAAACAAGTTCGAGTGCTTTGTTGAGCTCAGAATTTAAAATATTTATGCATTGCCCATGTGGGCCTAGTTTGAAGGTTGAATTATATCTCGGTTGACGGTGGATAATAAGGTTTCTTTGGAATATGTTTCCCGGGAACAATACGTCCCTTATATCTTAAATAATTTTATTAATTAGTAATAATTACTATTAATATTGTTACGGTAAACCAATGGCGTATTTGAATTGAGGCCATGTTGGGGGGGGAAGCGAAACTAATTTTTCTTCAATACAAACTTAAAAATAATTTACAGTTCATTCCAGGGGCGTACCCAAGGGGAGGGGATCCGAACCCCCCTATTGAAATTTCTACATAATCAATGGTTTAATAGTAAATAGTACATAGTCAATTTTAATTTTCCATTATCTTCAGTATAAAAAGCTTATAGATTATATAATACACCTATAATGTATAAAATATGTTTTGTATAAACTGCTTTTTTAATATTATTTATTATTGTTAGTTAAATAATGTATTTTTTTATAATATTTTATTACCAAATAAAAATTGATTTCAAATTATAGTACCTACCTATTATAGTAAACCTTTGGGAAGAACATGAGTGATGTGTGTATAACTATTGTGACTATTTCTATAATCATTAATAATAATTTGTTGGTATTGAATTAAACTAAAATTATAATTAGAGAACAGATAAAATAACAATTTTGGATCCTCCCACAAAAAAATTTCTGGGTATGCCCCTGTTTCATTACCTATAGCTCATGTCCCTGTTGTTCATTCGAGTGAATAAATAAAAATACAAGTACCAGATTGAATTAAATATTTATTTAATAAATATATTTAAAACCTGTTGCATATAAAATAAGTATTAATTATTATTAATACAACACAAATAGTTCTTATTTTAAAATTGTACCTTCAGTTTGAATCATGTATAAAAAAACAACAAATAATCATAGTAGTAATAGTACTTAATAATTATTTTTTAAAAACTTTAAAAAACAATTAATACAGGTAACTTAATTTAACAAATATCTAAGTAGAAAACATAAGGTTGGTAAGTAGCCAAATAATAAATTCCAAAATTTTTTTTTCATTTTGGCAAATTTGTTGATTGTTTCATCAATGGATACAATAATATTTTTATGTACATGCAGCAAAGCTAACCTGTTAGTTTATGCTGGTCTATTCTTGATCTTAACCATGTTTTTAATTTGCAAAAATATATTTTTGGCCAATATTTGCATGTTAAAGAATATGAAAACAGATATTGTCAGTTATGATTATTATTTAGATTAGGGGCTTCTAGTTCTATAAAATACACTAATATGCATGCATTTGTGCACAAAAAATTACTAAATACCTATGCGCAACAAAAAGTACCAGATATTATGTTGTAAAAAAAAAAAAAAAAAATAGGCGAGTAAAAATATTAAGGACGTATTTAGCTCTAATAAATACTAAAATATACAATATGCATAAATGCACCAAAAAATGACTAACTAGTAAATACGTGGTAAAAAAAATTGTTATTTTAAATTACTATATATTATTTGAAAAATACCTCAGTTATGGTTGTAAATCTCTATAACCGTAGCAATATCCGTAGAAGATAATACCACTATTCGTTCCACAACCATAAATTTTATGATAGAAGAAGATAAACAAAAATTGATACCCGTGACCAAATTGATATAGTATTGAATTAATTATGATTTTATAATGATAGACTAATAATTTATATTCCTAATTATTTATACATAACATTTTTTAAATAAATTAATATATTATATTCAAAAATCCCTTCGCCCCCCCTCAAATACGCCATGGCGGTAAACTAAGGGAATCATGTACCGGAGGATTGTTCCAGGTCGACGGGTAAACCTTGTTTCTATTATAAACACATAAAAAAATAAATTACATAAAAAAATAATGGATCACCAGTAGTATACCCAGAATTTTTAAATGGGAGTGGCTAAACATTTTTTTTTAGGCAGGTTAGGTAAGACAATATTGGAAAATTCACCCTTCCCCCATCCGCAAAGTATATAAATGTATTTCTAGCATTTTAAAATAGTATAAATAATATTTATTAAAATACAATTTATAATAATAATGAATTAATGGTAATCAGCAGCATCTAATCCGAATCGTTCAATCTGAAGTGATGGTCATCGTGATATACATATGAATAGTACATAAACTATAGTGATTATAAAATGATAATGTTAGGCAAGAGTTACATCAATGTTCATGATAACCACCAAAAATATAGTAGTAATCACAATAGAATATGCTTATGTACCAATGACAATCAAATACCAAATAGTAGTATACTAATAATGTACATACAAATATTGACGACCCATAAAAAGAAGGCTATAGCCCCCTTATTCTCATCCTCATGGCTACTCCACTTCATTTATCATAATTTTATTAATTAATAATGACAATAGTAATGTAAAAACATTGTAGTATTAGATTATATTTATACTACATACAGTTGGTAGAGATCGAGTTGAAAAATAAAACAATAAAAAAAAAACTTGCAACTTCAAAGGAATTAGCGAAATTATACAACTCGTAACAAGTCCTGAATCATAAACTTCGAAAGGTATTATAATATTAATACGTGACTGTGAACGGAACGAAAACGTCTGGTTATCCTTTCCGATTGAAATTAATACGCTAACATATTGATTCATTTTGAATCGGCAGTGTAAACGTAATATATAATTAATCCGATTTTTTAGGATACTCGAATAATAAACGGATTGAGATATCTAAAATCGACGGCGGACCGGAATAGTCTAGAAAACCACCCGTGGACCATGCGTGTAGTTAGTTCACAGCGGGAAAATCATTCACGTTATTGTATGAGTGTGGGCGGTGATGTACTCTACATATCTATATATCTATATACGTCTAAAAGCTTATTTCAAGTACACATTTCGAACTGAATATCCGATAGGAATATAATGCACTGATTACATCGTTCAAATAGACTGTAAATATGATTAAGTTTCATTAATGGATGGTCAAATAATAATATTATGTTCTTCGTCCGAATCGTACGATTGAAAAAAAATAAAAATAAAAATGTCGGACGACGTGGACGATTTAAATCGACGTGTTGATATTAATATGAATGTACGCTGACAGCATGGTATCCGTGGTGTGCTCATTTCGTATGCATTCCGATTCGGGGCGCGTAATGGATCGGTAAAAATAATGAAATTCTCGATGATTTAACGGTTACATAATAATTATAAAACGTGTTACAATATTTTATGGTCACAGAAAGAGGACAGGTGTAACACGTTTCCATCAAATTATATTTTAAACGATATCCTTTTCTACCAAATTATATTTTGACTGATACCTGTTTCCACCTAATCAATTTCTATATCACCTGCAAGTATATGCATTTTTTTGACTCTGTTTTAGACCTTATTCTGTTAACGTATTAATGTATTGTTACGTTATGCATTTATAAGGCCCAATTTTTATAACATTATTTATACGTGCTATACCTATTATTACCTTAACATTTAGAAATTAATAAAAAAAGACTGTGTTTTATTTAATAGATATTTTTTTATTATTATGATAAAGAGGCATAAAAATCTATAAATATGCGATATACTTTTTAAATAATATAAATGTATTAATGGGTGAATCATAAGGACATAGTGGGTTACTGTGATATTTTCCTATGTTCTATAAAAAAATATAAATGCTATAAAAACTTATCCCTGTTTTTTAATTACCACATTCATCATACTCATTGTGAGGTTACTTAAATTAATGTGGTAAATTTTGTAAAAAAAAAAAATTGATTTATATTAGAAATCCATTATTTTTTACTCTTTAAATATTACACAAAATATTATTGATATAAGTGTGAGATCCATGGGAGGAGGTCTTTAAAAAATTAGTATCAAGCAAAAAAATAAAAATAAATAATTGAAAAATTTAATTATGTGCACATATAAGAGAAAGGGTGGACTATAACCCTTGGGATCCTTCCATCTGACATAGTTGTGTTTTATTTTTTATTAAAGTAGGAAAGAAATCCATGAAAATACTATAAATATTGTGAAAAATTTAGTTTTAATCTTGCCCACTTTTCTAAATAATAATTAGGACAACGTAAAGTCTACAATTAATTAATTTATACTTGTATTTCTTACTAAACTGTACCATTATGTATATGATTATGTAGTATAACAATTTTTACAACATTTGTTGTTTTATTTTTAATATTTTTTAATACGAGATTCGTACATTCGTATATTCCTACTATAATGTACATTGGAGTATTCTAGTATGCTTAAAGTGTTATATAAAGATGGTATCAGCACATTGAGAACTTTTCGGTAATACCTTAAAAAGTTCTCTGAAAGGTATCAATCATCACAATAACATAATTTAATGTTAAACAAATATTATACCAAATAGGTAATTTTTAAAATTTAATAAAATAATAAAAAATAAAATAAAATTTAAAAATGATTAATATTTTATACTATTTTGTTAAAAAAAAAAAAAACAAATGGTTAAAAATAATATTTTCTGAATACAAATTATAACAAAATACAATTATTATTGTTTGCTTGGGTATAATTACATTTAAGGAACAAATATAATAATTTTGGCAAGCAAATAATCATATACTAATATTCATAAAAACTTATGTAAAAAAAACTAAATTAAGCTACAAAAAAAAAATAAATAAATAAAAAGATTGTATTAATTAATTATTTTCTATACATTATTTAATAATTACATGTATATTTTTGGTTGGAAGGTATAATGAAGCTGAAATTTTGGGTACAAACATTTAAAGATGTACGAGTATATGAACTGTTAGAACATACACTATTTTACACACATTATTTTATTTTTATTTTTTTCTCAATTATTGTTTCAAGCATAATAATTAAGAACTAATATTTTATCCGGTTTGTCGACTTGTTATACGATTAAATGTACCTATACAAAACATCTTGGAAACAACCATACTTAAATTTTACCGTTCGACTACATCTATTACAACTGTAAAGTTTAATTATTCAATTCAATTATATGTTATACTAATGTTTGTATTAAATTTTCATTATCGTGTAAAAAAAATAACAGCCCATACATTCATGACCGTCCCATAGTTTGAGTGGCCCACTCTGATTTTCTCGGTAACCCGCCGGATCAATACGCCTCTGTATAATAGCAATTTTTTTCGTTTTAATGTGTTTGAATTTTTGAAATTATAGTTTCCATAGTAGGTTTTATATTTAATATTATTAAATATTAAATTTGTGATAATCAGATCGATATTTAAAATAACACATTTTTATTTGATTAACTATTTGTTTATTATTTTCAAGGATCCCCAAACAATAATTTGCAACCCCTTGGTTGAAAACCACGGCTCTAAACAATTATAATTTAAGAAACTAATATAAAACATATACTACCAAATTTGTTAAAATTATAAATATTAAATAAAATATTTATCAAATGTTAATAATCATTTTATCTACCTACATCAATACCAATAATGATACTGATAGCATATTGTAACGGTTACGACAGTACTAAAACAGACTTCTGAGAACTCCCAATTCATTGTTACCACCCCTACTAATCAGAAAGAGACATCAAGAAACACAAACATAGTCTAGGGACTTGGAGCCAAATTCAAGCTTTCTAGACTTACACAATGACCTTGAAAATACAGCCATGGTTAGGGGAGGTCAGAACGATGATCACATGACCCTCTCCATGGCTGTAACCCATTAATCGGTACGGCGATCGGTTTATATACCGGACGATTTCCGAAGGACAATCACCTCCATTAACCTTCTTTCAATCTTATTACTTCAATCTAACTGTCAACCAGAACTTGAATAAGAAGTGAAGGACCTCCAAAACGCGAACAAGCAGCACAGCGAATCATTCGTACAAACCTGTGAGCAACCCACCCGGACATCGCCACATTCTATTTGTACGATTCGGTGACCTAGTGAGTATCACCACCGAGGCCAGACAAACATAAGATCGGATTAACCATGCACAGAAACTACGGCGACGCTGCCGCTCACTCGCCGACAGCGGAAAACCCTTCACCCCCATCCGGCCGCTTTTGAGAGCCTCCCACTACCGGGCCCAGTTTATCCGGTAACAGTCACTTTCTAGAGCTAACATTACCGTAGGTCGACCCTCCTCCATTCCCAAATACTATACGACACCTTATCCACATTGTAAACAGAATGGGAGCCTTTGATCCGTCGCGGAAACACACCGAACTCGGCAGCCCGCTGTCTAGCTAAGTTGCCGTGCTAGCAGACTACCAGAACAACTGAACCTTATACTTATATATAAACTCAAGTATTCAACTTAGAATTAAATAAAGTAGGTTAATACTTTACACAGCCCGTTTATTATTCCAAACCGAAGAATCAGGCGACAATCAACAATCAATCGCATGGAAAATGTTATGTAACGAACATGATTTCATGGAAAAGTTAATCGTAATCACCAATTATAAATTGATAGAATGTACAATTTAAGAAATCGCACAATCATTTTAACTATGAAATTCATATTTTGAAAAATTTTTGAATTTCATAATTTATCAAACTTAAATAAGTTATTTTAAACCATATTTTTTTTAAAAATCCAATTTACACAATAGCTAATTTGCTATTTTTTTAAAATTGTAGAATAAATTTTAAAATTTGAGTTCAAAATATCAAAAAGAATCTTTTAATACAATTTTGTTGTAGCGCAAGACCTAAGTTTTATTAAAAAAAATAAAATAAAAATAATAAATAAAACAAAAGTTACTCCATTTGTCAAATTATCCTGGAACATCCAGTATGATTATTTTTAATACTGTAAACATGTTTTAATTCTTACCATTCTATTCTGCATTCTCAAGACTTATTTTCGTACTAAAGTTTTCATGCGATTTTAATATTTATTCAAGCTCAATTAATTACATATTGATTTTTAATTTTAAACTTAATGCTACAATAATTGTTTCATACTAAATAATGTACTGAATTTATTTCATTGGATGGTTGTTAAAAACTTTTGATTCTAAAAGTATTCCTTACGACTTAGTTTTAGTTTTTTATTTGTGATTTGTAGACGTATAATAAAATATTTTTAAAATTCTTTAAAAACAGCTTATACTTTTAAAATACGTGTGATTGTGAAATTCTATTACATAATTATTTCACTATTGTCATTAGATTTAATAATATTATTAATAAATGTTTAATAATACTGTTATTTTTCTTATTGAAGATTATTACTGTTATTGATCCTTTACTGTTATTGAGTTTCAAAATAAATAAATTCACAATAAATTCAAATTATATTTTTACAAATAATGTTATAGCTGAAATCTTACAAATAAATATTTAAAGATAATTTTTAAAAACTGATACGCCTTTTATTTTTTTTAATGAAATGATTCATAAATATAAATCAGCAAGAGTCTAGATATATTAATAAAGAATATAATACAACTTATATATTATTAAAATGCAGAAGAAATAGCAATATGTTAAAGCAAATTATTTTACAGTCAAACGTATACAAACTAAATAAAACTAAAATTGTTCGTAAACTTCGTCTAGAAAATAATAAAATCACATTGTCTTTTTATCATTGGATACTAGAACAATTATGTTTATGGGAAACTTCCAATACATTTGTTTTGTTCGTCCCATAAACATAACAGTTAACGCTGATGGATTTTCTTTTTATTCAAGGTTATTAAAAATAAATTGTTAATCCAATTGCTGTTATTTGTTTTTTAGAATAAATTGTAATCTGTAAAATCAAAAATTTAAATCATATTTTAAAAAATACATGCTTATGAATTAAAGATGGATATAATTGGATTATTTATAGTAATTCATAACTCACAATAACAATTATAATTAGAAATCGGGTATTATGCATTTAGATGGGATATTTCATTTAGAAAATATTTGATTCTTGATTTTTCAAATTTTTTAAACGAAATGATTAATTATGTCTTTTAATTATTAATACAATCAACATCATATTAGTTTACCTTTTTTTACTTACTTTGCATTTATTCAAATTGTAAACGATTTAAAGAAGATACAGTCTTTTAGAAATATTTATTATAGTTTATACTGATTTTTAATATACAATTATTGCTATCTTATCGAAAATTAAATATTTATATTATTATATATTTACAATGAAATTAAAATTTATTTTCTAAAAATTGCACTCAACTCTCATCAAGTTTCTAAAATAATGATTTCAAAATATAAATGTCTTAACCCATTATTATGATTAGTGAGTTTTTAGTTATGGAACATTTTAATAAAAGTTAAATTTAATATTTAAACACTTTGAATGTTTCCATTAATCGTTTAAAATATAATACTATAACTATAATTCAGAAAATAAACAACTTTTTTATTTGCAATCCTATTAAAATAAATTACGAATTTCTACGATAAATTTGAATTCGAATAAATTAAATCTAGAATTTCTTTTATGGATTTATGTATAAAGAAATGTAGTTGACGCGCTTTAATGGTAACAGGTTCTAATCAATATATTACATTAATAATTTTAACAAAGATCAGAGAAAAATATAATAATATTAAACTTCTTCGTTTAATGAGTGAGTACAATATAAATATGAAATTAAGTCACTATAAGATTTTCAATATAACCTCGTGAATAATTATTAATCTCTTCAATAACTTTTTATCGTACTTTTTTAAATTTGTTTTATAGTTTAGGATTAAACATTTTTCCAGTTATTACCTTTAATCTTATCGAGTAAAAATGTATTTTTCTTAAATATTATTGATGTAATTAAGTATGTTTCATAATAACGTGTTTTCAGAAAATATTCAATGATCAATGATGAAAAAACAATTCATATACTATAGCTTAAAATATGTTAGAGCAATTAACTTTTTTAATTTTTCATGTTATAAACTATTTGACAACACCGCTACCGAAATACATTAAAAATTAAATACGAATTTATAAAAATCGATTAAATGTATAACGTGTGACGCCTATTTTACGTATTTCTTCACCTCTAGCAATATTGTTCTAAGATTCCTCTAAAACAATAGAAATATTAAAACTGTATATGAAAAAACATCAAATATAATGCTCAGCTTTTAACTTAGTAAACACATAAAAGTGTTACACAAAACGGGAATGTTGGAAAAACTGTGTTTCTAGAAACAAAAACACGAGAAACAATATATGATTGTAAATATAGGCGACCGATAATTCCATAATTTGATTTTGAATCGAAAAATAAACATAAAACAATAGGCTTCGTGCGGTATATAACGTACGGAGCGCTGGGTAAATATTTGTTCTTATAAATTACGAAAGCTAATGTACGAGATGACGTCTTGGGAATACTATACTGCAATTACTACACAATGTATCAGACGGAGATCGTGTATAAAACTGTGTTCGTAGCTCCCAAGCTGCTGCCACCGATATTGTTTACGAACGAAATACTCTCCGCTCTCGTTGTTAATGAACTTCTAATTTATCATTCAGGGGCGCGTTGCTGTGCATCCGGTTCCTCCGTACGCGTTGTCTTGGGCATCCGGATACATAATCGCCGCAGGATGTGATTTTTCGGTACAGTTTTATGACCAGAACGGACGATCTAGCAAACAGTTCGACTATTCTCCGGACTGTGGTTGCCCGGACCAAAAAGAGTTCACCATAGCCTGCAGCAGTCCCAGTGGACAAGCCGTGATAGTCGGAAGTTTCAACAGGTTTGATCAACCGTTTTCGTCACCTACCTATCCTTTACGTTACAATTTTGACATTTTCATCAACACATACGGTTACAAGCTAACAATTTAATGATATAAGTACATGATTTATATATAATATTTACAATATTATGGTAGGTACGATTTGTATTTAAAAAAATATCACTATTTTCTGAACAAATATATAAAATACATTTAAATATACTTTAACCACATAGTTCTAAATACGAATATCATATTAAAAGTATCTATAATATAATACAAATTTTAATTTGTGCTAATCATTTGTTATTACTAGCTTAAAACACATCTTTGAATATAATAGATTACAGTTAAGGACATATTTTAAAATATATCTCGGGCGCAAAAATCAAGTTCTGTATCCAAAATCCGCTTATATTAATTATCCGTGAAAAATTCATCATTTTGGCATTTCTGGTTCTTTGCACTGCTGATAAATTATAATTCATTACAAATATAATGAAATAAATGAATGTGTTGCATTCATGAAACTTTTTGAATGTACAATGGCCTACTTCTTACAAATAAATGTAAATTCTGGATTTGTGCCTGAATTAACTACACGTTTTTCATAATTTCCTTTCGTAATGGGCCTTTTGAATACATTTGATATACATTTGTACATTTAAGTCGGTCGGAACACATTCCTTATTAGTGGAAGTATGCACGAACTGAAAAGCACATGTATGCAGAAACGCTTTTAACATTTGTGTGATAAATGAGTTTGGAATGCGTGACTTAAATATTTTCCATAACCATAGAGTTTCAAATTATCTCTAATGTTAATGTTCAATTAACTTTATAGTTTCTAACGCATTATTTTTAATAAAAGTCATTATACATTCTACATAAATTTTACTAAACCGTGAATTGACAGTCATGTTTTATGCTTTATTTCCTCTCCAAAAACGATAAGAACAATGGGTAAATTAGAATTGATTTTCAGATTAAAAAAAAAAAAACCTTCTTACTAACCTGTAATAATTTATGGGTTTAATGTTTTATAAATTATTTTTGCATCATATATTACATTTTAATATATATGTGATAAATAATCATAATCTCAATCACTCAGATTTTAAACGACAGGAACTAGAAACATAGCAGAAATGTCATTTCCGAGTAGCAATGCACTATTTCCTGAAGTTGTGTCGTCTTTCATTAAAGCCAAGAATCCAAGAACCTTCGTAGTATCATTAATATTAAATTAATTAATACAGAAAGTACTTCTGTATTAGTGAAATTAGTTGTAATTAACATTACTTAGATGAATCCGTGAACGTTTAAACACACAAGTATAATATTTAAATGACTATTCTCTGGATAAATGTTCAGTATATATATTTCAGTATCATTATTGATTGGATATAATTACAACATTATTAATAAAAAATGTTATAATTTTTAAGTTTAGTAGGTATTTTATCAAATTTAGAAAATTAAATATGAACACGATATTATAAAAGAACAAAATTATTATTATATAATCATATTTACCTTTGCATCATTATTTATTATTTTCCCATAAAAACTACAAACTGGATGTTTTACCACCTGCCAAAAAGAATAAGTACTATTTGAACTATAATACTTGTCAAGATTATTTATATACTTACTAAAAATACATTTAATATAAATTGGAAAATTAATAAGTTCTTTTTTTCTTATGATGTATTGAATAGTGTACAATTAACTATAAATTATTGTTTAATGTTATTTATGTTTAAACTTTTGGGTTTCTTTATATCTCAGATTAAGATTGTACTCATGGAGTCCATCGAAATTAATATGGGAAGAAGAAACGGCCATGCATGTACCAAATATGTATACAGTTACAGCGTTGGCGTGGAAAAGAGACGGATCACGCATCGTTTGTGGCACACTATGTGGATGCGTAGAACTCTTTGAATCGGTTATAAAGTAAGAAGATCATTTTTTTATAGTTCTATCAATCGATAAACGACTTCAATTACTAATATTTTGTTAAGAGATTAGATTAATATTTTAATTTTACCGTAGGTTAAATAGTACACGGAGTTCAGTTAAATCTAACCTGCAATATAAATTGTTATTATATTTAGTAATTTGTTGCATATCAATTCGAACAAACACATTATTACATAAACCAAATCTTTATTTTACCATGATTACTATTTACTTAGTTATGTTACGGTAGATAATTATGAAAGAGATAGGAATCTCAGAATTAAGTTATTTGCCGGATGTTCAACGGTAATAGGGAAGTATGTGCAGTGAACTGTATTAATGGCGAAGTCGTTTCCTTGCAAATATCAGGTATTCCAACCAATCGCATGTAGACATAGCCGAACATGTATGAATCTCGAGTAAACGTCTGCACCGTTCCGGTATGGTGCAAAGCTCATATGAACGAACGCTGCATATAATTCCAGTTCAGTGTCCATTATTATAATAGACTTATTAATAGTTTTAATTAAACTCAGAAGTTGATGAGAGTGCAATATAATACGAGATAGTACACAAAGATTATGAAAAACCAATAATGAAATAGATCAACGAACGAGCAAAAACTGATGACCATACAACACTATGTGTGTTTGTACATTATGTTTCGTACTCCACGTGACCAAATAAATATTAAAGGGTTTTAAAGTAAATTACCATACTCAATGAAATGGTTATATGACGTAAAATCATTTATTCCCGGGAGTAAGCAAGCAATAAACAAATGGATAATATTTGTTTGGTGTTAAATTAATTATTATAGCATTGGTCAAGGCAAAGAATGGTCAAGTATAATCATGTAATATGATGTATTGTTAGGGGTAGACTGATATGAGGTGTTAGATTTTGTTGACTTCACGGGCCTTTTCCATATTTGTATGATTGGCACCTGATTATTGATGTTCTGAGGGTTAAGGGTTTAGACACCTCACAATCGCTAGACAACAAACATATCAGTACATACGTGTCTTAGGCATAAATAAATTCAAGTGATTCGATTAATATTTGGCCATGTTTGAATTGCTTTTTTTGTAGCTTTCAGCCCTTCAAATCAGATTCATGGCCTGAAAAATAAATAATAAAAGTTCATCAGACATAATAAATAAAAACATTTACCTTATTATAATTTATAGTTTTGAATGGCTTTGCATTCATGTTTATAATAACGAACAAAGCTCATTTTGGTAAATTTCAAATAACCGTGAACGTTACATTATAATAAATACTATAGTATTTTTGACATACAATTACGTGGTTCAATAAAATATGTGATATTGTTGCCGCATGTTTGTTGTTAAACCTGTAAATAAATTATATTTATTCATATATTTTCCACTGCTATTTTATCATAACTTATTTTACCTCTAACTAATTGAAAAGATAATTATTTGTGTGATGGTTAACTCGTGTAAAGTTGTAGAATTAAAGATGAAGTGGTAATATACAAACTTTAAGTGAGATATCTGGTTTTATGATAAACTCCCACAATCACTTATATTTATTGTTAGTCCTTATATGAATATACAGTTCATAATAAAAGTCAGTTTTGTGAAAAAGAATGAGACAAAGCACAACTTATCATTAGTATAGAAATTCCATTTCGTGATTACCGTTGTTAAATACCTAATATTGTAATATTTAAATTAATTAAAATTAATTAATTGATATTTAAAAAAAACGGACAGTAAATTTTTTTTTCTGTTTGAACATTGTTTTTTTTATATGTTTACATCCATAGGAAAATTTACTATGCCGATTATTTTTTTGCTTAATTTTTTCATTAATATGATTACTTTTTATTAATTTATAATAATTACATTAAACTGATTAGTTATGTATTTTATGAATGTAAGTGTTGGTTAATTACATCTGTTTTTATACTTATTTAAATCTAATTAAAAAACACATTATTTTTATCGTTTTAAATAACTTAAAATTTATTTGTATGTATTTTATTGCTTCTTTTCAACTTCCATTATCCCCAATGCCATATTATTTTAGTGATATTTGTAAAAATTAATAAATTGAAAAACGTCATCAATATTTGTTTATGTCGAACAGAACTAATTTTATTTTACTATATTACTTAGTTGTTATTTTTTTTTCAGGCGAAATATATGGAAAAATAAATTTGAAATGACTTATGTAGGCCCAAGCCAAGTTCTTGTGAAACCTCTAACTAATAATAAAGAAAATGAATCATCAAATGGAGTCATACTTAAATCGCAATATGGTCACGAAATTGAGGATGTCCGAGTCATGGGTGAAGATCGGTATTTGATTGGTCGTACTAGGGACACTTTGTTATTAGGTAAGGAAATAAAATTATATTTTTATATTCGTCTAGTACATACTGATGTACATTTTATACATTACGTGGTTTAAATAATATACGAATATAGTCTTGATTACAAGTTTGAGTATAATTATGTATTTATAAGAACATCTAACTTTGGATCCGGATCAACTCCTACAACAAATCATTAATTGATTTAGCTAATTATACTTATGAGTTATAAATTTTAATTTGCTTATTGTTTTTTTAAATATACAGATTATTATATTAATATGTAAATAAAAAAATGGAAGGATTAAAGACAAAGCCGTAGGAATAGTTAACACAAATCCAAAGTTTAATTTTTTTTCATTCGAAAATTTATTTGTTTGTAATTGTGTGCAACAAAATGTTTTTGAATTTTTTTTTTTTTCGTTACATAATTTAATTACTAATTGTACTTAATAGTATTTATTAAAAGCTTACACTATTTGTAAATAAAAATGTATTTAATAAACATATACATTATTTATGAACAGTCACGTTGTATAATAATTTATTTTAATCACAGATTTTCGATTCAAACGATTTATCACATCTAACCGACAGATACTTTTAAATCCACTATATAATTTCAACATTGGAAGGAGCCAAAATTAAAGCTGGGGTACAAGAAGACTTACTATCCCCCTTCATTTTTAATATCCATGTTACTGACCAATCTAATATATAATTAACCATGGTAGTAAATTACGCTGACGATAAAACCATCATCTCGATCAATAAAGATCCTTTAATTGTTTCATCAAATCTACAAACGCATCTTAATTTCTTGTCCAAATGATAACAAGGCCCACCAAAAAAATCTAACACTAATAGAGTAAAAGCCTTTCAAAAATATATCACTTCGACAAATTTTAAACGTTCCATTATATATTTCTAACGAGCTACGAGCTCGATGTAAATTTTTTTAATGTACAATACATCAGTTGTTGTAATAGTATCTATTTCATGGTATCTTAATTCTGCATGTAATAACTTTAAAGGTCTTTCATATAGTAATGTTTCAGTGTCTGCTTTTTCTTTATAGAGTTACTAATTTCTTGCCTATTAAGTACTTGTTCAGATAATAATCCTACATGATTATTATGGTTCAAATTACTTTCGTCAAATATTACTTTGTCATTTTCATTTACTTTTAAAAAAGCCTTACATATTTTTATCGTACAGTTTCACCGTTCTTTATTGGAAGTTAACTTTTTTTGAAAAATAAATTTAAAACCTTCAATTATTTTAACACATATGCCCTTTCCATTAAATATGTTTCGCACTTCACATTGATCCATTCTAAAAACCTTTGTAAAAAAATATTTGTAAAAATAATACCGTACAACGAAACGAGTGTTGGAAACCAACTAAACGTTACTCGATCACGTATATTATTTACTATAGTCCGACTCAGGTCTTGTTTGCATTACATCTTATCATTACAGAAAAGCGTATATTGTCTTAATGATTAGTACTATAGATAGTACAATCATATAAAAAATATCAAATATAACTAAAGTTATAAATTACAACTTTGAAATTACAAATTTATTTTGATACACGTTGTTTGAAAATATTTGGAACCACTTATATATGTATTACCTGAATATTGGGAGGCAACTAGTACTAGACCCTTTTCATTTAAGATAAAATTTAGGGAACGTCGAGAGGCTACTCATATAAAAATTATTGACCTTTTTGATTTTGGGAGGCAACTAATGTGCGCCCGTACAAATTTTTTATGTAAAATAATAAAAAAAAAAGCAGTTTATATTCGAGTATTTCTGGATTGTTAAATTGTATTATCTTGCTTATTAGAGTTTTTGATTTTAATGACAATATGATTTGAAAAATGTTTAAATAATTAAAATGATGTGATTCCTCTAAATTATGATTTCATTTATTAAAAATTGTCGCAGAAGTTTCCGAGAACAGGTAAATTAATATTTCCCTTAGCACTAACGAAAATTAAATAAACAGAACAGATATACTAGGTAATTAAAACATTACCGTTTGGTAGTACTTACACTATTCTACTGTGCACTGCGTGGGTGTTTTATAATAATCGTAATGGAAACCATTGAAACAGGTGATATGGAAAGGAATTTGTTAAGCGAAGTCGTTTGGCCTTATTCGGAAAGAAACGAGAAATTCTACTTCGAAAATCCAAACGTGTGTATGATTTTCAACTGCGGCGAATTAACTCTTGTGGAATACGGAAATGACCAGATACTAGCGACTGTCAGGTAATCGAATATGCATTTAAAACAAACACAATTAAATTTTTGAATGGGCGGGACGGGCGGAAGGGAACGGTATGAAAGGCGTTTTTTTTCTTCTCCATTATTTAACGATTTTTAATTACAAAACCATTGTCTGGTGTGGACGTGATTGGAAGCGGGGGAAAACATTAATAATAATTTAGTGTAACGAGAATGCCGTCACATAATCGCTCCACATAAATCTGACAAAAGAACGACAAGGTTGCTAAGAGCCGAGTTTCATTAATTACAATTAATATTATATAAAATACCTATAAACACCGCGTACCTCCAAACACACAAGGGGAAAAAACGGGAAAAAAAACGATAGAAAAAGGTATATAGAGTAATCTTATGGCTGGTTGCGTTGCTGTTAAGTCGGAATCAACGAAATAGTACGTAATTAATAGAGAAGTTAATTTGCCATTGGATTACGGCTCTCGGTGCGCGCAGCAGCGTCGTCGTGCACCAAAGGGATGGCTACGTCTTACCGTAGCAGATCAAATAAAACCACGCGCCTACCCCCAAACAATTATTCTCACGACTTATGCCAATTTATTTTATAACTTTTCGAACACATTCAAAACGTAAAAATTATTAACGTTACATTCGTAAGCATTAACTTGTACACCGAATTGTATTCCATTCGACCAAAATTTCCCTAAACAATGATGTATTAGGCTTAAGAATCCTCAACCCGGTAGGAAATGGTCGGAGAAGCCGCCTGATGTTCTTTCGTGTACAACAACGCGAGAAACGATAGTATACATTACTTGCCGTAATCTTATAATCTTAGTCAAATAATATATACTTATCGAGCACGATGTTTAGGTTTATTTTTCATTTTAGCGCAAAACTTTTTACGCGGCCATCGATCGGTCGGGGTAAGGAAGAGGGTGAACCGAAAATAACTGTACTAGCAGTAATAGTAATAATAATAATAATAATAATAATAACAATAACATCGCTATCGTGCGCGAACGCAAGTCGTTTGATTCACATACTTCTAGCGGTTATTTTAATAACAATAATATTACGATTTGCCGTTACCCGAGATGCGTTTTCGGCTCGGCGGGTTCCGCGATGCAGATCATTATTTAACGCGCGGTACGGTGCGCAGTGGTCATACGCGCGCGAAATGCACCGCGACGCCGGAGAAACTTCGGGTCCGTAATGCCATTAAAGAACAATGAATAATTGTTACGCAAATCGGCTTCGTGTAATATAACCTTAATACAGAAAACAGTCGCGTTTTACATAATTAAATATGCATAAATTATTACCAAAAACGTACGAGAAGCGGCGGTCACCCTGACTCATAATTCTATCACACGCGTATAACCATTAAACGATGACATTTGTAAAAATTGTTCAAGAAAAAAAAAAGAAAATTATTGTCCCTTCTCCCTCCAAACCATACGCCCTTACAGTACCAATGATAAATTTTTGACAACATAATTTATTAGCGGTGCCCAAAGTTTTGTCGTTCGTGGGCGAGACCGAAGTTAGCAAGGTTTTATTTAATAAACGATTAGAACGAATACACAGGAGTTATCGTATGTACGATGGAGGGGGAGGGGCAAAAAACACTTATATAATATAAAATGGAATTATAATTACGCAAATATTATTAATATTATGCTGTTGTACGTCTCATTGTATTCCGAAACTGCCGGCAAGTTACGATTGATTATTGGTTATAAAGTTATTAAACCGTATGGTTTTGCATCAAATATAAAACTAATCAACTCCTTTGGATTGATAACTGGATTCGCAAGCTAAATTTGTTATAAAATTTTGAAATAAAACATTTACCGTTGGTATAATTGTTTCATTGTTTTATGGTTCAATACGGGTAAGCTATTTGGACGAATGATTACAGTTAAAATAATGAAACTGTATGTCTACAACGAACACATCGAAGCGTACAGTATTGACAAATTTCAATACATCATGTACACTGTACGATTTAAAATTTTCAAAAAGCTTGTATAAATATCACAATTTTTTTTTTTTTTTTTTTGATACAGTGAAATTCACTAAAGACGAACTTCAAATAATCAACTCCAAAGATCTTCTTCAGTACCAGGGTCTTAAACGAGTTTTACTATACTACTGTACTGTGTATGGTAGTTATACAGTTGATTGATAGAATATCTAAATTCAATAACTTTGTTAGCTGCTCTTATTTTACAAATTGAATGAATTTTTAAGAAAATCCCTTTTACAATAAAACACTTATGATAAATATAGATTCTAAATAAAACGAGGAATATATTAATGTTATCATGTTGTGTTTATTATTTTTATGTCTGTGCACGATTTCGATCAGAAGGGTTGCTCCTATCGTCACAATAATAAAGTATTTCTGTTAGAAAATATTTTCTAGTTGATACTTTGAAGGAGATAATTTTATCAATTTTCAAACAGTTTTATTTATAATTACAAACAACTGACAAATTTTTTTAACAAAACCAATTATAATTTTTGTTTACAGTATATCATAACTCGAAAAAAAAGAAACAATAACAATTATAGAGACTTGAAAAATTCACTAAATGTTTTTATTACCATTTCTTTTAAAGATAGTGCCGTAAAAACCGAGAGAGCAGAGTGTGCATTGCATTAAGGCCACAAGCCGAATATTATATTTTGAGGTCTCATATGCTCAAAAATATTTAATAGCAAGGATCCCAAAGATTTTGATTTGCACAAAGGCCTCGAGTATTTTAGTTACGGCACTGTATGAAGAGTATAGTTTTCAAAAGATAATTTTGAGTTATTTATAGAAAATTTAAATTTTTATGTTTTCTTATTTTTTTTTTTCGAAAATATCGATAAAATAAATTTTACAAATTTAAAACAAAACAAAACTTCTTGAAAATTAAATATAAATTTCCTCTTGAGAAATTGATACGTCAACTCAAAAACTCAGTTTTCTATGTATATATTTTATTATGTTACTGCAGTCTCCTTTTTTTTTCTATTGTAATGTTATTTCAAACCTTAGTCACTTTTAACTATTTAAATCGTATGGTTTATTGTTTTATATTTAATTTTCTATTAATACTTAAGTGGACCATTATATTTATTAAAATATTTAATTTATTATAACCTAATATGCTAAAAAAAATTCATTCCATGAATAGTAATTTTCGGAAACAATTTATAATCGTAGGCACAAATTTAACTAAAATAACAGAACTTCACTAAACGTTCCATGCTAGTTGTACATCAATAAGAAAACAACATAAATCAATGTCATCTACCCAACTTCGATATCTTATCATTACCACCTACCTCACTGGTGACTTGCACATACCTAATTATTATTCATCTAAGACCGTCAACAAACATTAATTGTGAGTGTTTGATGATTATATAGTTCTAGACATTAAAAACTCTACCAAATATAACAAATACATTTTACTAATAAAAACTAAAAAAAACTAAAATAATGAACATACAATAATAAAACCAATAATAACCAAAATAATTTTGATGTTTGTAAATATTCCTGCTCTAAATTTTATGCTTTAACCGAAATTCTGATATAAAAGAGAAATGTTAATTCCTGTATTAATGCATGTTAGAATTATTTTCCATATAAAAATATTCCTAATAATCCAGATATAAATTCACCAAAGACGGTAAACCAGCCCCACATTTTTTTTAGTTTATTGTCTATCATGTTGCTAATGGTATTTTCATCAACCAACGAGTTTAAATTTAGCCTGTGATCCATTATTGTGAAACCTATAGTTTGTCTTGCCAAATTTTTTTGGGATGCTTCTATTTCTTGGGGTAGTACTAGATATTGTTAAAAATTTCTCATAATTCCTCCGTTTGGTAGGTGGTTTGTTAATTTTTGGTGTAGTTCAGAGCAGCAAGCACTACCTAATTCAATTATTTCTGTGAAAAATCCATTTTCTACAATTTGCCCATCTTCTAAAAGTGAACATCTACTAATAAAATAGTTAATTATTATTGAGCATGCTTTATAAAATATTTGAAAAGTATCTGTTTTCTGTAGAAGTTGAATTCTTTGAATCCGTTGGGTGTTGATTTCTGATGGTGGTTCACATGGTTCCACATAAAGGCTATTGAATGATGTTATATTGATTTTTGGTCCATTACAATCGTATGCAATAAATACATGTGGCATTTATAGTTGCAAGGTGGTAAATAGAATTGTGAAGATCATTGTGATTATGTTTAGAGTTGAATACAATGTTTTTGTTTTACTACTTATAAAGAGTATGATACAATGATTGCTCAAAACATACATAATATAATATAATTAATATTAATAATTTTAATACTAATAAATAGTTCCTAATATGTATAGTTATATGTTACTTTTTAAAATTGTTGTTTTTGTTTTTTTTTTATAATTTTCTATATTTATTTACTTATTTTTTATTTTATTTTATTTTTTATTTATTTATCCCCTTTTTTTATATATAAGTGATTTATGAACTTAATATTAACATAGTTGAGGTGAAAGTAAAAAGAGAGTGTATTGAAATAGAAAGTGTATGAATTGTGTATACTAGAAAATATGTATTATTACATTATTTTTTTTACTATAATGATTTGAGTATATGGTTATTAATTTATTTCTATACCATTAATTATTTTATAGTTTATATATTATAGATTTATTATAATCATATAATTAATATAATATATTTATTAATGATTATTATTTTATGTTAGTTAGTGTTGGTTCATTGTCAATATTTTCTCTTGAGTGGTATATCATTAGTAATAATATAATTTGTATTTGTATTTTGTGTGATGGTTTATCTGTTCTTGTTTCAGGTATCCAATGCGTATTTGTATTAACATTATATAAAACGATTATGGGCCTATTCTTATAATTTTTTTTTTTTTTTTGATAGATGATTGCTGTTTTATTAGTGTCATTATAAATTTAAGTGTCGTGATTATAATAAACAGCGATTGCGGCTAGTTTGTCATCAGGTCTGGAACCCGATTGAGCACGGTTGCAATCAAATAATAGGAACCGAAAAAGAACCCAAAAATCACACGATTGAGCACGAAAATGGGTGCAACGTTGCCGCTTTGTACCGTAGAATATTATTTGGTGTACTGTACTACTGTACATTCAAGATTTTTTTATAATTATTATGTAATTCAATTTTAGATTTGTAACTATTATTTGATAATTTAAAATATTTACGGCTCAGGTTTTCTAAAATAAATAACTCTCCAATAAAAAAAAACCTTACTTTCGCATTTTTTATGTTGTTGGTGTATAGAGCTCAGTGCGACCATATTATTATTAAAAAATAAAATATATTTGAGTATAATTATTTATAATTAAAAATCTTTTATTGGATTTTAATCACATGTTATAATTACGTTTTTTTTTTTTTTTGCTAAAAAATAGCACTCATACAATTGTCATGAAAAAGGTAAAAATTTAAATTTTTTTCCCTAAATACTTATTTTCAACTTTCAATAAGTATTTAAGTAGGTTGTCAGCATTTTTAAATTCAGAGTACTCACAATAAGCCTTTATAGCAGTATTTTTAACGCACGGTAAAGTCAAGGTGCACGCGACAGTTTTCGAAATATCACGCCATAATTTTATTGTGCGACACTCGTGTGTTGTGATCTATTCTTTTTAATGTACTTTAACAAAACTGACAGTAAAATTACGGCGTAGTAAAATAACACTAGTGTGTTGCCAGCCTAATAGTTTTCAATCAGACAACGTTGTACATAATATTTTTTTTTTACCATGTTCAATCGGATCGTCAAAAAGGTCGGCTGATAACGACCGTGGCTCAATCGGGTATCACCGGTTGTTCGCGCTGTATGTATTGCTTGAATTTCGCGCCAAAATTATCTGTTGTAAAATTTGTTCATGTCATCATTTTCGTGCGATGCGTGTTCGCAGCCCTCGTCGGCGGCGGTGATAAGCCTCCGTGTGCGACCGGCCGGATACGTTATCGCGCTGTTATCGTCGCGCGTAAATGATTGTTATTGCACGTTTTCAAATAAATTGTCGGTTATGTTTTTGTAAAAGTTAAAGTCATGCTCTCAGTGCGACAAAGTTCATCAATTTCGAGTGTTTTTTAGTTTAGTGTGGTGGCACTGAGGCCTTTTATCTTCATTGTGGTGTCCGGCGGCCAGAGCCTTCGTGGTAAATGTCGTTGGCACCGATTCGCTCTCTTCTATGTGTCTTCGTGGTGTGCACATCTAAATTTCAATTGTCAACTCTTCATACGTCCGCAGCCATTTTTGTACAAACCACGTTGTCAAATAGTGTCATTTTGTTTGTGAATCGATCGTGTGAATCATAATAACCGATTGTGAATCACCAACGATGTAGGTAATGGAGTGTCCCATCCAACTTTATCGATCCACAATTCTTGCATTAATCCTTTGGCCCACATTAGAATCGGGCCTAAAATCCCAATCGGGTCATTCAGCCTTGCGATTGTAGATAGCACTGCCCTTTTGGTATAGATCCCTCGTTAGTAGTTCTATGATAACCGAATACATCGGTTGTAGGGTCCCAATGTACCCCTAACACTTTCAATGCCATGTCATTCGTCGGTGTGAAGGTTGGTTCGACGGCATGATCCTCAATCAGTATACTTCTCAAAACGGCGACGCAATTGCTTGCCCATTTCTTTAATCCGAATTAACCTAGATGCAATAAACCAATGAGGTCCTTCTGTACTGCCAATAGGTCTTCGACGTTATTGGCACCGGCTATTATATCATCAACATAGGTATTGGATGTCAACAGGCTCTAAGCCCGAGGAAATTTAGCCCCATCCTCCAAATCCAGTTGACGTTGATATCGTAACGTAAGAAAGGGAGCTGAGTTTATGCCATAAGTAACCGTTAGCAACTCATACTTCTGTACCTCTTCTTCCGAATACCTCCGCCACAGTATATGTTAATAGATACAGTCCTCTTCACGAACTTGAATTTGCCGATACATCTTTGTTATGTCGATGACAAAAACATACCGATAGAATCTGCTACGGAGTAGTACATCACTAATCTCAGTCTGTAGTTTTGGGCCGGTGCATAGACAATCGTTCAATAAGATCCCCGATGTGAATTTTGCCGAGGCATCGAAGACAACCCTAATCTTCAATCCCTTTTCCTCATGCTTTATCACAGCATGGTGTGGGATGAAATATTTGCCAGGTACCGCTGCTGGTTTCATAAGACCCAAAGTTAAATAGTCCTCCATGAACTTACGATTGGCGGTGTATAGCTCAGAACCTTTGGCTAATCGACGTTCGAGATTGTATAAGCGGCTCAATGCTATAACACGCAATGAGCCTAAATCATGAGTGCTCTCGCCTTGGACTGCCACCTTTTGACCCGTTGGTGGTTCTGCCAAACTACGTACCGTCGATCTAAAAGACAAAGACACCACAAATCGTCCGGAGTCACTTCTAGTTGTCGACTTTTGGAACCATTCCTCACAATGTTCATCCTCCGTGGTCAGGATATCCAACATATTTGGCTCTTCCGTGACCCAAAACGTCTGCATCAGTACCTCTATTTCGGATGTTGCTCATACTGATAATGATACCATAGGTGAGGTGGGTGATTTTTCCTACAATAATCCATCTCAGGTCAGTGCTTATCGCCGATGGCAAACCTCTACTGTGGATAACATCCTCCTTGGTCTGTAGCATATGTGGGTAAAAGTCACTTCCTAACAAGATATCGATCGGTCCAGATTCATCAAATTCCGGGTCAGCCAACATTAAATGGTGATACCACTCCCGCACTGTAGCAGGCAATTTATTACTCGATAATAGCGATAATGGTGATGTGGTTAAGGATGATGACGCTTGAAGCACAAAATTGCGGACCTTCCGTATGAAGAGGAACAAATTTACATTGTGTGACACCCTTGACTTTAGTTACTCATTGTTGAGACAGTCCTGTTATCTCTATTCGACTCTTGATACATTTTAATCCAAGTCGAGACGAACACTCCGACGAGATTGCGGACACCATGGACCCACTGTCCAGTTAGGGTCGTACCGGCTGTAAATTTCCCATGCTGTCAAACACGTGTACAATTGATATACCTAGAATCACTGTGATTTCTGAGCGCGCAGCCCCGGAGAACTTGGTTGAACTGTCGGTAGGCATTTTGTTTACCGTCGACTCCGCTCTCTCCGTCGAGCGCTCGACATCACTATCAACGACCGCCTTCATATTGTCCAGATGCAATAGGATACTATGCTTGCCACCACACGTTCAATACTTAAACGTCGAAGTACATGATTTTGCTTGATGTATCGTATTTAAGCAAACAAAACACACATTGTTGTTACTGACAAACTTCCTCCTCGCTGCGACCGTCTGCCGCTTGAACGTAAGACAGTGATATAGCGGGTGATTCTGTTCACAAAATACACATTTGGCTGTTGCAGATGAAGTTGAAACTGAAAGCGAGTTTATACTAAGAGACCCTGTTTTCATCCTCTTATCATTACCCTTAATAGTATTATCTTGTTTATCATTAGTTCCAACATTTTCTAAAATCTTACATATTTGTGCGACAAATTGTAAAAAAATATTTAAATTGGGTACTGAATTCTGAGAAATGCTAGCTTCAAAAAGTCTTCTTGTTTCTGGATCAATAACACGAGCGCCGATATGAAACAAAATAAGGCCAGCGAGATCATTCACCCCAAGTGCTTTAATAGCAGCGACATTTTCCGTAAATATGTTAACAAAAGAGGACAGTGACGACAATGATTCCTTTCTTAAAGGTACAAATGAAAATAATTTGTCAATATGTGCAGATGCTAATAATCTTTGATTGTCAAATGATTTTTATAACGCGTCCCACGCTATAATATAATTATCCGCCGTCAGAGGAATCGCTTTCACTACCGTTAGTGCTGGACCGGACAAGCAAGATATTAAATAATGGTAGCATTCAATATTAGAAATAGAAGTGTTGTCATGCATTAATGACTGAAGCATGTCCCGAAACGAAGCCCAGCCTAGTACATCACCATCAAATTTTGGTAATTCAATTTTTGGAAGCACCACTGCCGGTGATACTTGCCTTGTACCACTAAAACCCATAGTATTTGATGCCACACTGAGAGGAGCACTCTGTAAGCCCGCTACAATGACTTGAATATTTGCGCATAAACCTTCCATAATATCAATGACCTCAGCATCAACCGTTTCAAACTGGATTACATTATCTACTTCTACAAGAGCACTCAATACTTCTTGTTGTTGTAACTCAAATTGCTCAATGAACCGTTTCAATGATACGTGATGACCTTCAAATAATGCTCGACGTTCAACATTTATTTTAGCTTCTTCGGCTAATGTATTAATCCTTCTAATTGAACGTAACAACGCATCCCGTGACGCGCGTACACAAACTAATGACCGATTGTTAGCACTATCTGCGTTCTGACGCCTCGGACGATCCATAATGATCGAAAAAGAAATCAGGAATAATTTCAATAATAATAATAAATTTAAATCTACTTACGTATCATAAAATTATACTAGTTGTCTACATCAACTTAGCAGTTTCTTTTTTTTTTTTTTGAATATATAAAATAAATGTAACTTACTAATCCCACGATCTGGCTCGAAGGACCAAATATTCGGACCACTTCTCGTTTCTGGCCACTCAGCGAGTGGAGTGAAGCCATGTATTAATGATGCTGGAAAGGGGATTAACAAAGTTAAGTGATCATAAATATAAAACGCCGATGGGCTTTATGTATACAAATAAGAGTGAACTGTATTTTGCAATATTGAGTATAATCATGATAATAATAATAATAATGTAAGGTAGGCGCCCACTTACAATATAATAAAATGAAAATACTATTTAATTATAATGCAACAACTGTGATAATAAAGTAATGATAATAATGATAATCCTTGATAACGATACCGAAAATCCGACTGTCACCTGACCGCGTCGGTAGTTGATGATCGCGACCGGACGGTGATATAATATGACATCGATGGTAACACCAAACAGGACTGCTTCCTCGTGGTACAATATAAACACGCTCAATGACCGCGGAGTCAGACGCGGCAACGCACACGCGAACACGCCAAAGAAAATGGCGATGAGACCGACCCAAGAACGCGACAAAACGACACAAAACACCCCGTTATACACACGTAGACCGTCTATGTCGGACTAAAATTGAAAAGAAAAAGTCGCACTGCGATCATACACGCGACCAGTTGTTATTAGGGCGCGGGTGGGTTGGGGGACGGCGGCGAGCACTTCTAGAATGTTCTAGACGCGATACCGCCAATAATGAAAATGGTGAAAACCCATCGCTGCCCGAACACGTGTAATTAAAGTCATCAGTTCTTCCAGTGTAAATTTGTATACCTATGACCCTTTTGAGATGGGATTTGGCGCTCTTGATGGCTGCCTCTCAAATCCCACCAAAATGTGATGCAGCTGGCAGATTGAATTTACATTGACAAGGAATCCGTGAATGCAATGTGTTCTGCATCGAAACATCATGAAACCGGGTTTGAAGTTGTCTCGCTGCACCAACATAATTTTTGGCACACAAACATATAACACAACATGGCCACAACAATAATATATTGACAATATAAGTAATTTTGTTTAATTTGTTATCATTAAGAGCATTATATACAGCGTAAATGCCACAGTTTTCATCTCCTACTACAATTTCGCCGGGTTTATAATTTTCAAAAATGTATTTTATTTTGTTATTATCTTTATATTAGTGTTCATATTATAATTGTCATTATTTTTAATTTACTCTTGTTACTCATATCGTTTTTATTACTTTTATCGTTTTTGAGATTGTTAATGGGTGATTTTATTTTATCATTTGTCGTTAACGTTATTTAATTTTTTAATTATTTTATGAAAATGGTAATGGTCATGTACAAAGACGCCGCTCGGAATTTTGAAAAGGAGGTGCATCGTGCACGTATACGCTGATTTTTAAACTATGTTTAATTTATTTTTGCAGAAATACGTAGAAATATTTTTTCAAATTATATGTCGATACAAAGTTATTTTTGTTTATTTGTCGGATACAAAGTATTGAGGAGTATTGGCTACGATTAGAAAATCCGATAATGATCGACAACTCGTAAGCTTATCGCATATGATAAAAGTGATCGATATATAAATTGAATGTACTTGTGACAACTGGCATGTCCTTTATATTGAAAAAAACCTAGGCGTTTACAGTTATTATTTAAAAAATAAGTATTATAATTTTTAATAGATAATTATGTAAAATAAATATTATAATAGATTACCTATGCAAGATAAAATATTTTCAATAGGTACCATTAATTTTTTTTTTTTTTTTTGAGAAGCCAGGGGGGTGCAATTGCACCCTCTTGCGGCGCTCTTGGTCATTTATTAAATTTATAACTTTTTGATGTTCTTGAATTTTCCAATTATTAGTTATATATGTTTTGTCTTTGTGATAAATAAGAAGATCGATATTTGTGTTTAGAAATTCCTTAAAAGTTTATTGTTTAATAATTGTCCAATTACATTTGTCTATGTCTGAGGCAATCGTAGGGATAGCAATTTTGAAATCATGTAATTTTCGCATTGATTTTTTTTAAGTTTTGAATAGAAAGCTTAATGTCATCATATTTAGGTACTTATATGGAAATATTTTTATTTTGTTATTAGGTGAAAAATTATATTATTCCCTGTTTTTATTGGAATTGCGTTGCCAATTTGTGGTTTTAATTTTTCAAGTTAGGCGTTGTGTTTCCAAATATAATTTTTATTTGAGAGGCTATTCCTTTGGACATTTCTAAATCTGCAGATATACAATGAGCAATCGAGTAGTCAGAGTCTACCAGAAATATATCAGCTATTTCCTCTTTAATATTACTAATATTTGTATTAGATATATTGGTATAAGTTTGTATTGTGATTGAATTATTCAACGATAAAGTATTATTATGAAAATTTATAATAGCCTTATTTCTCTGTAGAAAATTATTTTCTATTTATATATGGCATGCTAAATTTTTGACAGTAAATGCTGATGTTTCAAAATCATGAGAATCGATTTTAAGTTTAATTATTGTAGAGCCATAGACAGTTAATGGGTTATTGTTTGGGCCTAATAGAATGATGTTTTCTTTAATTATTTTATTTTCAGGGGGGACAAGCGTGTGTCTACTATAAAAAATATTGGCCCCTGTATTAATAGTTATTGGTACATCAATATCATTAAGTTAAGCGCGAATAAATAAAGGTTCAGAAATATAGTTGATTTTGTGAGTGATTGCAGGTTTTTTGACTGACAATAAAGGGTAACATTGAATGTCAAAAAAACTGTTTTGAATCGAAAATTTTTTAAAGTTTTTGCCGAATGTCCTATTATACCACATAATTGACAATTAATCGGGTTATTTTTAAATCTACAATTTTCTATAGAATAATTATTTCTAAAACAAATTGTATATTGCATTTTACTATCTTTATTTTAAGTTTTTTTGTTTCTAAAATAGCAAAATTCCGTGGTATGATTATCTTTAAAACATATTTCATATTTTTTTGTATTGTTATTATTTATATTGTTTTTTGGCAAAAAGTTACGATTCTTTTTAAAATTATTGGGTTTATTAAGATGATTATTTTGAGTTTGGGGTTTTATAATGTTTTCCATATCGTTTTTAAATTTATTGATATTTTCATTAAGCAGATTTATTTTCTCATTGAATTCAATTGAAATTTGATTAAGTTTACGAGTGATTATGTAAGTTTTTATTTCGGAAGGTGATTCATTTATTTTACTAGTTACCATAAGTTCTACCATTTCATATTTTCTTATGTTGTCTTTTAATAACTTTAGTGATGAATTATCTAATTACCCCATGTATCTGACAATATTTGGTTTAAGACCCTTCATTACATATCGAGTTATTTCTTGTTGGACCATTACAGAATCTATGCGTCTACAAAGTGATTCAATTTCATTAATATATGCCATAGGTAGTTCATCATCTAATTGCTTTCTTTTCTCGAGTAGTAATCAAAGTATATCTTTATGAGCAATGGGTTCGAATTCATTTCAAAGTTGTTTTTCTAAATTAATCCATTTATTACAATTTTGATTTTCGATGTTTTCATAAAAAGTTAGTGCTGGGCCCTCTAAAAATGCAGGTATATATTATAATTTTTTTAGTTCAGTCCAACCATTAATGGTTGATGCTCTTAATGGTCTGCTCTTTGATATATTTTTTTTAAAATTCATCTATGCTCCTAGATGAAGAACCAGAAAATGTACTAGGTATAAAATAGGGTTTTTTACTATCGATTGTATTTAATTTTTGACAATTTTCATTTATTGTTACGAAATCGTTCGAGCAAAATTCACCGTTTAAATATTTTACTAATCTATTTTTAAGATCTGCAAATGTTCCTACACTATTTCAATTTCATTTATTTAATTCTAAAATAAATTGAGGTTTTTTTAAATTTGTTTATTTCAATTAACAATGAAGCAAAAATTGGTTCTTCTATTTCATTCTCCTGATCACTATTATTTTGTAACATTAGCAATCATAGGCGCCGACTTATATATTTTAGCACGGGGACAAATAAAATATTTATCCTATTGTTCATGAATATTATTCCAATTCTCTTTATTGGGTTCAAATAAATGAAAATAAAAATAAAAATTACATGAAATTATGAAAATACAATTTATTTTCTAACTTAATTACAATACATTACATTTTATGATGACAATTTTACAATCTAAAATTATATTTTTTTCAATTTAAAAGTATTTCTTCTTGTCATGCACTTATTTATGAACATATTTCCTATTTTGCTTAGGTCTAAAGATTCTGCTACTGTGTTATGGCAATTTAGAAATGCCAGATCATTTAACCTGGTCTGCGTCATTGTACTTCTGGTATAAGTTTTTAACCTCCTCAACATAGAAAAAGATCGTTCGGTAGTACATGTAGTAACTGGTATTGTTAATATCAATTGTATGCATTTCCTGAGCTCTGTTAAATGAATGACTAAATACGATTTATTTTTAAAAATATTTAATATATCTGCGAATGATGAAACAATTAATCCTTGGCCTTTAATTATATCATGAAATATATCTCTATGAAGTTTTAGCTTATCAATATTTATATCATCCTTGTAAAATGTACATATTATTTCGGGTGATATTTTTGGATCAATTAAAAACATTTCCACATTACATAAAAATGATCGAATTTCAGAGTTAAATCTTAGTTGTAAGCCAGAAAGTATATGATCAATGATTTCTTTATATATTTGATTATATTTACTTTCAGGTGAAAATTCAAAGGACTTTGTTACTCAGTCTTCATATTTTTGAGGTTTTTTTCGTTTTCTAGATTCCTTTGGTGCATCTAATTTTAAATCTGACCATTCTTTCTTTGCAGATTTCCATAAAATGTGAAATTTATCTCTCAAATTTGAAATAGTATCTTCTAAAGTATTCAAAATTTGAACAGAAAGTTTAAAATCTAATGATTTACTTTGCAATACTGTATTTGTAGTCTTCATGTGTTTAAAAATACTTATCACTATTTTAAGCATTATATAAGTATCTGCAGTTTTTAATTGTTTGAAAAATCCATTTGCCTTTGAACCTGCATCATTGTGTTCAGTTTTTGAAAAATCTGACAAAAATGTTAATAGCTCATTGTAGTTATCCATAACAGAACACAGAGATGTATATCGTAACGTACATCTAGTAGGACAAAATGGTCTTAGAGATGTCATATTTTCGTCTTTTTGATTCGTTTTAAACCAAGATAGTCTCTTAGGTGATTGTTTAATAAATGTAATTAATTCTCTTATAAAATTTAGTACATCTCTAGCATTTTTTACATTTCGCATACCATCTTGGGTAACAAGATTTAAAGAATGAGCTTGACAGTGAACAAACAATGCTCTTGGTTCAATTTATTTTATTCTAGCTTGTAATCCTTTATGAATTCCAGAAACATTGCTAGCACCATCAAAACATTGTCCTCTAATATTATAAAAATCTAATTCCAATCTACACAAAATATCTTTCAGAATTTTGAAGAGTATCAGAATCTGTTTTAGGCGTTTCGTAAAAACCCATAAAATATTCTTCGATTTCCAACGATTCTTTGTCCACTGTTCTTAAACAAAACGAAATTTGTTCTTTGACAGTAATATCACTAGTTTCGTCTAATAAAATGGCATAAAATGTGTTTTCTTTAATTTGTTTGATAATATTTCTAATGACTTCTAATGACAGCATGCTAAGAATTTCATTAATTATATCGTGAGAAATCCACTTATATTTTGTTCTACCTAACCAGTTATTTAATTCAGTCGAATCTTCCGATCGAAGTTTTAATAACTGATTTAAATTTGCAGATTCGTCTGTATGCCCTCTTAATGCTAAGCCTTGTTTTGCCAAAAAAAATACTGAAGATATTATTTTATCAAGAGCTAATCTAGATTCTTCCATAGACTTTTTATGACTATCCGATATTTGTGCATATATATTTGCATTTGTTTTAATAAAAGAGTTTTTAACTACATTAGTTTTGTGCAATTCTGAATTTTCGTGCATATTAAACCTTTCAACAGCTTTTTTCCAGTTATTAAAACCCTCGGAAATAAATACAGAAACATTATTATTACTATTATTACTCATGGATCTACACAATTTGCAAAAAGCTTTATCATCGATTTTATTATGTTCTAACCAGTCGTATTTATTTAACCAAGATGCTAAAAATTTTCTTTGTTTTAAAACATCTATAGAGGACGAATTATTTCCATAATCAATTTGATTATCACAATTTAAATTTATGTTAGAAGTGGAAGTAGATGAAGATAAACTATTATCAGAATTAATAAGGCTATTAGAATCAGAATTGTTTTTTCGGAATAGTTTTTTTTTGTACATACTTCCACATAGACATAATGAATTATTTTGTGTCTGAATTACTTATTTGGTATGCCCTTCAAAAGTTAAATAATTTTTAACTCATATATTAAATAATATGGTCTATAAAGAAAATATAAATTACCTTAGTGTTGTCAATCTGCGAATAAAGCACGTATGCTTCGTATGGACAGCGACAGTAAAATGATCAACTACTGAACTACATAATGTAATACTCAGTATTCAGTTATCAGTACTGTATAAATGTAGAATAGTCAATATAATTTAGAAGAAATGAAAATACCATAGTACAGGTTATAAATAATTCCAACTGAAGACATTGTTATTAAGTTTCAGTTTGTGCGTGTGTATAAAGTACATATATAGTTATCACACAAGTCTTTTGTCATTACCGTGACTATTAGGCATTTCTAATTGGAGCTATATACATTATACATATATATACGTTATCTATAATTTGTGGTATCTTATGAGTTATGTTCAGCTATTTTTAGATAATTTGTCCTTTTGATAAACATTTTCATATCGATATCGAAATTCAATAGCTTATAATAATAAGTAATAACCAAATAATTTTTTTCACAAAAGTGAAATGCTGTTTCTACGTTTTACCACCCATTAAAATCGAAGAACGGGGCAACGCCCACGTTGAAATTAAAGTACAGGGGCAATTGCCCCCGTTGCCCCCGTGTAGTCGGCGCCTTTGCTAATAGCAATTATTATATTTGTTTCTTTAATTAGTTAATTACAAATAGTTGTTTATTTATTTAATTATTTTATATTATATTGATCATACATTTTAAAATTGTGTTATTAATATGAGAACAAAATAACAAAATATATTATTTTTAGTATAACATAGTTTATAAAGTTATTATTATAATAATTATAAGTAAGAAAAGAGAAAATTGAGGTATAAATTCGTTTTTATTTTTTTATTGTTATCTTGGGGATTTTAAACGCGGTAAGAGCCACTAGTTGGGCGCCACTTTGTAATGATTTAAAATGTTTTAACTTTATTTTATATGGGAAATATTTATATGTTTTTTTAAATCATTACTTATTATATTATAAATAAATAAAATTACCTCTCTGATGATTGTGTCGACCTGCCTATTGAATCTTTGTTTTTTACTGACAACCGTTAGTTAGGTTTGACAACGGTTTTTTATATAAGCTATTATGTAGGTAGGTACGTTGAAAGTTCATTATGTGGTAATCTCCCGTTTCCTTCTAAATTCGTTTTATTCTGTAGATATGTATTTTGTTAAATAATTGTATTGTTTAACATCATTCCCGTTAGATTAATTTCGAAATAAATATTTATATTATATTTATGATTTCAAATAAACCCCAGCGGTTACCTATATGGTTTAAAATGCATAAAAGTTAAAAGTTTAAAATACGATAAATAAAATGTAATAATAAATAACGAAAAGATCAATAAACATAGTGAAACAAATATTTTCAGTTTCTCAAAAGTTTTTCCAAAACTAACATATTGTGTAGTAGATTATAGATTAGAATGAAATCAATCTTGTATTTTGAGCAATAAGTCTAAAAGTCTTCCACGATTTGTCATTTAAGCTTTAAAAACCTCATAGAAGTGCCGTCCGTGATTTTATACCTGTGCTTATGTAATGTATATATATTTTTTCAGAACCGAGTTTGTAAATCCTCATTTGATCAGTGTACGGTTGAATGAACGGAAACAATTCAATTCCAACGAAGAAAACAAAAAACTCGCTTATTTGCTGGACTTAAAGACAATTTGTATCGGTAATAGAAAAATACATTTTACCATCATTGTCAAATTTCCTTTTCTCATTTTTTTTCTTATACTATGTAGCTTAAAATCAAAGAGCTGCTATATCTCATTGAATACAAATTTATTACTAAATAAAAAATATATTTGCATATATACTCAAAAGTTATATGAGGCTACTAAAATATATTTTAGAATTGTTGTAAACAATAACGAAAGTATAATAAATCAAAAGCATGAAAACTATTTAATTTCTTAGGTACCTAGTATAAATGTGTTTTTTTTTGTAATATTTACATTTTTTGCGGGTTAATCATGTGAATCTAGTGTTTAAACTAAAAAAAATGTAGTAATTCTTAACATATACATTACAAATGTAGTTATATTTTTTAACGCATAACATTTTTTTATAGGGTAATTTTTTATTATTATTTAGAAAGCTACTAATTTAAAATAACAATTCTTCGAAAAAAATTTTTTTTTTTTTAATTTTTTATATAATGATTATAATTTATGTTATTTCATTTCATATGACCATAACACTTATCAACTATTAAATTAAAATCAACCGTCGGACTTCAAATAAAACGTATTTTAATTTAATACAAACTAGATAAAAACTTAGTCATAACATAATAATAGTTGTATTTGTAAGTACTGTTAATAAGATAAGTAAACTTCATCTAAATTTTAAATGAAAAACAATTAAATAACACGTGGAAGGAAATGGATATATTTGAATAAAATATTCTGGTCAATCATCAAATCATCTTTTTTTTTACGATTTATAAAGTAATAAAATGAGAAAAATAGTTTATTTGGTTAAAAAAATAGATGTAACGAAATATTAAAACAATAGCAAAACATTATGGAAAATATTTGATCAATTTGTTGACGCATATACACCAATATTATACATAAAAATCTGTAATTCTTAATGACCTAAAAACTTATAAATTAAATCCATAAACGGAAGTATTGAATCATATAGTTATATAGTTATATGTTATTTATATATTGGTCAAGAATATACTACCGCACTATATGTTTTCATCAATAATTAATCAAATGAATAACATTTGTCATATAACTATTGATTTACAACTTTGTGTAGTCGTCGAAGTTTCTTCCAAAGTTCGGTACAACTATCAAGTTTATTGGTATTTAACGTACCTAGTCAGAAAATCTGAAGATAAGTTTTGAGTAACTCGAATAACTACAACATAGTCGTTTTAATTTTTTCTGATTTGATTAATTTTTACCAATTATAAAATAAGTACTGGAAAAAGTTACTTTTTCGTTTTATGGTCAATGTAAAATTTTCTTTGCAATTGCATACATTTAAACCCAATACCTGAAACTTTCTTAAATTAAAATTAAAAATTTCAAATAATATTTTAATTTGTGTTTAAAACCAAACACAAGAAACGTTTTGTTAATTCACACTCAGAAAATTCTTTGTTTTCCTTATTTAATTCATATATTACTTACACGTAGTTACTTATAATTTAACATTTTATTAATGATGCAACACGATACCTGCAGTTTCTTAAAAACGTGCGTATATTTCTGTATATATTTAATTATTAAAAAAATTGGATATTAAATTTTTAAACATTTAACTACATTACCCCACAAATATTTGAATCGTACAACGTAGTACTGATTTACTTTATTTACATTTATTTGATAATAACGGAACTCTTATTAAGCATAATAATTAAATGTCATAGTTGCAGAGATTCTACAAAGTCCAATTGATTCAAAGTATTAATATGTAAATAAAAGAAATGTTGTTCCATACAAATATTAATGTTGAGCACTTGATTTAAAAATAGTTGAAGCACTTTATGTTCCCCACAACGATAAATATTGTAATAAGTTGTTAACCTTTCAGTGGACTTAGTTGTGGGAGTGGTTGATCTGCAGATTGGACATGGATCGAAAATTGACTGGCTTGAGCTGAATGAAACTGGACACAAACTACTATTCCGTGATAAAAATGCTACATTAACACTTTTAGATGCCCGAACTGGCCACAAGGAAATATTATTGAATGGATGCTCTTTTGTACAGGTATAATACTACGTCGACGTTCCATACTGAAATATCAATTACAATAAAAAAACATATATTATTGTAAAGTAAAAAAATTAGACAAAAACTCATATCATAAAAGAGTTTAAATATTTAAGGTGGTGTGCATTTCCAGAATAAAACAAGATAGACATTGGTTTGATACAAAAATGTTAAATATCAAGTTCTCGTATAATACTTTAATTTTGTTCTCTTAAATGTATTTTCAAGGTGCATATTTTTACGTTTATGATGCCATAAAAGTTTTATTACACTATTGTTACCTTTATCAAACACATTACAGAACGAATAAGGGAACACAGTTAAATAAAATATATTAAAAAAAGCATAAATGCAATTAATCGGTCATATTTTATTTATAAACGTATGCGAGTTATTATACGAGTATATAAATATTATATACAATATATATATATATATATTCCATTTTTTTTGGAGAAATTCTAATGACAGATAAATGTGCCATATCATTTTTAAAATTGAATATTTTATAAATACAATTACAGTAATTATGACATTTCTTTTTTTTATCGAAGCTATATAAACTGTTTGCACAAAAATAACATATACTAACCTGTTAATTTTATTCTATAGTATCTCAATATTGTTTAAATTTGTAACTACTTCCAGACATCTCGAAACTTTAAACAATATTTTTCCATATTTAATTTAATAATGTTGTTTGGGCAACAATGGGTTTTCCACATTTTCATTATCAGCGGTATTGCGTCTAGAACATTCTAGAAGTGCTCGCCGCCATCCCCCTACCCACCCGCGCCTTAATAACAACCGGTCACGTGTGTGATCGCACTGCGACCTTTTATTTTCATTTTTATTCCGACATAGCCCACATAGGCGGTCTACGTGTGTATAACGGGGTGTTTTGTGTCGCCTTGTCGTGTCCGTTTGTCGTTTCGCGTAGCGCGCACATAACGCGGTCGTTTGTGTCGCCTTGTCGCGTTCTTAGGTCGGTCTTATCGCCATTTTCTTTGGCGTGTTCGCGTGTGCGTTGCCGCGTCTGACTCCGCGGTCGTTGCGCGTGTTTATATTGTACCACGAGGAAGCGGTCCTGTTTGGTGTTACCATCGATGTCATATTATATCACCGTCCGGTCGCGATCATCAACTACCGACGCGGTCAGGTGACAGTCGGATTTTCGGTATCGTTATCAAGGATAATCATTATTATCATTACTTTATTATCACAGTTGTTGCATTATCATTAAATAGTATTTTCATTTTATTATATTGTAAGTGGGCGCCTACCTTTCATTATTATTATTATTATTATCATTATTATATTTACAATTGCAAAATACAGTCCTCTTTTTTTTGTATACATAAAGCCTATCGGTGTTTTATATTTATGATCATATAACTTTGTTAATCCCCTTTCCGGCATCATTAATACACGGCTCCAAACCACCTGCTGAGTGAACAGAAACGGGAAGTGGTCCGAACACAAATGCTGTTGTATTTTATATAACACGCCAGAATATGATATGTCATATTTAATTCATATACAGCTAACAGCAAGTACAGTTTGAAGGAATTAATAAAAAATGAACGTAGGTACACTTGAAATATTGGCGTAGCGTATATTAGCGTACTAATTTATTGACCAAAATTATTATGATTATTTTCGATTGCCCACTGGTACCGTTCAATAAACATTTTTAAATCCACTGATCTGTAATTAGATAAATGATTGAAAATAATTCAGTCAAGCGGTTTTCCTGTCCTGAGCGTTGTATCGATTGGCATTGAACGACTTTCCCTCACAGAAGAACAAAATATATTTTAATTTAACTTAATCACTTGTGAAACTAAGATTAGCCTGTTTTTCGAATACAAGTTCTCTGTCGATAAAAAATTATATAAACCACACAGTTTTTTTTTTTTTTTTAAAAAAAAAATTGTACGTTCGATTTTGACGTTTTAACGTCGAAATCTTCGCTGTTATAAGAACATTAAGTATTTCGATCACGAGATTCGGATTCTGGCCGAAACCTTATCGGCCGTACACCTTCCACTAACGCATGTAGTCAAGAAGCTTGGTCGAGACCAGACCCTTCGGCGTAGACTAACCTAACCGGCACAGAACGTTGATCATCGGTTATAACTAAATATTACAGATTATTCTTTGTTGCCTACGGTAGTAATTAAGTATGTTTGAATGTTTGAAATGATCTCTATTGTAATTGCTGCAAAATCGAGTACCTTATTTTGTGAAAACGTGTGATAGGCGAGTAGTCATAATAACGGACACAAACTTATAAGTAAAAAAAAAAAAAATCTTGGAGAATTGGGGAAAATTACCCTATTCTCCCTCCCCCTCTTTACTTATACTAATACGCTACTGGAAACAACCCTGGTACAGATATATTATATATACACATACACACACACGCGCACACGCACACGCATATATACATATATATTTATATAATATTAATGTTGTTTTGTATTTTCTGTGAACAGTGGGTGATTGGAAGCGATGTTGTCGTGGCTCAGGGACGACAAGGGGCTTGCGTCTGGTACAATATTGACACGCCCGACCGCGTAACCGTGTTAACGGTGATCGGCGATGTAATGTCCGTTGACAGGATTTCGGGCAAGACAACGGTAAGTCGTAAGACGAAAACGCATTATCGGTACGCTGCTGCTTCAGCTTCGGAAACTCTCCGTCCGTCCGTTCGTGTGTTGTAATTAAAAACCGGATTTATATGCATTTTAATTGTGAAATATGCTTACAAACATGCACTAAAAAATATTCATTATATACAAGAAAAAAATGCAAAAGATGCAAAATTAAATGTCTTTTATTAAAATATTCATGAACAATAATTAAGATGTATAGATTGTAAATATGCAATACAAAATTGTAATTTGTCGAACTTAAATTTAATTTTTAATAACTGATACATGGTAAAAAAATATTTGATTGAAATTAAGTAGTAGATACATCGGTGGTATAAATAGGAAAAAAGTACAAACAATTTAATGTAGTATGTTAGTTGGAAAAACAGTAAGTTATCAAAGTATGTTCCATGGTTATTTCTGTGAATGTATGATGGCGATCTGTAAGAATGTACTTGTAGGATGAAAAACTACATTCAACATCGATACTGGTTATTGGAATATTTAAAATTGGCTAGTATATATGGCGATTGATTTGGAACAGATAAATCGTTGAAATTAGCACTGTCACCTTGAAGTATTTTCGAAATTTCTTTTAAAACCATTAATCCTTTATTTTTATTCAAAACGTTTTTATATATTGTTTTAATTATTATACTATTTTCACTAGTAGGAAATTCATTGACAGAGTTTTTCACTTGTTCTAAAATATTTAACGAGTCTACCAGGGACAAATTAGAGGTTTCATGCTTTTTAATACTTTCAACAATATATAAAAAATTTTCTCTAATATAAGCAAAATCAAATTTTACATTTAATTTTTTTAAAATTGATTTACAATTTTAAATGGTTTTTGCACCATCTTCTAAATTTTCAATTACATTTTTGAACTCTTCAAAATGATCTATGTAAAATAAGGCGGACTTCAGCCAAGTACCTCAACGGGTAATTATTGGCTTTGATGGTAAAAATGTGTAGTTGACAAAATTTCTTTAAGTAACTGAATTCTTTATGGAGCATTTGAGAAAATCTTTTTTTCCATTATTAATTAAACCATTCATATCACGAAAAGTATCAATAATTTTTTCGGCAATTTGGTGAAAACCATGAGCGACACAAATTACATGTACAAGATTTGAATAAAATGGTTTTACATTTTGTGCAACTTTCGAAATATAAGGGGTAGCATCAGATAACATCAACAAAACTTTATCATCATTGTTACCTTCGGGGCACAATAGTATAATAGAAATGTTTACAAATCGTGCTATAGTTAAATTATTTGTTTTTTCGTGAACTTTCTATGTTAAAAGATACGGTTTAGAAGGTGAATCTGCATTCAATTTATCAACAATAAAATTTGTTCCATATTATACTCAAGGATCAGTAGTTTCATCAATAGAAAAAAAAATGTACGAGCTACCTATGTATTCCAGAATATTTTGTAAAACGTCTGTATAACGTTCATTTAAATAGTTTTTTCTTAATATACTTTCATTTGGTATATGTTTATTTGTGTACTTTTCCAAAAAAGATTTAAAGTTTTTATTTTGTATTTTATGTAGAGGTATGTTTGAAGGAATTAATGTACCTATTACAAAGTTCTTTGAAAAATTGTGATTGATTTTCTATAGATGTTGATACTTCGCGAACAAAGGTTTGTTTAGAAGATTTTTTCAAACATTTTTCATGCAAAAATTATTTTGCATGTAGATCAATTAGACATTTTTTTCTGCTGCTTACCGGTTTTTGACAATGCTGACAGAAAACTGTTGTATTATTTAAAACTTTTAAAACCTCACCAGAAATATTGTATGGCTCAATCTATTTTCTAATTGGTAACAGTTTTGAATTCGGGATTTCGAGCATTTAAACTGTTTAAAAATTAATTGGTAAATTACAAAATGATTTTAAGCGAAAAAATACATACAGTGTACACTCAACACTCACTTGGCTACAACGAAATTCTAACTAACAACAATCGTCTTGTATAAATGTAGCAGTGGTTGTAATATCGTGGTTTAATAATAATTATATTTGTTGTTTCGAGAATTTTATCAACAAAATTAGATAAAATAGGTAAATCCACTATAAAACTCTAAAAACTATAAAAGTCTCCATTATAAAACTCGTACAACCAACTTGATGGAAGTTAAGTAACCTATTTATAGAGTCCGAATATTATTTGAGCCGTAAAATATTTTATATTATATAAACGTATCTGTAATCTGTTATTTTTGCTCAACACCTTTTGGATCCTTAAGTGTATATTTGTACGTTGTTTTGTTAAAATATGCAAAAATATGCAGAACATGCACTAACCTCAGAATATGCAAAAATATGCAATATAAAATGTTTATATTTAATCAATCAAGTAATGATTTATGGACACTCATTGATTATGTGTATATGATGATGTTGAAAATAACAACATGCATTTTATGCAAAATCCTGTTTTTAGTTGTAACGTGTGGTCGAGTTCTAAATAAATGCATAGCGGTATTATCATAAGCGTGTACGAATTTTCCGTATGACCGCTACATTTTGTTGAAACGATTACATTTTTTTCGAACCGGGGGAAAAAAAAATTATAATTTTGCTTCTGTCGAACTCGTAATACGAATCATTTGTAACAACAATTACGGATCCGTCGCGTTTGTATTACTTCAATATACGAATATTAAACGAAAACGTAACGGTTTACCACTTTTCGGTTTAACTACCCTCTAAGCATGGACAATATATCTCCGATCGTACTCATCGACCGCGCAGCGGATGCACGCATTGTACGATATGTGAAGGGTTAAACGATTTCTATATTTTTTTATATATAATTTTTCGAATTCAGGTAAAAATGCAATTATTTCCCTCGTAGACACTTTGAACCGTTTTTACAATATAAATGAGTTTTCAAAAATTAACGAATTCCCGAAACACGCCATCGTTTTTACAAGTTCCTAAAATTTATTTATTTATTTATTTTTTATTAATAAATAGTTTTTGACAGTTTTGACAAATCTAATGTATTCTTTTTTTGCGATTTTCTACTCGTAAACGTAACTTTGTACTATATTATGCAAAAAGAATGCTTGAAATACCGCAACAACTTAATATCATTTTTTTCCCTCCTAATCAAAATCAGAATGATAATAAATAATTGTTTATACAATATGTTCACAATCATATTAAATAAACGTTTAAAAATATTCTTCTAGAGGAAAAAATAAATGTAAAGTTGATGTTTTTCAAAGGTGAACTATGAAATCTTTGTCCCAAAATTATATTTTTATTAATGAAAACTGAAATTACTTATAAGGTAAGTAATCAATTATAATATTAAAGATTATTCAAAAAAACAATTCAATTAAATTAATCTTAATTAATCCCATAGTTAAAACCTGTATATTATAACAGATATGTTTTTACTATAGGATTAATAGAACTAATAATGTAAAATAAGGAAATGCTTCATAGGTCACTAGAATGGAACGTCCTATGATATGATATTTTGAATATAACTATTATCACTTCACATAAAAACAGTTATCCGTAAATAACGTATTTAAACATTATATTTCAGTATAGGAGCACGCAAGACATAAACTAAAATAAATAAACAATTGAAAACGTGTATTAAATAAAAAAAGCTGAACAATTTATATCAGAAAACGAAAGAAATATGTATAACGTTTGATGCTATAATGTTTTAATTAAATAAATGATTTAATTTCAGAGAATGAAAGCTTTAATTTTGAAAACTTATAACAATTAACATTCTCAAAATTTTAGGTAAATCTATACTAATATTTTAAATATGAAGAGTTTGTTTATTTTAACGCGCTAATATCAGGAACTTTTGGTTTGAATTCAAAAATGATTTTAGTGTTAGCTAGTCCACTTATTGAGGAAGGCTATATAGGCAGTCATACAATAGGAGTAGATTAATAAAATATTTTGCAAACAATCAATAATAAATATTAGTAATGTACACCACTATATAAAAATCCACAATAATATTCCTACTGAAAACTCTCTGATGTAGTAATAATTTTTTATGATTTAAAAAAGAGTGTTTAGAACTCGAATAATCCATTTTTCGCATTATTTTTACACTTTTTTTTCTTCTTATTCTTTTTACCCATATAATTAATATAATCACATTCAGTATTGTGTATACTGAATTGTTTATAATACTTTCTTTCTACTTTTTTCTTATATATTTTATACAATTGGTATGATACACCTGTAATTGTAATTATATTAAAAAGGCTTAGCTCGTATATATTCTCAAATAAAATAAAATAATTGGTTAATTCTTAAAGAAGATTATTAAATCTTAGAAAAATTAATTGAATTGCCGAAAATATTAATGTAATATAATTATCGTATGTATAAAACTAAATTACCGGCAATCGTATTTATGTTTTGTAACTTGAAAACAATAGCCATTTATTATTAATTTACTATTAATATATATTAATGTATAATATATTTATCGTTGTCATATCGCGAAGCATTAGATGTGAATAACTGCCGTTGGAACCTTCTATGTGTGTATGTATGGAAAACAAAATAACAGAACTTAATAATTGATAATAATAATAATTATTGATGCAGAATTGTGAGTTTATTATTCGGAAAGAAGTTTCTATGTCGTAAAAAGTTCAGTTGAGGCATATATTATATATATATAGACTTACGTAATAAAAGCACATCGACCAAAGTCTTATTTTCTCAAGATTTTCGTAAAATCTAGCCAGTTAGAGTAAAAGTAACGAAAGCTGATGAAGCCAATGCATTGACAAAGACATTTTGTATTTTATTAGACAAAACTAAATTGAAACTTACAACTAATATCAGGATTTTTTTGAACAAAGTCATGGCATTTTTGCTGATGCTTCGTATTGATAATGGTCAGTCACTGACTATAAATGTTAAAACTCATTTGACTAATATTTATTTTTTTAATGTCTAATTTGGAGGACCTGATTGAAATGTTTACCCGGAAACATCTAACGTTTCTACTAAGACGTTCATTTGGTTTCAGGAAAGAACAATATTTTCACTAACTAACGAGCATTTCATTGAAATAAATGACATGGTACTGTTAAGGTTCAATGCACCAACAAAAGTTTACTATCCAGTTGATACTCTTTTCGATAGAGTGGTATATTGTCCTACTGAATTTTTCGGTAAAATACGATTGAGAACGTTATTTTTGGTAACTCGATTGAGAATGCTCGAGTTTTTTTTCCAACGTTGCCAAATATAATCGATTGATAATATGAGCACAATAATATGTTGATATTTATCGGACTTTTATCGGATTAGCTGGATGTTAATAGTAACTTAGATATCAGATACAAGAGAATGACGGTTAGGCTTTTCAGTCGTCGCACAAACTATTTGTCTATTCGTATTTGATATTTTTATAAGTTCTACCATTGATTATAGAATAGATAGATAGTCCATGGTATAGAGATATTAGGCTACTAAAATTATGTTTGTTCTAGCTGCCGATAGAATGCGTTGTATAAAAGAAAAAATAATTATTTTACAATCTGTATAGATAAATACAGAACGAACGTCGAGCGCTGCCGCACTGGGCGGAGCGGGCCACGGGTGCTCAGTATTGCATTGCGCCATTGCGGTCAGAGTTATTTATACATTTTATTGATATTTAATTCCTAGCACTCGTACCTAATGATTTACTATTTTAAATGATATGATTAAATTAATAATTAAATATGATTAAATCCGTTTACGGCGGAATTTTACAGATTTTACCGAAATTACTCAGAACAGTTTTTCCTCATTTCTGGAAAAACTATGGAGATTTTCGAAAAATGACCTCCCTAAATTACCGTCTCAGTCCAGTTTCGAATTATTAATGTTAATTATTAATGCCTACAATAATTTTCAGAAAACATTCTATACTTCACTTCAATAATTTGAGTAGTGAAAATTAAATACCAGGCACCAGATACCTTTTCAATTATTTAAAGTTTGGAAATGTTTTCTTCGACTTTCCTCAAGTTAAAAATTGGCACTTGTTACCAGACATTTTTAAAATTGCTCACAAGACGTAAAAGTAATAAAAAATAAAGTACGTAACGAATAACAATAAGGCAAAATACTTAGAATATAAAACAAGCAAGACTTTTTTTCATTGACAAGTGACAATTGCAGAGAAGACTAATCGTAATTCGTATGTTCACAGAGTAAACCGTAAAATATTGACGAAATAATGATAATAAAATAATAATCGCTAATTTTATCGATTATAATGGGAATAAATATAATGGTACTTCAATTTTTCATTTTACATGAAAAATAATTCTATAAATAGAACGACGGTATTTTTCGCCGACCCTGCATGATTGCCTTCCCGTCTTCATGACTATCCATGATACAGGAACCACCACCTCGTATCCTAGCTCCCACCGCGTTCGTCGTTCATCTACCTATGAGAGAGGTACCACTTCCTTACATCCCAGCGACGCCAGCGCTCCATAGCGGTTGCATCTTACGATTAGTCGCCAAATATTAACATTACGTTGACCATCTATCTATTCTATAATCAATGGTTCTACATATTTTACAATTTTTTTTATACATATATACACTATACATGTATTAGATATTTTTATAAGTCCATACATAGTCTACATATTTTTAGTTTTTTATATTCATATTATTAGGCGCTTATTTGTATACGACTATAATTATTAATATATGACTTTTTTCAAGAATATTTATTGTATGTATACTGAATTTTTCAAAAGTTAAATTATATAGCAACCTATGGCAACGTTGCACATAAATTCGTTTTCAATAATCGTATCATTTTTTTGGTTTTTTTTTTTTTTTTTTAGTCGGTGGTAAGTTATTTGTTAATTTTAAGTGTTCTCAATCGTTCGGCCAAAAAGGTATAACGTTCTCAATTGTTCGATAGCCGAATTTTTAAATTCTTTAAATCCTCCGTGAAATCCACAACATAAATTAATTTCAAAGGTAGGTAACCTAACCTAACCCTAACCTTTGGAACTTATGTCCACCAACATTATTCAATGGCACAAGATTATGAATAAAATCTTTAAAAAATTGTCCTTATAAGCATATAATTTTTACTAGCTGTGGAGCTGGAAAAACAGTTTTGATTCCTAGAATACCAATAAAACCAACTTATCTACCATACCAATATAAACGGCTTCAATTTCTCGTATAACTATGCTTTTCAATGATTATCAATAAGGTAGGGGAGAATGGGGGAATGATGGTCAAGGGGTAATTGTGGTCACCTTGATTATCATGAAACTATGGTTACTAAAAATCAGTTGACTACGTGTAATGATTAATTTTGTTATCAAAACCTTAAAATTAAAATATGGTAGTGATCAGTTAAGTTTTACCACCAATGAATTGTTATCAAAGTTTTTTCCACATTATCTTGTTAAAAATCGTGTTCGGAAAACGCTTTTCAAGGTAAGTTTATTTTATTATATTTTCCTTAGGTCGTAACTTAAATATCAAGTAATTTGTGAGGATTACGAATCTGTAATTGCAAATTTAATTAAACTAATCACCAATAAAAAAAAATATTATTTTGTTAAAAATTGCAGAATGGGGTATTCATAGTCAGTGCTTATGGGGTGATGAGAGTCATTTACAAAATGACTACTATTACACAAGACACAGATGCAAGATTAACAAACTAAATTTTGAATCTTAAATTTTATTTTTATATTATAAAATAATTTAAAAAATTTGATTGTAATTTAATTTATTTATATTTCAGATGCCTAGATCCTACCAAAGAAAAACAACTATTGGAGGATGGTCTGAAAAGTCACTGAAAGCTGCAGTGGATTTAGTTTTGAAAAAAAAACTTAGCATGCGCAAAGCAGCAGACTTGTTTGATATTCCATTTAGTACATTACAAAAAAGGATAAAAACTAAGAATTTTGGACCACCAAGTTTGGGATGTACCCCTATTTTTACACAAGAACAAGAATATTATATGGCTGAACATATTAAAAGTTTAGCAAAACCTGTTTTATGGTTTAAGTGATTGTTATAAAGTTATTCCAGGTTTACAAAGTTATGTTACCTACCCATTATTTAAGTCTAAGAATTAAAATTAAATAATTTTAAAATATTTTGTTACATATGTAGTTAACTATTTTTAAATATTAAGTTACTGTTACAAAGTTATCCCAGGTTTATAAAGTTATGTTACCCATGTTATTATTAATAAAGGCAAATATTAATAAAAGTATTTTTATGTTTTTTTTTTTATGAAATTATGATTAGAATAAAAAAAATATGATTTTCCCTAATTTGCATGGGTTTTTGAGTGATTATCATTACCCCTACATAGGGGGAATGGTGGTCATTTCCACTTTTTTAAAAAGAATTAAAAAAATATATTTACATTTGTTTTAAAAATCTGAAATGTAAGTATGTTATACCTAACAAGTTAATACTTATTTTATTTATATTTAATAGTGTTTTGGACTAACCGTTTGCCGGAAATCGATATTCTTGCTTAGGTGACTGCCATTCCCCCTATACGATCAATTACACGTTGGAGGTTTAGACGTGATTGACCAATATTTTCCCTATTGTTAATCGTATGGTTCTATAACATATGTATATATTTATTGACTTATAATTCCCATACTCATTTGGTAAAGTACTAAACGTTGTGTATCTAATAAAAGGTTAGTTATTAAGGCAAAATAAAATTTTAAATTTTAAATGTATGTTTAAAATAAAAAAAAATGTAAAAGCATAGATCATGATAAAACCAATACATTCCACATTTCGCTCTTAATATTTCTGTCCAATACCGTGCACAGGCAAAGCTGTGCGGGAGAGCTAATAATTAATATAAATGAACCATTTCCAAACAAACAGATTAAGTAAAACATTAATAATATTTCTTCGAAACGATTAATTATACTTTTGTCAATTCGTAATGAACGAATAAAGTTAAATTGTAAACAATTTTTACTTAAAATAAAAATTATGTAACTCCATCATACATTAATCATTTTCGTTAATTGATATGATATTAAATCTTAAACAATTGAACGATTGTGTGTCTAAATAATACGAGCATTGATTTCAGATTTTCTTGCAGTTAAAATTTATATCGCCTACGTAGACGCAGCCATTAGACGTCGTTGAAATTGGTTGCGTTCAACTTAGTAAAAACAGGGTTTCAACAATAAAACAATTAGGTTATAGTTTTCTATTAATAATTATTTTTGAAATCTGTTTTTACCAAGTTGATTGCAAATTAACTCGGCAACGTCTATTGGCTACGTCATATAAATGTTATACATTTTAACATTGAAATTATGTAATTATATATTGTTTTAAAATCATTGGAGCGATTAAAATATTGCATATTAATACGTACCCTAAATGTGCTCTTGGTTGTAACAACAAAATCGAAAAGTAATTTATAACGTAGCTTTCATTACGAATAAAAAAAAAAAAATTTAAAAATATATTTTTAATAACTGTCGTTAGTACGCGCCCTACTGATATCGGGAACACAGTTAAACGAGTATCAACAATGTATTCCCGTCGATTTATCAGATATTCGACTGTGGCAAACCAAAAGGGTTAAGGTTACCGCCAATTTATTAGTGCGGTCGTTACACGCAGTTTGCGCGTTCGGGTTTTAAAAATTCACTGTCGAACCGAGTGGCCACTGTCAATCACTCGCGAAACAACACTACCGAGTGTTAACGTGCAGCAGCAAATCGGCCTTGTAGATTGACAGGTTAAGAATGATTATCGTTAACTATACGCCGTTAGGAGATCTATAAGACCGTCCAGTGGTCGCACCGCTAACGGGTTGAACCGTGTTTTATGCACCTGATCGAAACCTTTCCTCGAGAGGCCTAATGTTGTGTGTACTACGGTTAGATTTTTATACCTACAGAAAAATAAGCATGCCAGGCGAAATTCGAAAGTGCGCAGCAACGTCTTATTCGCTGAAGTCACGAAAATGATTACGCGACTAAAAAAAACATCGTAAATTCAGTTAAAAGGAATAACGGATAAGAAAATCACAACGCCAAAAAGTCTACGATCCATTTCAATCAATTTTTTAGTAGACATATTTATCTTTATTTGTAAAATACGTCACAGTCCAACCTAACCATATATTAATACTCCATAATAATAACGTACGGATATACCATCCTAATATTTGTACTCTGTAGCGGCTACGTGGATGCAATCACTAGACGTCATTGTATTCGTTTGCGTCTGACTTGATAAAAACACAGGATTCAAACAATGGTTTTCCAGTTGTTGTTTTCGTTGTTGAATACCTATTTTTACCATGCAAATTATTACTAGCCGTTGCGTCCACGTGGCCGCAACCAATTTGAATAACATAGTCAATGTATATCTACACATTATGAAATCAACGGTAGTACAGAAAATGTATAATCCTGCTCTGCTGATTTCGACGAGAGCTACGCGGGCATATTACGCAAGACACGTCATTATTCACACGACCATTTGCATCGATTTTTCGATTTTCCTCTCCACCGCCGTCGACGTCATTGTCGTCGTCGGCCAAATGATAAATATAAACATATATCCTACACACACATATATATGTATTTTTTCTCCTCCGTATAGACGAATTGAGGACGAATATTGAATATTATTACCCGACACGAAACAACCGTGTGTTGTACCGTAGAAGCAATTTCAGGATAAGAACACAATTCAACAGCTAATGTGAGGGACACGCACATAAACATATTTGAAAAACTCGAAGCACTTAGCTAACGTGATACGAAAAACATACTCGAGTAGAACGTCCTTCTCTAAGTATTGTTTTGTTATTCTGATCAAAATCCTATATCTTATGTACACGAGAAAAAACACCGATAGTCCATAAAATTGCATGTAGTTTACTGTTTAGTTTACACAGTGTTTACAATAATCATTTAGTGGTCTAAAATCTATAAAAATAAATATCCACTAATTAAGTATGATTTTATCTATTCGAACGTATATGCCTTTATGAGCATTGAAAAGTGTGATAAAAACTCTAAATAATTTTACTCCATTTTCTTCGAATATTATATATATATATATATTATATTTTATTTTTCACGACTGATTAAAATGTCCAACTCTCATAATCATACTATAATCCGATAAGTAGGTACTTTAAACTATTTGAAGTATTGCAGTTTAAATTTGGTCAATTCAGCTGTTATGACGAATTATGATTAAGTACGCTTAAAAGGGTTAAGGGTTAAAACTCCTCTTTGAACATCTTCAATACAATTTTTTTTTTTTTTTATTAATTTGTAGAAAATATTTGTAAGCTTAATTTATCTTCTAATCACGCTTAAATAATTTAATCAAACACTATTACCGAAATTAATAAATATTTTAAATAACGTGAAGTTTTACTAAAACAAATTTATTTTTGAATTTGTATGACAATTACAAAAGACCATATTTATATAAAATTGTTTTAAATTTTACAGCACAGTTTTGTGAAACATTTTATTCTGTTGCTAACTGAATAATAAAATTTAAAACGCTTTTAACAATGACGAAAAATAACTATCGAATTCTTATACAATAATTTGTTTTTTTTTTATGAATAAAATAATTTTGCAGTATTTTATAGCAAATACATGTATAATTTTAATTTATCTACATAGCTTTGCACTATTAGGCATCGTTTAACTTGTTCTCTATAAAGAATGTCAAGAATATGTTTTAGATCTTCAATGACAACTTTATCCTTACGGGATAAGTTTGAAAAACAATATAAATAATATAATGTGTATCTTGTGGAGATTCAGTAATTTAAAGTGGTTGGCTAATGTAAATTCCATTATCTCATCATGTTAAATTATTAAAACCCTATAGTGTTATACCCTTAAGTAAAATGAGCTCAGCCCGAATGTGTCTTTTGTGTTCAACAATATTTGCTTTGTAACTTAATACATTTACAATATCTATACGATGGTGTGGTTCATTCTAAGCACTTATCATCTACATAGCTAATAAAAACAAAATGTTCAGTTACGTTGTAAACATTAAAATTAATTTGAATCAGTGATGCATATCTGTACTGAATATTTGTATACCTAATTCAAATTTTTAATCTTTCGGTAAAAAATATGAATATTTTATTAGTTTTTGTTATTATTTCTTCAAAGCACACGGATTTAAAGTGAATAGTTACTATGGAATAATATTCCAAAGTATTTTTAACCTTTTAACTTGATCTTTACACTACTCTGGAATTAGCGAAAATATTGAAGAATGTTTTTGTTTTTTTTAACCAGAATTAAAAACAATAGCATCAAAAGTAAAATATTAAAATCTAACTTTTTGTAATGAATAAAATAATATATATATATTATGTCTAAGTATATATTCTAGTTGAATTTAAACAAGTTCAGCTTTCTTGTTTCTTTATATTATTCTGTACTTGTAAAACAAAGGTAAACGGCTCTGGAACATTCAATTAATGAGCTTATCTAACCAATTACTAGGTTAATGTTTTTTAAAATAAACTCAAGGTTACATAATTCTTTAATTTTATTGTTTCCTTGATATTAATAAATGTTGTTTTACCATAAAATGGCAATTTATTTGAAACTTAATTTCTTATTTTTCCACGGAAGTTCCAAATATAGTAAGTATTTGATTTTAGTAAACTCATACACTGAATAGTCAATACTTCACTCTTGGAACTCGTAAAGTCGGAACTACTTATAAAATAATGAAAATCATCAAATTAAGATTATATAGAAAAAAATATTATTAACTTAAAATAATTTTTTATGTATTCTGTATTCATCCTGATACATACAGAGCAATTTTCATTTTTTATTTTTGTGTAACATTTTAGTGATTAACTATCATTAAATATTATACAAAGTATATAAATACTGCTTAATGGTACACTACATTACTACAATAAACTTTAAACACTTAGGTACTTATTGATAATAATGATTATAATCGAGTCTTCATAGATATAAGAATATGAAATATTGATCAAAAAAAAAACATTTTTTGAAAATATCTTTTTTTTTATCTATATAAAAATGAAATTATTTTTCATCTTTATCTAGATATACATTACTATAATAAAAATTAAACACCTATGTACCTATTGATAATAATGATTATAATTGAGTTTTCATAGATATTATTAAAAATATGCAATATTGATCAAAAAATAAAAATGTTTGAAAATATCTTTTTGTTTATCTAGATAAATTTTACATTATCTATTTCCAACACTGCACACAAACAAGTAGTAAATATTAATAATACAATACCTATTATAAGTATTTATATACATATTAAACAGTTCAATATAAAATTATTTTTCTGTTTTTGTGATGTTCTGAAAACAATTGTACAAATATATCTAAATCTAAATTTTTAGAAATTTTTTTCTATGCTTATTGAAGCCAAATTATTTAAACGTTAATTTGTCATTCGATTTCGCATATAATTTTTCAGTCGTCTCAGACATGAAAAAGTTCTTTCACAAGCTGCACTTGATACTGGAACAGTAATTACAACAGTAGCTAGCTTATAAGTTTAATTGAAAGTTAACTTATACTTCTCAAGTAGTTCAATTAGATTCACTAGGTTGTTTATTTTAACATTAAAATGTTGAATTTGATATTTTTTGATAGTTGTTGGTAAAATTTTTAGTTCTTCCCTTAGATTTTCTAGATAAAGATTATAATGATCAATTAAAGGTTTCAAATGTTCATAACTCAAAAATTGTTCATTTTGGGGATTATTATTAGCATATGGCCTCGGCATAAATTAAACAAAAACAAAATAAATAAATAAATAAATAAATGGTAATAACAATAAATAGTAATAGCAATAGTAATAATAATAAATAAACAAATAAAAATAGGTTTTTTGGGGATGTAAGTAAGATATTGATGACAACACACAATGATTATCTGTAAATCGTGCTTTTAGTTCTTTTATTATATAATCCAAAGCAGGTATGTATACATGTTGTCTTAAACCATTTTTTGATGAATCTCGATCAGTTTCTTAAGTACTGTTCTTAGCAAATATGTACTGTTTAAATTTTTCAGAGACTTTTTTGTTCTTTTTTTTTACTTTGTTCATTTGGTATTGATATGTTATTTTCTTTACAAATATGTAATGATTGTTAATGATTGTGCAGCTTTAAACCCCATGAAACGTTCATATGCTATACCATCTAAGTAATATCTTAATATAACTGATAAATGTTCCACTTTAGTAATATCTTTTGTTTCATCAACAATTATAGAAAAATACTGACACTTTTGTAATTCATCAATGATTTTGTTACGGATCATTTTATTGAAAATTGAAAACATTTCATTCTGGATTTGAGGGGGTTTGTATATTCAGCATTATTTGGTAATGTTTTACTTTTACTTTTAAATTCATCACTAATATCACTAATTAAATTTAAAAGTTCAATGAAGTTACCATGGTTAGCATAACTGTCTTCTTCATTGACACTCCTCTGCGCTATGCCTTGTATTGCAGTGTACAACAAAGTTTTCCCAATCATCTTGATATAATTTTGATTTCCTTAAACTAATTTTTTATGACCTTCATTTATCAATAATACCACAGACAAATTACCTAATTTTTTCATATCTAAGTAGGAGTTCCACGTAGTGTTTGAAATTGTGTGTTCTTCACTATTATTGTGTTTCCTTAAACCAGAATTTTGATCTAATGCATTTTTCCAATTTTTGAAACCTACACTTATAAAAATCGGTTTGTCTTTGTTTTTGGCAAAAAAACGACATGGAAAACAAAAAGCAGAATTATCTATTATACTAAAGCCATTTATAACTATCAAACCATTTTGATGAGAAATGTCTCATTCTTTTACCAAATTTTGTATTAGAGTAACATACCAATTTTGGCTGTTTTAGTCCATCATCTAGGGTTTGAGAAAGATCATTTGGTCTAGGAACTTGTTTAACGGTTTTGACTAATTGGCTTCTTGTAGGACCAAATGTAATATCACTAGTATCATCAATTGTATCTTCAGATTCACAGTTATCAATATCATGACTACTTGTATTAATATAATCTAGATTTGATATAATATAACTAAAAACACCATGATCATCATCACTGGAATCATTTTCCCTTGTTTTTTTGGTCACGTCGCCTAAGAAATAAAAAACAAATTTTTAAATTAATAAAATATAATAACATATAATTTATATATTTAGACGTTTCGACAGCATTACATTTTAAAGAAATAACATAATTATTTTTATATTATGTTAATGCTGGATTGCATAGAATACTTATTTAATATTTTAAAATTAATATATATATATATTATATTTATTTATCTAGTAAACTTAATGATTCATTCTTCTTAGTATACATAAATGGAAGTAAGTACTGTTTAGTGTTTAAAGGTCATTAATATTCAAAGGTATAACAAATATTATTATTATATGCAACTCAGAATTATACTTTAACATATTATAATAAATATAAAATATGTAGTATTTTTTATTAATATATAATATTATAAAGTAGGTGTACTTTATAGATATTTCATCATAATTACAAATATATTTAAAAAATATTATTGATTATATTTACCAACATCTTCAAGTTGTAATTTATAAGAAGCTATTGAGAATAATGGTTCTTTGCTGAAGACTTTCTCAGTCGTAAATTCAGAATTACAGCTGCCTGATAAGTATAAAATATATAAATTAATTCTTTGTAAAATAAAAATGACTGTAGTTTTTATTTTATGGTATAAAACAGCGGTTCCCAACCTTTTTTTTTAGCGGTGCCTTTTTTTTAGACTCAATTTAGCCACGGTGCCCTGCTATGAATAACATAAAAAGATAAAAAAAAATACTCATTGATAACTAATTTTATTAATTTTATTAAAATTTAACTTAATTATAAATTAATGAATTTTTAAACCTAAAGATTAAATAAAAAAAATTATTGTTATCATTATTATGATTATTACATAAAAATATTATAAGATTAAAATGAGAATGGCCGAATATACAATAAAAAATATTTCATTATTTGCTATAAAGTTTTTACGAAAACAATAAGGAAAAAGAAATCTAAACATTTTAACTATTTGTTATGAACCGTAGACCACGGTGCCCTTAGAAAGTGTTCGGGGTGTATAGAATACGTTTCATTGCATTAATAAATGTATTCACACTACACACAATGGTACAACATACAGTTAGACAGTTAGCATTTATGTTTCAATACAAATCAAATTGCAAAAAAAACATTCCATTAGGACATTATAATTTAACATGAATAAAATAAATCGTCCAAAGTCCAAACCAGTATAAAAACTATAAAAGTAGGCGTACTGCATACAGTTGGGGATCACTGCTGGACATAGGTATTAAATGTACTAACTATACCCGACTCATATTAATTATGTTATAACTTAGTTATGTATAATATGGAGTCATGTAAATTTTATACACAATATACTATATATACAAACATATTATATATATATTGTTCTGGGAAAATATACAACAATAATCAGAAACAACGATTATCGATATCTAAAAATAACAAAAACTAAAACCTACCGCCATTACGTCCACGTCGTCAACGGCGTTGAAGTGTTCATAAAATTATATTTAATGACGACTCCAACACTGACGGTCTACACTGCTCTACAGATAGTAGTACGCACTAACTGCTAACAGCATGCTAGTCTTTTATCTATTATTTTCTATAAAATTGGTATGTCTATCAAAACTCCTATTATTTATCTTTTTCAGAAACGTTATCCATAAATATAAAAATTAATTATTATAATAATAATTGTATTACCTAGTAGTAATCACAATATATTTATTTCAAAGTGCACAATCACATTTTTGATAATTGGTAAAAATAATTATATTTTGAATTTTAGGGGTGGCCAGCCCTGGGCCAGAATAAATTTAAAGTGGGCCCGATCCATCCAGGCTTAACCTCTGACTACGTGCCTGTGCATAATAATGACTAGCTGTTTTAAATTCCAATTTATTTATGATCTCATAATCTCCTATTGTAATACAAAGTCTGTTTATTATTTTGTTTCATAAATTCGAAGAGAAAATAGGAAATTTTAATTTTTTTCATGTAATTATGATCTAAAATAATATTGTTCTTATTTGTAAATGGTAATTTGAATATAAATTACTGAGAGATGAATTAAAATATTAATAATTACAAGTCAAATTATTGACAATTTACTACAATCTTTAAATAACAAACTTTTTTCATTATTATTGTTAAACTAGTTTTAGAACGCTATGTATTTAATGTAGGGTAATGTAATATTCTCTTTGGACCCAGTAATCATATGAAATTGAGAAAAAAATCTTATACAACACTACAATTAATGACTCGTACTCTAAATTGATACGCATTTTTTTTTTTTACAAATAAACAATCGAAATTATTTTAAAATTAAAAATTATTCCAAGTAAACTCTAAGTCCCATTTCCACTAAAAATGTCATAAATATATACTATCTAACTTTAGCATTTAATAATAATTATTAACAGTACTATAGTATGTACTTGACAAATATACATACAAATATTATTCAAACCTTTATTATTATCATAAATCTATCTTTAAGCGGTTGACTTTATATTTTTTAAAAGTTAAAAAATATACTACAAAAGTATTATAAAATTAATATTTTGAGAATGGGAATATAGTTTTATCTGTTAATTAATTACACTGTATAATTTAAATAAAAAAAAAAATTATTATTTTTATAATCATTCATAACTTATAAGTATAATAAAACACTTTATAACGATGATAAATTTAAATATTAAAACAATATAATAAAAAATAATGTAAGATAATATTGTAGCTAATTTGCATATCTTATTATTTACTGTACTTATTATAACATAATAACGCACACGAATATAATTATACTCGTGTATACATATATATTATATGTATACGAATCAAAAATAAATAACAATTATGATAATAATTATTGTATCTGCAATTTTTTCTTTATACTACTTTTAGAAATATTTATGTTGTAAAGGGAAAATTATCTTAACTTTGGGTACTATAAAAGCCCATCCGAGTACACGTTAAATATTTCATCATTATTGTACCTATTCTACAAAAATTGTCTTCATGGGTACATTGATTACATTTTATTAAAAAGGTATAACCGTTAACCCAATACATTTATCATAAGCTATAATTTTCAACAAATCATTTACTCAAATATACCTTTTTTACATATTTCAAAGAATGATGAAGTGAAGAGTAGTATGTCGTTTTCATCCCTCCTCCATCCATAGATCATCTCTTACATCATAACCAATACATGTTTCATTATTCGTTTTCTAGATACGCTGTCAAGAAGGCGAAAGACATTACACGTACGATCTGGACGAACGTCTCGTAGAATTTGGTACGGCTGTACACGACAGCGACTTCGGACGTGCTATACTGTACCTTGAAAGTTTGGAGGATAGCGATGATCATCAGTACGAGGTTGATGGCATGTGGCAGAACCTGTCAGATATTGGCCTTCAACTAATGAACTTGCCAGTAGCTGCTAGGTGTTTGGCAGGTGTCGGTGACTACTGCAAAGCGTGGTATCTGCAAGAAACTTATAAGTTGGCCGAAAAGTTTGCAAAGGAAAACAGTTACGTATAGAATTAAAACTATTATCGAAGTAATCTTCAATCGCTGGTATATACTCGTACACTAACACTTTTAAATAATCTCCCGTTATATATACTTTAGATACTAATAATATTATTCGGTGTTATAATACTCCGCTTGCAGATAAGAGGATTCTATAACCATATAGGTGCGAATCGATGCAAGACGGAAGATTATGAACACTTGATCGTCTTAACTTCTACGATACACAATCAGTTGTGGTGAAAGTGTATTTGTTGTTCAGCTAACATCTTTGGTCGATTTACTTTAATGAGATACTATTTTTGCTGGTTATTACACACACACACGATTAAAAATGCACAATGAATGTTTAAATAATATAAGCATTACAAATCGGTATTTGTATTATTTCAGGGAAAAGTTTTGACAAATCATCGTGAGATGGTTTTTTCAATTATCTAATAATACTTCCGCTTTGCAATACAATACACGTATATACGAGATAGTCTCGTAGATAGTCTTGTCCTTTATTTATGGGCGTTATGATATGTGACAAACTATTATTTATAATTATACATATTCTCATGCCTTTAATCGTGTATGGCACAATGTCCTGCTATTTAAACTTAAGAGTTTTCTTTCTCCTGCATACTATTTACTCATAAAATTGTATCTCTCAATATATATTTTTAAATTCGTTCCAGTTCAACCCTATCAGAAATAGCTGCTATAAATACTGGTGTATCTCAAGGATACATTCACTCATCTTATACTTTACAAAATTTATACTTCAGATCAACCCAACATTCCCTATATATCAGTAACTGATTAATCAGACGATAAAATGTTAATTTTATTAACGCTAATTCTCTCAATGTATCATAAAATTTGCAAAATTACATACACTCAATGGAAAGTTGGTTTACATAATGGTTATTCAAAATTAATCGAAGCAAATCTACACTAACAACTTTCACTCACACACTTGCCCCTTTCCCCAACACCACCTTATAGGGAAGTCTAATAACCAAATATCCAGTTGTCAAGTATCTCAGTCTTATCTTAGATCAAAAACTTACTTGGATTTCTCATATTGAATCCTAAAGGTTGACTTTAAATAACCTAGTACGAATGCTGAAAATGGTATTACGTAATAATAAATACTCCTCACTAAATGTTGAACTTCTTATATATAAATACCAACTTAAGCCTGTTCGGCTCTACGGAATACAACTCTGGGGAAACGCAAAAAAGTAAAAATTAAACAAAAATGTAGGTCTTACAAAATACTGAAACTATCAAATGCACCTTTGTATGTATTAAATCATACACACCACTCAGATCTAAATATAAAAACACTAAATAAAGAAACCGAGTTATACTATAAAAGGTTTCGCGATAGGTTACCTAATAATCAAATCCTCTAATTAAAAATCTAGCGTATACTACTAAACCCGGTAATCCAACAAGAATATTTAAGCGCAAGTGATGTCATGATATTTTACGTTACTAACACGTGCATGCATTGAGATTTGAAAGTGTCATCACTGTATTATTTTTTTCTTCGAAGTACATTCATGCTATTCTTTACTCTTAGCCTATATCCTATTGGATCAATTTACATCAGATTTTAAATTATTTGTTTAAATAAAAAAATAAAATTAATTAAAATAAAAATATTTATTAAACATGCCTCAAAATTAACTGGTGCTCTGACTTGATAACTTAAGGCTTAAATACTTAATAATATAAGAGGTATTGCAAATGTGTGATTTCTTTCATGTGTGTGTTGAAATGCATTCAAATTCCAAATTATAAATATTACCTATACCAAATATGTAAATTGTATTATATTAAAATAAAGTTATTTTTTTCTAAAAACAAAATAAAAAAAAAATTATATTTGTATTCATCATCGAAAATAAATATTATTAGTAAACCCATCGGTAATCTTTCTAAAATCACTATTTATACAAGTATATAGTTAATATTAAATTTTTTCTTCTTGAAAATTTAAAACTTTTAAGTAGTTAATTGACAATAAAAGGATAGACTTGGAAGTACACTACGTATATTATTTTTAAATTAAATTAATTACTTATTTTGGAATAGCTGAATGCATCAATTTTACAATTTTATTTTCCTCGTATTAAACTGAAGGAGGATGGAACTTTTTTCGAAATGTAATGTTCTAACTGATCCCATTCATTTAATGTCAATTTATAAAGAGACTACACATACGATAAATTTGCTATTTCTTTCTATCTTGATGTTACCCGACAGTTACAATTAAATATAAATAACAATGGGAAAGAAATTGCAGATAAAATACGAAAGAAAAAACATTTAATCTCAAAACTAACGGTTGTTTTTAATTTAACAAGACTGACAATGTAACCGTAATGACCGTGTTTCGTATTTGTAATTTTTTTTTATCTTATTTGCCACCCATATTCTTGCGATGCACGAATATAATCTCACAACAAAATGCAATATCTATGAAAAAATCATATTGAATATAAATGTATTTAAATAATTTATTTTACGAAATGTAGATTATTCTAAATTTCTAATACAATCTTCATTACGCTGATACAGCGAAAAAAAATTCTTTTATTATTCCTGATTTCATCCTTCACGAACTCTACTTGTTTCATAAGTGTGGTTTTATGTATTTTTAATTATTGACGTAAAATACCGAATAATTTATGTTTTACTTTTTTTTTTTTATAATTTTTTTTTTTTTTTTTTTGAGTAATCACCAAATGTGTAGATAATGGATTTTATGTACTTAGTCATTTATTAAATACGAGCACCGAAACGTTTGTATAGTCTAGAATAAATACAAGTGTCAGGCACACGTTAAAGTTAGACTTAATATAGCTTTACTATTGATCAGACCATAGAGTATGCTTTTTATTGACATCATATAGTCGGTGAGTAACTAAGTAAGTGTATGGGTAAATAAAATACTTCACACATTTGTTAAAGTGGTTTTCATTTTCTTTGACCATTCAACACAACATTTTGAAGTGTCGATCCTATCGAGTTGAATACCGTCATGAAATCGTTTTGATTCCTAGTTATAAAATTCGGGTCAATACAAAACTATATTCTGTATTACAATTATTAGATGGTCGGATAATATTATTTATCACTTATGTCATTCGCATTCTGCAAACTATTAAACATTACAATTATTAGTTTCAACGGTTTCAAATTATTACTTGGTTAAGTATTGATATCCAAAACGTTTTCAGTTTTGTTAAAGCTTCAGAGTGAATAACCTGGAATTTTCATTAGAATCTTAATAATTGAAATTATAATAATGAATTAGGTGATAATATTTTTCAAAAATACTATTCCAAGTCTAGACCCAATTCTGTATTTATACCTATTTACTCGTATTAATCTTACGAATCTTTAAAACCATTTTCTAAACATAAAAAAAAATCTACCATCATTATAAGACCGATTTTGCACCTAATAACTATAACTATGTAGTAACCCGAAATATACTTTAATAGTCATCTACATAGTAGTTATTTATGATTTATGTACATTATTAATTAAAGCGTATGTTAATGTTTTAAAATTAAAGTAAACATCTCAACATCTTAAGATCTGATCTTACTTCATTTATTTATTTTTTTTTTTTATAATTGTCAACTCTATAGTAGAGCAAACTTTAAGATTATGATCGAAGCAAGAAATTTAATGGTTTTTCAATATTAGTTTATTTCTGGGATCAAACTTTTGTGTATTACAATTGCAACAAAAGTCCCATTAGATTTGAAATGAACCAGATAGGAACTTTTAAGAGATCATTTTTCGATTTCTTTTCTTCTATCGTAGGTTTATTCGTATACAAAAAAAAAAAAAGAAACTTGAATTCAATATAAAATTTTGTTCGGGTGTCGTTCATATTCCGTTTGATAAAATACACGATTTTGAACAAAAATCTTCAAAATTACATGCTAGACAGTCGCTAAAAACTTAAACGAAAACGATCTCTGCAAATGCGGACGACGTGAATCTCATTTGTTACGTGGAGGTATCAAAAAAAAAATATATCATATTTCAACGCGCACGAAACAATACAATTAATCGGTATCCATAACTGCGTGCAGTGCAGTGTTATAATACCGTGCCGATTAGATGTAATATTCGAATGGGATGTACAATAAGCGGTGGAGAACTTGGCAAAATCAATTATTCGTAATCGGCACGTATCCGCCGAAACGGGAATACGGTATATATCTTACGTTGAGAACGATAGTATTTCCATCACACTGCTCTGACCGACGGATTCGCAGACCCGTGCCGACGGCGGCCAATGTTAATTATCCGGGAGATATTATAATGAATGGAAACGAACGGGAAAAGAAATGCGCGGTGGAAGTGCGCGCGCTCGGTACCGTTTCACTGCGCGCCGGAGCCCATTTATCTTTTGAGGCGAAAGAGAATTCCGGAGAGAATATTTTCCCATTTATAATCACCCAAGTCGTTGTGGGGAATCGCCCGGTCGCGACATTTGCAATTATCATAATTTATCGGGTTGATAAAGAGACAAATGAATCGTAAAGGCTAAAACGTTGTGTTGGGTAGGCGGGAGGGTTTGGTACGCAACGAGAGAGGGCAAAAAATATGTCTACTTCCCGTGGACCCGACCAGTGGCATACCATCACCGTTGATTCACATATAATTAATATGCGATTTCGCCACATTACATTGAAAATCAATAAACGATACAATAACCCCGCTGCTTTCGGGGGAAATATTTTTTGATCCTAAGTTTAAAAGTCATATTTATTGTATAATATTTATTTTGGAAAATTTTTTCGACGTTTCCAACGCTTATGCTCGTACTCATCGTCGTCGGTCTTTACACATAATAAGATTTAGCTGCTGATATCGCATTGATTAAATGGCACTTTTTTTGGTAGGTATCGAAAAATTGCGATAACGTATTGAACATTGACAATCGAAACCAGGAGGAAGTAAATATAAAAAAAGAAAAATGTTCCTAAAATAATGTAACATGAACGTTTCTCTACTGTGTGCATTCATATAATTTATTATATTTGATAACATTATAAAACTTTCTTTTAAAAGTGTTCATTGACGCCGGAGATACTGTTCTAATCTACTCGAACGAAAACAGTCAATATTTTATTAATAGCCGCCCAAATCATTAATAATATTGTCTACCAGAGTTTAAGATATTCTACCTCCCTTAAACTTTACCATTCTAGTTCTTTTATTATTCTTATACCACCGCGACTATTATTATTCTTTTTTTTTCGCATTAGCTTCATTTATTTTAGCAAACGGTTCCACATATTTTCAAACACGACGATAACTATAGTAAATCTAGCCTAAAAAAAAAAAATCAATGTGAAATTTTGCGTCAACAAGGAGTTTTTGCCATAAAAACAGCATTACAGAGTTCATTCAAGTTATGAATCACTTAAATTTAAATTGATAAAATTCCAAAGAAATTTTCTGTGATCTTTAAATAAAGTGGAATCTTCAACTTAGTAAAGCAATGTATTATTTATCAATTATTTTTCATGACGTAACGCTATGAACTTCTTTACGAATTTTAATAAATTAGCTTTTTTTTAACACTAAATAATCACAGTTACTTTTTACCATTCATGATAAACACTAATGATAAGTTTAAAACATAAAAATTTCTTATTTTTATAAATAAATATTCTTGAATTAATTCGACTATAAACTTAACCCTTTCAGTCCCCATTTAATAATTATCTAATAACTATTACAATTACATAACCGTTTCAACATGCTATTTTTAAGCTTTTGATTAACATATGCCTATAAAGTCTTTGTTGTTCAATAATATAGCATAATGTAAACAGATAGGTTTTTATTTTTTGTTTTTAAATATAACTAAAATAATTAATATAATTAATGGTTTTACGAACATACATGAATACGTGAGAAAACAAAATCGATGAACAATGTCTTAAATAATTTTATATTCCATTTTTTTATTTATATTATATAGGGTGAACTATTTTTATTTTCTTCTTGACCAATTTTAGGTGAAGAATTTTTTGAGAAAAGTCAAAACGGCTGGGATATAGTGTTTGATTACATGTGAAATAAATGTTCAACTTTGTCGGAAATTTAATTAAGCATGAAATATTTTATAATAAGAAATAACAAGTTCGTATACTAAACGAGTCTAAAGATTATTTAATGATTGATTAGTGATATCCCACGAAGCATCAGTTGTTTTTTCTTAAACATGAAAATATTGATTACGACGCTTATAATATATTAACTATAAAATATAATGTTCGATATAGCATCATTATACTGGTGATTGTGTATTTTACACGAAAAATCAGTTTTCTATTAAAATATATTTAAAACATAAATAATTAGTTGAATTATTTTTTCTGCATCAATCAAACCATAAATACTTAAAATATTCCAATTACTAAAAACAACTTAGTTGCTGTGATCATAATAAATATAGATGTTGGTGAGTTAATCATCAAAGTTCTTTACGTTTTTTAACTAATATTTTTTCTATAATTCCTACCAATTAATTAAATAATTTTTAAATACGCAAATAAATATATTTATTTTTATAAAATAAACCCTTGACAACAGAAGTTATTGAATGATATGGTATTACATAAAGCTTACATGCAATTCAAGTTCAAAAAAAAATATATATTGTTAAGTAGCTCGACTACGTGATAAAATAAAATACAATTTTTTTAAAATATATACTAACCAATAATTATACTTATAAACTATGAGGTATATGCGAAGAGAATAAAAATTTACAAGTTTTTTACTGTATCCATCACATAAACAATATAGGTGTTTAAACGTTTTATATGTCCAACATATCAATCGATCAATAAGAATTTTAAAAACTAATTTGAATTCGTTGTAGAGCTTTTGATCGAATGTCCTCGATTCTTTAAATTTTATGCCCAAAAAGCCAAAAAATTAAATAATTTTAATGGGTTAAGTTCTATTTTGAAAAACCATAGGAAATAAAATCAAAAAAAGTCGATCTAAAATAAATTTTACGAAAAATTCGAATCAGTTTTCAAAATCTTTATGGTATCACTTGATTGATCGGTACATTGTAAATTGAAAAAAATCGAAATCCTCAAGTTGCGCATGTGATAGACCGAAACAGAAAATTATGGCTTGCAACCTTCTTAAATAAAAAAATAATATTAAAACATTATTTGAAAGTCAAATAATTAAGTATGGTTTCAATCAAATTAAACATATTTTAAATTATGTCAATTGTGTCAAATCTCGATTTATGTAGATAATAATATTAACAAAATTGAAATCTTAATTTTGAATCACATTGATTGAACATTTATAATATAATTAACGGTGTACAAAATAAACTTAATAAGTTTAACTATAATTTCAAAAGTTCATTATAGTCAGAATGAATTTCGGTATTATTAATAGTCCAAATGGCCGAATTATGCAAAATTCTGTGCAATGTGGAAATTATATAAGTTATCCGCAATGACCTTAATGGAAATACCAATTGTTATGCACATTATTTATCGTGTTAAATATTCAAAATAATGTTTATTACAGTGCATTATTATTGTGTTTGTTTATCAGAAGCTAATGTGGTGTGAGAAATAATTATCTCAATACCGTGCAGGTCCTATAGATTAAACTGTCAGTTCGTAATCACACTACCCTTTATACGTGTTCCTTTAAAAATATTATGTCAATGTACATATTACTATGACTGTACAATATGTGTTTTATTATTTTTTATTATTATTTTATAATCATTATTTTTTTTATTTTTTTTATTTTTTTATTTATTTATTTATTTATTTATTTATTTTTTTTTTTTTGTACGAATATTTATTTAAGAATGAGTTTACACAGAATATAATTATTATTTTTGAGCTATTGTGACTTTCATATTATTTTTATTATATTTATTTTATGTTGGCGGGATTAAACGTTTCTTGACCCTGACGATGTGAAATGTATATTTCAAAGAAAGTTTATGGGTAGCATAAAGTATTAAACATTATTTATCATTAATGGCTGTTGTGTTCACGATTACAAGTTTTTACTACAATCGTCATACTTCGTTAGCTCATTTTTCCAGTCTAAAAATAAGTTGAAGTATTGCTAAATTATACATGTATAATATTAAAAATGTGAAATGCCACAGTTCAAATAGATAGTAAATAAAAAAATATTAGAAAAATATGTGATATACCTACAGAAGGAATAATATACTTTTCCCTAAACAATTTGCAAATAAAATTAATTCAAAAGTGTATGGAATTCCAAATTAGTACATTAGGTATAGATTTCTATAACGAACCAAAATATTTTTAACGTATTAATACATACATTTTTACGTTACAGTTAAAACAGCTGGAATCAAATAATTTCTAGACACAATAAACGCTCTTATTCGCATAAGGCGAGCAATATTTAAACAATAATTAAATAAACGTTAAACAATAACATTGGATTTAATATCAAAGAGCATTTATAGTTTCTTCCTAAATTTAAAATATGAATTTAAATTAACTCTAAAAAAAATCGTACAACGTAAAATAATTATCACTGTAAACATCATAGGTATATCAAGTCATAAATAATTATATCTGTTACAATTAGAACAATAAGTCTAAGTGATAAATAGATAAAAAAAGACAGAAGAGACTGAAGGAAGATGCCTCCTATTGGAGGTACTTTGTCTTTCAGAAAGTGGATTATTTTACGGTTGTTATCAGGGTTGTCAAGTTGGAGCTTAAGATGCGAAGATGTTGACTTACAGCTGAAACTGTCTGGGCCAGTGATAACAGCTAGTTCTTTGGATAATTCGAAAAAATCTTTTACGCCTTTGACGAATAATGATGGTGGCAAATCTATTTTCTTTTTTGTAAGTGTAGTAGAGTGTACGGACCCCTGGCATTATGTGTCGTCGTAGACTGAATTGTGGTAGGTTTGGTGGAGTAGGTCTCATCTTCGGCAAAGACAGAGTAGCGGTTTGGAAGGATTAAGAATCATGATTTCTTGGTAGTAGTAGTAGCGAAAGAGTTTACGGAGTTAGTTGGGGATGTCGGTGAAGAATGTAGAGAACGTTTATTAGTTTTTGATTGCGACTGTGACTTGTTATCTATGTTTATATTATTAACGAATTTGTTCTTAATTATTTTTATAGACGCCACGGTGCGTATATTTGAATGTTTATTGGTAGACATAATTATCTGAGTCCAAAGATTAACGTACGCGACGTTGCCTTGGTATTAGCACATGACAATCTATATTTTAGTTGGCTAAGTACAGAATTTTAGAATAAGTATTACAGTTTATATTAATAATATTCACTTTTTCCGGTGAAGGGCTGTGAAGAGTGCTTAAAGAGGATACTGGAAGTTTTCTGTGGGTACAATTTTGCTTCTATTGTTGTAGGACTGAGATAATTGTTTCAAGGTAAACAGTAATCATATCATTGCACGAGACAGCGAAAAACTCGACGGCTGCCCGCATGGAACTGTTAAATCTTTTACATTAAAAATAAATGAAACATATAATTATACATATTTTTTGACTATATAATAATAGTAAATATTATATAATTATGAGATAAGTGTGACAAAATAAAAACTCTTTCAGTACTTATTAGCTCACCTCACGATGCATTATATTATAATAATGTATTTCTATTAAATATTTAGCAAAATAAAAATAAATTTAAATTTATTCTGAACAGTACATGTACTGAAAAATCTTATCATTTATGTTTATTATATGTTATTATTTTGTATAAGATAGAACACATAGATTGATTTCCGTTTTATTACTTATAATATCGTTGTCATTGTTATTTTTTACAAGATACAACCTATATTTGTAATAGTATGTAAGTCTCACATGTATTAACTTTTCAATTAATAGTGAAATTGTAATTAAGAATTTAAAACACATTTTATGACTATTCAAATTGTAAATTAGCACATTATCAACACTGGAAAAGCAATAATTCCCTTATCCTGCCTAGTATACGAAAATTATAATAAACGTAGAAGTAATTTTAAAATTTAAGATTATGTAGAATGCTCAACATCTAACAGTTTTTTCTTCCCCTTGGTGTAAAATCTAATCAATAAAATGTGCAAACAAGCAGCAATGGATAAAAAAATTGATTGAATTATCTTAAATTGAATTTTGATAACAACAAACACACTTTACTGAGGATTTCAAAACATAAAATTTTTATTGTACGACGTTTTTGAAATAAAATAACATGCAATACCTTCTCTCAAACTGCTATTGAGTATGGTATATAGGCTATATTATATTTACACACGTAGATAAAAAACCATAAACTGCGTTTCATAAAAAAATAAAAATATATAACGAGGTTCCGTAACAATTCGATACTGTGGTGTAATCGATACCGGTCTATAAAATAAACTACCAAGGATACAAATCGTGTTTATATTTTCCGAGCATTTATCTCAAACTTAAATTTAACGACACATTTCTTCAACAGAACTAATCCAATTAATACATCTGTTAAAACATGGTTTTCAATAACATATTTCACTCGTCATTAAGAACCTGATATATTTGTATTTAATTCAACCAACATTTATATAGTGTTTCCTGCGTGTACACATATTGTGTTGAATACCACATATCGAATTCCATGTAGTCAGAGCTAAGAACGTTATTTAATTTACAATAATGATAATAGATAATATTACAAGTAAACGGAAACTTATCAACAAGATTTTGAGTTGGAAATAGACTAGCCGAAAGACCGCATAAAACAATAATTCTGTCAACAACTGGAAAACATATTGACTTTTCAACTAATTCGATTGTTCGTGTTATTTGATTGTTCCAAGCTATCAAAAAACATGAACAATGACTCTTTAAAGGCAATATATTAAATTATCCATAAGACATCAATACAATACAAACCGTTGTATAGTAAAAACGTGTGATACATATCGTTTTCTAAATCTGTTGTCTGATAATATTTATAATATTATAGTTTGACAGTGCAACTTGTGAACCTCGTAATTACTTTACCTATTTAGCTCTCGTTAGTACAATAACTTTATTAATGCTCAGTAGGAAATATTCCGATCTAATCATTTTGATCATCCATCTGCCTTAACAAGTTATTATCATAATCGTTGCATTATTTATTATTATACGTCGCTCTACTCTTAGTATTTCATTTATCTCAATTATAGCTACACAATTCAATATTTCGATCACCTCCAGACGAATAAAATTCGTCTTCAAATTTGAAAGGAAAAATTAATGCAAATGATGTCTCCTAAAAGAATATTATACCCTCAGCCGATTTCATTCATACTGAAATCCAGTAAGTTAAATCTAAATTGCTGATTCGAGAAAATACGTTTCAGTTTTTCTGGATAAATTAGAATCTCTATTGTCTATCTTTGGATATTACATTTCTGAAAAAAAGATTTTTTTGAACTAAAAAATGAAATGAGTACTTTGCGTAGTAAAAGTTGCAATCGTACTCTCACTTCGTCACTGGATCAATCTAACTTGGATATTGCACAGAAACTAAATAGACGAGAATCTAAGTGTCGTAATATTATTATGTTTAATTTAAATGAACAGGATATAGATATACCATTTATTAATAATATCTCAATTAGTAATGTTCTGAAAATTCTCAAAGTTCAACATAATTTATATCATGCATCTGATTATAAACATTTTTGGATTGTTACCGACCTCCATAAGTATAAAAGACAAATCATTAAATTATTTAAAAACGAACGTTACCGTAAAAATAGACAATACAAAATTGTTCCATTCGCTATATTTGTGGTTTTCCAAACCTGGTTCACAAAAACTAGATCATAGCTCAAGTATTCATCATAAACTACATTAATCTAAAAATATTAACATTGTTAATAGTCAAAACTGTAACATCTCTAACTTACTATCGAGTTATTATCAAAATATAAGTGACATAAAAATTAAGTCATCGTGCATTCATCAATACATGACTAGTTTACTACACTTTGATTATTATAAAATTACAGAAACTTGGTCAACTCTTGATATAAGTGATACCAAATTAAGCATGTTTGATTATAATATTCATAGATTATATTGCAATGCAACCAATGGTACTATAATAAAGGTGTTGGCGTTTTTATTTTAGTTCATATGATTGCATACGTTTTGGCTCAATTTTAATCCTTTCTAATAAATTAAGTAGTGAACATATCTCAATAATGATAAACATTCATAATATTTAAATATTATTAGCAATAATACTTTGATAATAATTTATTATACTCGTTTTATACTCATATTACTCCTTCCAAGTTTTTTTTTTAAGTTTTTAAAACTCACTGCAATTCTCTTGAAATCTCATTCTTAATATATTCTTATCAGAGCTAAAATTCTAAAAAAAAAATTTCGTTTTTCCGTTTTTGTGTACTTAAACGCTATACAATTTTAATGTTTAACGTTATTACATTTTTAAACATAATTTTAATTTTTAATTTTTCGTTAAACGTTATCTATATTATATATAAAAGACAAAAAAAGTTTATGTGTCCATTATCCAATCCTAAACCATTCATCCGATTGCAATGGAATTCAGTAAAGAAGCAGATTAGACCTAGGAGAAGGTTTAAGCTACATTTTGTCGCGAAAAAAGGTAAATTTATTACTTGACAAATCATACACAAAATACATGCGTAGGACGGGATTTGAAATTGTCCTGCCCATATTTTATGCTCAATATTTATGTCTATAATCATTTTCGTAATACGTTACCTAAGAAACGTAGATAATAATAATAATTTTAGATACTGAATTTAAATAATATAAGCATGTAATATAGGTCTTACCTATTATGAAATAATCTATTGGCCAATTCTAAAAAAAAATATTGTTTAAAATAAACTATAAAGCAGGTATTTAAATATTTAACATACACCATACACGAAAGGTAGGTTATCGTAATTCACGACAAATATCTACAACTGACTAGTAACTTCAAATTACTTATATTGAATAATACTCCAAATAACACACCTGCATTTTTGCACCAATTAAATGGAACATAAATGAACAATTTGTTTGAATAGGTATCTATTTTCATATTAAGTAATAAATTCAATATTTATAAATAAACCTTCAATAAAATAATTCGTAAAAATAAATTATTGTCAACACAGGTTAGCCAACTTTGAATTGTTCATTATTATTAGATTTAAAAAATAAAATTATATTGAGTTCAAAGTAAAAAAAAAGGACAAACGTTTTTCTAAATAACGTTATTTGCAATTTTTTTACGTTATAAATACGTTTATTGTTTATATTTTTAATCATTAGTTATGATTAATGATATATTATTTTTAATGTAATTCGACATTTTTCGTTTTTTGTTTATTGATTTCGTTTATTTGTTTTCATTTTTTTTCCGTTTAACGTTATATATAACGTTTTGAAACCCTGATCCTTATTCTATATTTTTATTTGCTGTTGATTTTAATTTACGTGGTATTCATTAGAAAAATACTAATCTACATGCTAACAATTAAGATTTGCAACTAATAACTCTGAAGTTCTTGAGGAGCTAATTATGTTGTTATAACCATTTCAATATAATTTCACTCAAAATCAGTTTTAATATGGTCGATCTAATACTGTCCAATAATAGTGATATAACAGTCTTTAAAACTTTATTCCCATCAGTAGAAATCGATTTAACTCGTCTTCCATTTCAGATAATTGGTCCATGAGGAAACTCTACAAAAAATTTAATTTAATTAAATCATGAATTTAATTTTTCTAAAAGTAATTTTAACGCAATGAATAATTATTTGTGTTCTATAAACAGGAACTCTATCTTTCGAAACCTACCGAACATTTACTCAGAAGTTAACTTATTTTACAACATTATTTGTAATTCACTTAATTTATTCATTCCTAAAACCTATATTTAGAACAATACATTTTCGAAATGATGTAGAAATGAACTAAAATATATGATTTTTCAAAATAAAAAATGTACTCCACAAATTGTTTAAATGTACTAATAACCAAAATTATTACATAAAATTATTACAAAATTATTACATCATACTAAATTTTCAAAACGTAAAGCTTTATGTAAAATTAGATGCATATTAGACAATAATTCGTATATTAATTATATTCAATATCATATTCTCAAAATCTTTAATCATTCTAAAGCTATATAAATAGTTTAAATAAAAATATTCCGCCTGGTATGGAATTTAACAATATACAGAATTAAATAGTCCCAAAATATTAGATCTATTTAAGGATTATTTTAACACTGTAAACTCAAAACATATTATTGATCCAACAAATTTGACTACTCCTTTATCAGATATAATTAATCTACCAAATATTCAGTTTTCTCTCTCTCTGAAATCTTGTCAAGTTTAAGTTAAGCGTCAATCCTATTTCTGGCCCTGATGGAGTTCCTGAAATATTACTTAAATCATGTAAATATGATTTATCTGTACTAATTCGTATTATTTTTAATTGGTCTCTAAATAGTGACATTCATTTATCATTTCAGAAATTAAGTTTTATTATTCCTTTATTCAAATCTGGTTCTAAAAATATGAAATAATTACAGACCTATCTCCAAACTATTAGCGTTACCTAAACTATTTGAAAAATTGAATAATTCATTTTATTAATAATTAATATAATTATTAAATCTTAATGTTTTTAAATGTTTAAAAATATACTAATGAACAAAAATAAATTAAACTTTTATTATAATATTGATAATTTTCTTTTACTTAAGGTTAAGTATGTACATAATCTTGGTATTATCTTACAATCAAATTTCATTTTCACGAACCATATAGATTAAATAAGTTTAAAAGCTATAATAATTTTATGGTTTTTTTTTTTTAGATTTTCTTCAACCTTCAATGACATACGTTATCTAAAAATGCTTTATGGTGCTTTGGTTTGCCTTTCATTAGAATATGGACTGATAATATGATGCCTTTTTTCTACTTGTCCAATCAAAAAAATTAGAAAGAGTGCAGAAAAAAATATTTACACTATATTGTTAATAAAATAAATATTTATAATAAGAACATATTCATTTTTTTCTATGTTCAATACGGATAAATCAATTTTTTTTTTTTTTACGTCAGCGTTATAATATAACATTGTATATTATACATCTGATACTAGAAAATAATACAAAATTTCATTACAATTTTATCACTTACAAAGTTTTTTTTTGTAACTGTATAACATTATTAACTATCATCAAAGCACTCCTATACCTGTATTAAAAATTGAACACAAATTTATGATTCAAAATGTTGATATTCCTGTTGTAAAACGAGCTATATTTAATTTAATACTTTTTTTTATTTCAATAGTTGAAATAATAATAATATGATAATAATCTTCTAAGACGTGTTATGCACTTTAAAAGTGCTTACTTAAAAAATCATAAATAATTTTTGAAATAACATGAATTATCCATTCATTTTTTTTATAGCTATATTTTATTTTTTTATGTCACAATTTAAAAAAAATAGATTTTAAATACTATTTAATACTATTATTGAGTCTTTGAGTATAATGTACGTCATTGTCAATAATTAATTTTAAATCTGAAACTTTTGAAACAAATTTATTCATTAAATGTACGAGTATCAAGAAGATAAAAAAGTAAAGATAATACAATTTTTATTTTTAATTTTATATATATTTTCCATTTAGATTTTTGATTAATTATAAAAAAATGTTGTGTAATATGCCCGATAAAATAGAAATATGCATAAATATGCCAAATATGCTAAATAAGATTTCATACATTTAACCGTAGTACCTTAAAATGGATTTCTATGTCATCTAACATTAAATACAACTTTGCAAGATTGATATGCAAATGCATGAACTTACGAGCCTTCTCATAACTAACTGAATAACGATTGTACATGTTTTAGACTGCGATGGGATGGACTGTCCAGAAGTATGGGCTCGCATAGCTGTTTTGAATGGACAGACACAAGCGGCTGAAGTGTTGTATCTGGAACAAAATCAAGTGGAAAAAGCAATTGAAATGTATTTGTCGTTGTACAAATGGGAAAACGGTAATAGCGCGTCAACTGTTGGGAAATTTCATTTTCTATTAAATTTGCATATATGTTACCGAATTGCGTATTACAACTCCAGCCATCAGTTTGGCCGAATCCAAAAACCGTCCGGACGTCGACGAGTTGAAATTACGGTATCATGCTTGGCTGTTGGAAACGTATCAGGAAGAAAAGGCAGCAGAAATTGAGGAGATAGAAGGGGACAAAAGAACGGCGCTTCAATTATATATGAAAGCCGGTTTAGTCAGCAAAGCTGCTAGGTAAGTTGCTCACCGGTGCACCGCAGTACAATAATATTATAGCAGAGTATTTTTTTTACAAATTATACTCTAAGCGTATTACACTTGTTTACAAGTAGGGAGTATTGTGACCATCATGTTCTTATTGTGAATATTAAACTAACAAAAATCGGTCTCTAGGTCATGATAGAAATGCGTAATACAACGCATATGTTAACTACATAGTGAAACACCCAGATTAACTGAATAAGTAAAAAAATACACAGATCACTTCACCGGGACCTTTTTTTTTTTTTGAAAACTAATTTGCTACGGGTAACTAAAAATGTCAACTGCTTCTCTGCGGTGTTAATTACTGAACATTGTGCTACACATATTAAATTATTTAAACATGATTAGATCAACATCAACATAATTTTATGTTTACATCTGTTATACACAATAAAGGCTTGTTCAAGATGATCCAGAACTTTTGGCCGACGATACTATCGTAGAAAAAGTTTTATCCGGGTTGCTCCGGCTAGAAAATTACCAGGTGGCTGGAGAACTCTGCCAATCACAAGGAAATCAAAGCAAAGCAATGGAGTTTTACTGCAAAGGAAATATATACACTAAGGCCGTGGAGTTGGCTAGATTCGTATCACCGGCAAGTATGTGGGTTTCATATGGATTTCAATCCGTCGACATTCCCGTTAAGTTTTTTAGAGGGTAATAAATTGGTTACCGGCATTTTTTCTGACGATTATTGTTCTCAAAATGGAAACAAAATAAGACAACATTAACAAAATTAACTTGCATAGATAATGTATTTATAAAGTACATATTTACTAACCGTGCCGGTATGCTTCATTCCAGATGCTGAATATTAAAATTATTAGCACTATATTGTTCAAAAATTCAATGTTCAAAAGGTTTAATCTTAATCAAATTATTTATTATCTAATTACGATATCGGAGATGGTATGTGAACAGATTTGTGTAAAATGATTTTACTATTACAAATAATAATTGCGTTGCAAATAGTAATGGTGTTGCGTGCATTTTTTTTAATGAGCAAAATTGTAGATTTTTAATAGTATAGTTTTAATTATATAGACGATGTACCTATGTATTTTTTAATTTATATTGTTCAATCACAGTCCTTACACGAATCAATTTCTCTCAAAAATATTATTTAATGCTAACGGTCTAAAAAATCACGTTAATGAATTACAAAGTATGGTATACGATAAACGCATTGACATTGTCTTAATCACCGAAATCCATTTTACCAAGTACTCTTACATCTTTATTCCGGGTTATGTATTACTTAAATCTAATCACCCAGATAGCACAGCTCATGCTGATGTAGCTATACTTATAAAATCCAAACTAAAATTCCATCCACTTGCCAATTTCTCTCAAGATTATATTCAATCTTGTGCCATCTCAATTACATTAAATAATATACCTTTTGCTATCGTTGCTATCTACAGTCCTCTTAGGCACAAATTATCTAATGTAGATTTAACTAACTACTTTAACACTATGCCCACAAATTTTTTAATAGGCGGCGACTACAAATCCAAACACAAGAGCTGAGAATGCCGTGTAACCAACCCTTGCCGCAACCTACTTTATAACCTGATTAATATAAATAAATAAAAAATTCTTTCTCCTCCTGTGCCAACCTACTGGCTGACTTCCTTAAGGAAAAAGCCAGATATTTTAGATATATTTGTTGCAAAAATTCCCAGTAATTTATATTGCACGATAAACAATATTCTTGAATTAAACTCTGACCATTCGTCCGTTATCCTAATTATCAATACTTCACCTCAGTCACTCAACGATAGATCTTCTCTTTTTTCACCGATGACTGATCGTCATAAATTTCACAATATCGTAAATCAAAACATAAATCTAAAAATTAAGCTAAAATCGGAACATGACATCGATGAAGCAGTTAATAACCTGACCACCCTCATCCACTCGGCAGTTAGCTTATCGAATACCATAAGTAACTCAAAGATCTTTTCTCACAGTTGCCCATTTTTTTCTGAACAAGTGCATTCAGTAATTGTTGAAAAGCGAAAAGCAAGACACTCTATCAATTCACACGGCTTCCTTCTCATAAAAGCTCATATAATAGGTTAGCTAACTATTTAAATAAGACGTTGACTAAGCTAAAAGATAATATCTTCGAACAAAAACTAACAAGTCTTTCTTCATTAGATGGTAGCTTATGGAAAGAAACAAAAAAAATACTTCAATATAAAACTCCCTCAATCCCATTAATTAAACCTGATAATTCATATTCCATTTCAGACTTCGATAAAGCTGAATTATTCAAAACTCATCTACGTGAAATTTTTCAACCACATCATGACATATTCATACCCCAACAGATTAATGAGGTTTCTACTTTTCTAAACATTCCTCCTCTTATTAGTCCTCCAGAAAAATTCTTTACCCCTAATGAAATTAAACAAATAATACATTATAATATCATTAAAATCACCTTTCTTTTTTGTAAATTTAATTTAATATTATGTACTTAATTAATATTGTAACATACTTGTATCCTTATTTTAACAATGTTTATTATATATTTTATTGTCACTGTACTTGAGCCCATCTGGACGTTTACATCAAATAAATAAATAAATACAAAAATATTCACTAAGAAAAACTCCTGACTTTGATCTCGTTACAGCCGAAGTGGCGAGATGCCTCCCCAAAAAAGCCATAGTTCTTATAACTTATATATTTAAAACTGTTCTTAGATTGTCTTATTTTCCAATTTTATGGAAATTCTCCAAGATAATTCTTTTCCCTTAGCCTGACAAACCTCTCAACTCTCCTACTTTATTCAGACCTATTAGCCTCTTGCTCTTCCTCTCAAAAATTCTGGAAAGACTTATCTTAAAACGCTTATTACCACATATTACCTCTAACAACATACTCCAAAAGACTTTGTTTGGGTTCCGTAACTCTCACAGCACGATAAATCAAGCTCACCGAGTTGTTGATGTTATCTCTATATCTCTGGAAAAAAAACATTATTGCTCTTGCGTTTTCTTAGATGTATCACAAGCCTTCGATCGTGTCTGGCATGAAGGTTTGCAATTCAAACTAAAAAAAATTCTCTCCTCTGCCTTATTCCTATTGATTAAATTATACTTAACTGATATACACTTTCAAGTAAAATTATATTCATCAACATCAGGTATTGCACCAATTAATGCGGATCTACCACAAGGCTTCATACTCTCCCCCTTCTTCTTTAACATTTATGTAGCTGATCAACCTTCCATACAACAAACCATCGTAGTTGATTAGGTACACTGACGACAATGTTATTTTATTCATAAACGAAGATCCCTTAACGGCCTCATTAAATTTGTAATTGCATCTTAATCTCCTTCCTGACTGGTATGCAAAGTAATGAGTTAAAATTAACTAAAATAAATCTCAGCACGCAACATTCATACTCAAACAAGGAATATTCCCAAACATTACCCTTAACAATGTACCAATTCCCACTTCAAACATAGCCAAATATTTAGGATTAATTCATGACAAGAGATTGACATGGAATAAATACCTTCAGACCAAAAGGCTAACCTTAAATAATCGTTTGCGTTTGCTTAGACCTTTTTTAACTAAAAATAAGTACTCCACTCTAAATACCAAACTACTAATCTATAAATCTCTTCTTAAACCTATCTAGACGTATGGACTTCAACTTTGGGGGGCGGTAAAAAAATCCACATTTGTGCCACTTTGGTAAACAATTATCTTCAAGCAGGCCACAAAGTATAAAAGTACAAAAATAATCTTATATATTTGACTTGTTTTTTTATCTTTTATTGTCTATTGAAAATATTATGAATAAAGGTACACATCGTAGGTACACATTAGTTTGATCATTACGTTATTTTAAGTACACGGGTGATATCGATATTTAATTGTAAAGTTTGCGTATGAAAATGGCAGACAGAAAAAAAATGCAAATATATTGATGATTGGCGAATTTTTAATGGTCTATAAATTACTTTTTCATTGAAATTAATGGAAAAGCCGTTTGTCTAGTGTGTGTCGTGAAACGGTTTCAGTTTTTAAAGAATTTAATATCAAACGACATTATGAATCAAAAAGTGTTCATACATTTTAAATTTTTTTTTTATTTTAAAAAATTCGTAACGGGCCAAATAGAATATCTTTGCAGGTCACATGTGGCCCACGGGCCGCGGGTTGGGCACCACTGGTCTAACGTCTATCAAAAAAAAAAAAATTAATGTCATTAAAACAAAAATTAATTAATATAATTAATCAATTAGTCAAGAGTCACTAATGGGTAGCTACTTAAATCACACCTGTCATGTTATCGTTATACTCTTATCATATAAACTTATTGTGCATAAATTGTATAAATTGTTTATTTAAAAAAAAAAATATAAAAAAATAAAAATATTGTTCAAATTCATACATACATAATTTAGTTATAATTTATAATGATTATTATTTATTTTCTATAAGCTTAAAATGTTTTATAATAAATTAAATACTATTTTAAGAAAATAATAAAATATATTTTTATTACATTACAATAATACAAGTTTTTTATTTTTAATAATAACCATCGGAAAGAAAGCTTTCGGGAAATATACCATTCAGGGAAAAGGTCCTTCGGGATTTTCGATTCGGGAAAAAAGGTTTCAGGTATACGGAATTTTGGGAAAAATACCATACGAGAAAAAGATCATTCGGGAATTTCGATTCAGGGAAAAGAACGGGAACAGTGTCGATTCGATATTGCAAAAAACGAAAGATATTTATTACCACACCAATTATACTAATAATGCAAAGTAAAACTGTAGTACTATTGTTGCTATTCAATGAACTGTATATTTCAACGGTAAACTAAATTAACGAAGCGGATAAATCAGAACATAATCGACTTTATGTCTTATCGTTATCATTTAAAATACATTCTCTGTCTCGTTCAGTAATCGTACATAAAAACCAGGGTTTAAAAAGGTTCCTAATAAAGTTGATAATCAGCTCCGGTAGGAGCCAACATTTTTTTAAAACCGGTAACCGTTTATCGTTTAATTTTGATATTATGGTAACCGGTAACCGTTTCTTTAAGGATATTTCAAAAACTATAATAACCGTTAATCGTTTAAAATCCGATGGTTTTGATAATCAGTTACCGGTTAAAACCGGTTATTAAAAATCATATTTTTAAAACAGTTTATTTAGGCCATTCATGGGTTAATAATATACATTATTATAAAACTGTTCATTATTTTCTCTGCATTTGGCAATTTATATCATCAGTTAGATACTTTTAAATCCAAGATAAATACAATAGGTACTGGCTTACCCTTAGAACTAAGATTGAAAAAAGAAGATGAGTTTCCAAAATACAATTATTTTCTCCTATCTATACATTTTAACATTAAAATGTAGTTCATTTGAGTTTAATATCGTTTCCATGATTCACAGATGTAGTTTCTCTGGAAGAAAAATGGGGGGACTTTTTAGTTTCCCAGAAACAACAAGATGCGGCTATTTCTCATTATATTGAGGCTGGAAACACTGTAAAAGCTTTAGAAGCTGCCATTGGCGCTAAGCAATGGAAAAAATCTATGCAAATTATGCAGGTAAATATTATATTATAATTGTGTGTTTTACATTTTAATATTTAAATAAAATCGTAAGAACTAGCCTGCTGAATGTTTTGACGCTTAATTCAATTAAATTCAAAATTTAGTGTATACGGTCCTACAATAAAATGTATACATAAACAAATAATTGCAAAGAATTAAACGCATTTAGACCCGGTTGAGTTTAAGGTTTGGTTTTATAAACGGAGGGAACGACGTTTGAAAAAAAAAAAAAACATTTTATCGTAAAAATCTTTCAGTATATTTACAAAAATAAATTATCGAGTATTGTTATATTATTATAAAATCACACAGCACCAGAAGTGGATTTTTCATAATAATTTATATAATCATATTCAAATGATATTATGATAAATTATATTGAATAATATTACGATAGTAAATTTTTAAAGTAAACATGTATTAGTAAATATTATATTAAGTGTATAAAAGTAAATTTATTTAAATCGTACAAAATAAAAATAATGTTCATATATCATATGTCAATAAACTTCATATTTTCAAATTATCTATATATAACACTTCAAATAACTGTAAGCTAATAATCATGTAGTTGATGCTAAAACAGTAATAAAAAAATAAAAATAAAATAATAATGTTCCGCATGAATTCGAGAAATCTATTTCAATGTAAATTTGCAATAACATGATTACAGTATCAATTGTTATACTCTTCTAATTGGAAAAGTACATATTGAAGGCGAAATAAAAATAAAAATTTAATTCATGAAAACTAATAAAGGATCTCAATTTGGTAAAATTCAAACTTGACTGAATTTCTATACAAAATAAATATACAATAAGTAACATATGGTTATAGTTAGTTTTCGGTTAAAATTGTTTCACGTATCAAAAGAAACAGACTTCAGCCATGATTTATTGTACATGCTAAATTAAGGGCACAAAGTAAGTGATGAATAGGATATGTTATGAGTTCTTATCGATCGAGCACCAAAGGCAGAATATATTAACTTTGATAAAAAATATAAAAATTTAACTAAAATAATTACAGTTATTATAATACTGTTTTCTCGGAAAAATATTTTTGATTTTTGAATTATCAATTTTCAACCTGTTAATATTATAATAGTAGTTAACAGCCGCTTAATTAATAGAAACACGATGGGAGGGGTGCTCATCATCATTACACGTATCGTGTACACTTCGGGTTATATTTTAGGAGCATATAAAATAATTACACGTATAAAACCTATTGTCACTCGTGTTGACCTAGTACGATTTATCTGTAAATTGCAGGTGATCGAAGACAAAACACTGGTGACCAAGTACGGAGCTCATTTGGCTGAACATTTTAAGACCGTCAATGACTTGAAGACCGCGGAAAAACTTTACATGGAATGTGGCATGCACAAGGAAGCGATTCAACTGTATTTGGAAACAGGTATGTGTAGTACATCTGGGAATCACGGTACCTAAACGTGTCCAGTACGGGTAATTGTTTACTATTTAAATCGTCGTTGTTGACCGCACAGGAAACTGGAAAAAGGCGCACAAACTACTGAAGGATTACCCGGCTCTGATGGGCTTGGAAGGTGAACTGGAAGCTTATGGAAAAAAACTAGAAAACACCGGTCGGATCAAAGAGGCAGAGAAGCTTTATTTGGCTCTGGACAAGGTGGATTTAGCCATCGACATGTACAAGAACATTCAGCGATATGACGAGGTACCTGCGCGTTTGCTGCATAATACCGCACTCAAGTCTGAGACGCGGTGTGCATCGTGTCCGTCCCTTTCGGAGAGCCCCTTCACCACCACGTATACGTTGCCTACGATTTTTATTTCTTTTTATTCTTCCCCAAGATGATGTCTCTGGTGAGCAAGTATCACAGTGACTTAGTGAGCACCACCCACATCCATTTGGCTCACGAGTGCGAGTCTCGGGGCAACTACAGGGCGGCCGAAAACCATTTCGTCCAGGCCGGAGAGTGGAAACTAGCAGTAAAAATGTATCGATCGTTGGACATGTGGGAGGAAGCGTACAAAGTAAATGCTAGTATATAAATTTTGTGCGTGCGCGTATGTGTGTGTGTGTTTGTGAGCGTGTGTATGCGCGTAAATATGTTTCGCCCAGAAGTGTCCTGCGCGAAGACGCACGTGCATTCACGTGTTTGGAAATTGAAGTAAACAAAGTTTTACGTCAGATCGCGAACGGCGAAGTGCTTCGCTCAGCACAGCCACTCGTCGTGGTTCGCGTATATTATTATTACCGTGTGCGATGTATATACATACGATTAATTTCATCCCAACGAAACGTCTAACGTACAACGCCGACGAACGTAAGTAATTAATCAACGTTTTCGGTTTTCAGTTATTATTGTAATATAATATATTTTTTATTACTACCGAAGAATGACAGTCTGCTTTTTTGCCATGACGAAAACGCCGTTTAGAACGGGCGCACTTTATATCACGACGAAAATAAAAGTGATTAAAATGCGACGTTAGATTACGTGAAAAAATTTCAGCCTTGTTAGCAATATTATGTTCCTAATTTTAACGAAAACCACATCGTTTTGAAAACGCCACACAATACATTTAACGTGTTTATTTTTCTCAGTACATCGATTTTTATACGAATCTAAATACATTATTTATAATAAGAAGTGCATCATTAATTTTAATGGACTTTTTAATGTATTTAACCTGCAGTTTACGTAATAATTGCAGAAAAATCAATATTAGATTTATTAATGCTTCCGATTAACAGCTGAAAATAAATATCAATACTGTATTAGAGAAATAATTTTGATACTGCGGTTAGTATTTAAACAATTCATTATTCGTTTTAAAATAGAGGTATTATTAAAAAAAAAATCAGTACCAGATTAAACATTTGTGGGCCCCTAGGCAATTCAAATTTTGGACCCTACAAAATTATTTTTTACATACATCTATAACATAACTATCCAATAAATAGCATTAATAATAACCATTATTAATAAATAAAAACGTGTTAATTACATTTTTTTATTTGCAATAAAAATTAATTAATTACTATATTACTTCTATTTTTCTCAAAATAATTTTTTATTATTACTGCGTATAACACCTACAACTTGATATATATTATATTTCGTAATGACTTTTGTTCCGTAAATTCATGAATAAAATATAGGTATTATTAAAAAAAAAATTTTAAAAAATATAGTTTTCCGTTTTCGCAGGGCCCCTTAAATGAGTGAAGCCCTAAGGCGGGCGCTTACTCCGCCTAATGGGTATTCCGGCACTGGTTGTAATTGTCAAATACCCACTAATGTTTTCTTTAAAAAAAATGGATTTTAACATAGTCTAATTGTTATAGTATACAATGTGTTATGTGCAAAAACGAATTGTTAATAATAATATATAATATTTCATAACTTTTCCTCATAATCTTAATTTTTCACGACAGCGACAGAAAAATTTCATTTTAAGCAAAATAATGCATACCACAGAAACAACTTCTGTTGTAATTTTATAAAATAATTTAGTAAAATATTGAATTTTTCTCTATGGTATAGAATTATTTACAAGCGATTCTATTCAACAATGCATTTAACTTTAATAAATATATGAAAACGTACGGATTTTGTACTGAGACGAAATGAGAATTTCATTTATGATAAATGCGTTTCGTGTAGATAATTGACTTACCCTCCATTATTCAATTATATCAATCATGCTCGGGTGAATTAAACCAAAAATGATTTACAACTGCACCGTTTTAGATTGCAAAAAACAATGGCGGAGAACATGCGGCTGAACAAGTAGCGTTTTTGTGGGCTAAATCATTAGGTGGAGATTCAGCGATCAAGTTACTCAACCGCCTGGGTCTACTAAATGAATGTATCGATCACGCCTGTGACAGTTATCAAGTAATGCTATTGAAACGTCATTTTATAACGAGTAGCTACACTGCAACATGAAATAATTATACCTAATCACGTAAACTAACATACTATATATTTATGATGGTGTTAATTTTATAAACATACCAAAATTGGGAATTATGAGTTAGCAAAATTATTGCTAATTGTATTTTATAACTTGTATTACTGCAAATAGTTGCTCAACAAATCTATTGATATCAATAAAGAGTAACACAATAATTATTATGATGTTACTAAGATAAATTGATATATTTTTTATGTTTAGCTTTTTCAGTCCATGTAGGATCTTTGCTGCCACTACCACTCTTCTCAATTTAACTCTGTCGCCACTGTCTTCAATTCCTGTTCTTTCTCAGTAATATTTGTTCGGTCCTTAGGCCTTTTTCCATTCAGTTTCCAAATAAAAATTATATTTGCTTTGCCTTTAGACCTCTAGATGGGATTAGCTTATTCTAGTCTTTTACTTTTTAAGTAGTTATTAACATTGGGCTTTTGAAATATTTGATAAATTTCCTAATTTGTTTACCTTCAACATTCTTTCATTGTCAATTAAATTCTGCGCAGCACTCTTCTTTCAAATGTGTTCATCTTCTCCTCATCTCCCATAGTTGCCAATTAGATTTCATATCCAGTTATCAATACTATCCATAGATAACTGGAGTACTCTTATAGAGGTTCTAGTGATCTTCTAGATAGGAGTTTTGATTTAAACAATTTTGCCAATACCTAATATTCCCTATTCCCTGATGCAATTCCTAAGTAACTGAAATCTGTTACTTGTTGGAAGATATATGCATCTACTTGCAAATCTGCTTGGTCATTTGTATCTCTTGAAACTACTAAGTATTTTGTCTTTATTTATACTATTGATAAAGTTGTTTAAATCCCCATTCGTTATTTCAAAGTCTTTAATTTTTAATTTATTTATTTCAGTAATCTAAATCTAATTTAAAAATTCATAAACCTCATTGAATTCAAATTAAATTTTCATTAACCTGTAATAGTTGCTCCGTTGAGACGTAATATGATGCCGCTACATCTGTTCTAATAATATATTTTTGGAAACCCCTGAGTAAATATAATTTATTTTTGAAATGTTTTATAATCCCAAAACAGTTTGATTTCGCGTTCGAATTGGCTCGATCAGGAGATGCTGAACGTTTGTCTGAGGTCCATTATAAATACGCTCTCGTGCTTGAGGACGATGGTAAGTTCCAAGAAGCAGAAAAACACTTTATAGCTGGAATGAAACCGAAAGAAGCGGTATTGATGTAAGTAAAATAATTATCTTGTATATAATTCCTTAATCTGACGAAATCGATAAATTACCAGTAGTTTTAGTGTATATGTTGTGTTATTATGCATGTTATCATGTATTAGTGTATCATGCAGTGATACTCATTATGCGAATAATTTATGAATTGATGATGGTACGTCAAAAGATATAAAGTTTCTTTTACTTTTTGAACTTTGAAAACATTTGTGTAATGATAAATATATAATATTTTTATATAATATTATCAAATTATATAAAGCTATTTGGATACTAGTTTTGAACTTTTGCTTTAATTGACACATGTTCTATTTTCAATCATTCTAAGCACACGATAGTACTAAATTTCATTGATGCACAAATGTTTTTAATGGAATATTGTATGTGATCAAAAGTAATTAAAAAAAAAAAGAAAAATCCACGTTCTGGTGGTTCAGTAATGAAAACTTTGTAGTGTATCAAATTAATCGAACGATGTTTTACACACCATAGGATGAACAATTATTGTGCACCTACTTTTTTTCGCAAATTCACGTGTTACGATATTAAAATTAAAATATAATTCCGTAATGAATGTTTTTAAGTTTTGACAAAAGTATATTATTTTTTTTTTTTTTTTTTATTAAAAGAACAAAAAGACCGCGGCAGCTATGGCCATTGGTCAGACAGTGACTTAAATAAATTACATAGTTACATATTTACATGATTTTATACAATATAAAGTTATATTTCTTTGAATAAGGTAGATTTTTTTAGGAAAATAAATAGTTTTTGAGTTGCGGTTGGTTCCGGGCTGAAAATTTCATATAAGTGGGTGGCTCCAAGGGTTATCATACGTTCTTGCTTGTTATTTCTGCATTCTGTGAAGATGTGCTTGATGGTGAGTTGGACATCGCAGGTAGTACAATTGGGGGGATCCTCTCTTGTCATAAGGTGGCGGTGGGTTAGTAATGAATGGCCTATTCTTAGGCGGTTTAAAATTGTTTCTTGTCGTCTGGAACAACCGGGAGGAGGAGGCCATGGGAGAATTGATTTTTTAATTTCATTGAGTTTGGTTGATTGATTTGACCAATATCGTTGCCACTTTATGGCATAAAGATTTTTTATATATTTTTTTGCGTCGCTGTAGGTAAATCCTGGTACATTGATAGCTTTGGGTGATATGGGTGAAAGTTTTGCGACCTCGTCGGATTTTTCGTTTCCTGTTATATTGCAATGTCCTGGAATCCACATGAAGGATTTGTGTTTCCCGGCGGACCTTCAATGTGACAAAAGTTGTGAATATTTCTAGCTATATCGGTAGGGTTATTTATATTTTTGAGGCTTGTTATTGCACTGAGTGAATCGCTTAGTATGATACAGCGTTTATCGTCGACAGATTGTATGAAATATTTGATTGCTTCTAGTATAGCCATGGCATCGGCGGTATATATTGAACATTTGTCAGATAGTTTAAGTTGGATTTCAGTGTCACCACATATGATTGCAACCCCAACTCTTTGATCTGTTATGGATGCGTCTGTGTATATCTGTATATGAGGTTCGGCATTGGCTATGATTTCATTAAAGTGGTATTTATATATTTTAGGATTAGTGTTCTTTTTGGGGAACTGATGTAGTTCGAGATTGATATCTAGGGAGATTGTCCAAGGTGGCTGAAGGCTGATAGTTGATGGTATGATCTGATCTAGGTTCAATTTGTCTTGTAAATTTGTGAATAGATTATTGGGAGATGTGGAGATTCCTTGTGGAGATCTATGGATTCTGGCTGCCAGTAGTGATTTTTGCTCAGCCCATCTTAGTGATAGGGAGGGTATTCCTGCTATATTGGATATGCTGTCTATAGGGCTGGATCGGAAAGCTCCTATTGCCAGGCGCATTCCTGAGTTGTGAAGATTTTCGAGCTTTTTAAGGTGGCATTGGATTGCTGACGAGAATAGAGGAAATCCATAATCTATTTTGGACAAAATTAGTGATTTGTGGATCTTGAGAAGTACAGAGGAATGGGCTCCCCATGAGGTATGAGATAGCATTTTGATTATATTGAGACGATTGGTGCAAGCTTGTTTTAGATGTCGGATGTGAGGTGCCCATGAACATTTTGAATCAAAAATTATACCGAGGATCTTAATATATTTGTCATTTTTAATTATATGGTTGCCCAAACTAATTGACATTTTATTTTTGTTTTTGTTGTTGAATATAATGAGTTTAGTTTTTTCAGCTGAAAATCTAAACCCAGATGAATTTGACCAATTTCTTAGTGAGTTTGTGGCATCTTGTAGGATTTGTTTTATTGTTATTAGACTGCTGCTACGACATAAAATGGAGAAATCATCAGCGTACAGTATGGGAATGATTGGTTTTGGTGTTTGCTTGGAAATGTCATTAATGGCTAGCAGAAAAAGGGTTACGGAAATTAAAGAACCCTGAGGAACTCCATTTTCTTGTGTGTATGTATCAGATAAGCAGTTGGATGATTTAACTTGGAATGAACGTTCAAGTAATAGGTTTTGGATGAAGTTAAGTAGGTTCCCTTTACTTACTATTTTGTTAAGTATGTACAATATTCTTGGTCTCCAAGTGGTGTCGTAGGCCTTGGCAATATCGAAGCTGATCATGCCTAAACTTTGTTTGTTGCTATTAGCTATTTCGATTTCTCTTTTGATACTTAGGAGATTGTTTTGAGTGCTTCTATTTTGTCTGAAGCCATTTTGTTCGGGAGATATGTATTTAATTTTTTCAAGGAACCAGATGAGTCGACGATTAATGATTTTTTCAAGTAGCTTACATAGTGTGCTAAATAAAGTGATGGGGCGATAGCTTTCGGTGAGATATTTATTCTTATTGAGCTTGAGGATTGGGATCACAAAACCGTGTCTCCAGTGTTTTGGGAATACATTATTAACCCATATAGTGTTAAAGATGTCAAGTAGGTGTTTGATACCATTGAAGGGTAGATTTTGGATAAAAATATAAGGGATGCCATCTGGTCCAGGGCTTTTACTTTTGTTGGTTCTCAATACCATTTCCAATTCATCCATGGTTATTTGGGAGTTGATTAGGATTTGTGTGGTATCATTAGGGTCAATTGTGTTTGGTGGAGAGTAGTATCGATGGCGATTTATTAGGAATTCGTCATCGTAGTTGGAATTGCTTGAATTTTTTTGAAAATATTCTCCGATAGAATTTACCACTTCCTTTGGTGTCGATATGAGTTTAGAGTTGTATATAAATTGAATATTGCTCTGTCGGTTGGTTCCTTTGAGGGATTTTATTTTACTCCACACTACTGAGGGATCAGTCTGGTTATCTAAGCTAGATGTGAAGGTTTTCCAGGATGTGGCTTTACTGAGTTTAACTAAAAATCTAGTGCGCGCTCTATTTCGTTTTAATTCTACGAAGTCATTTAAGCTGTGTGTGTTTTGGTATTTTTTAAGGGATTTGTTTTTATTTATAATAGATGTTTTTATTTCGTTGTTCCACCATGGAACCCGAGGTCGTTTTGGTTTGTTGTTGGCTAGTCCTATGGACATTTTTGCAGTGTCAGTGATGAGTTTTGAAAATTGGTTTACATCATCATCGATATTTTCTTTAGTAGGGGGTTCAAGTGTGGATATACTATTTTCTATTAATGAATTGAAGAGGTTCCAATTAGCTTCTTTAACTTTCCATCTCGGCGGATAGCATAAGTCTTCTTTGTTTGACGGGTAAGTGAATGTTATTTGGATGGGAAAGTGGTCGCTGCTGAAGATATCAGGTAGTACTTTCCATTCAAGTTTGTGTGCAAGGGAGGTATTTGATATAGATAGGTCGATAGCAGAAAATTTCCCGTCAGAGGGATTTATTCTGGTGGGCAGGCCGGTGTTTAATGTTACTAGATTGTCTTGAGTTAGGAGCTCTTCAATTATTTTCCCTCTTGTGTCGGTTTTATGTGATCCCCAGATTGGGCTGTGGCTGTTGAAGTCCCCGACTATTATGAACGACTGTTGGAGTTGATGGGTGATATTTTCTATATCAGTGAGTGTGAAATTTTTCTGATTGGGGAGGTAGAGGTTGCAGATTGTTATTTTATTATGGGGTAATGTTATGGATACCGCGACAGCTTCTATATCAGTGGTTATATGTATTTCTTCGCTAGGGTATTCTTGACTGACGAAAATTGCTACGCCGCCACTGGCTCGGTCGCACGTATTTCGGTTTTTTTTATAGATGTTGTATTGAGATAACGAAGGATTGTTCTTGTCTGTGAGGTTTGTCTCTTGTAGGCATATTATGGTGGGTGTGTAATCTTTAATAAGTAATTGGAGTTCTGCAAATTTTGAGTAGAACCAAAAGTATATTATGTTGTGATTGATAATTCATAATCCGTGATTGAAAATTACCGGAAAATTTATTTTTATTTTTTGAGAACCAGTGTCGGAACCGGTAACGATAAATACAAACGGATCTTAGAACAATATTTTATCATCGATTTATTTGTAAATTCCTGCATTTTGCGAGTTTAAGGTCTGATTACACCTAATGCGTTTTGTGCAGAATACAGCGATGAAGACAATTTCAATGAGACAAATAATCGGTCTGCGAACGAAATCGCAAGATCCGCAGCGATGACTCTCAAACGGGAATCATTGTTCACATAAACTATCATAATATTAATAATTGAAAATAATGTCTAACCCTCTCCTTTTGCCCTCAACCCCTTGATTTCTTATAAAATTTATAATATTATATCATGAGTCAAATGACCGAAATTGATCAAAATTTTTAAATCCCATTTACATAATAGAGCCAATGTTATTTTTGAAGGGTAAAACGATTACTACAATATTTAATCATGACACCCATATTTTTCTGAATCCGTAGCAAATTCAGTGAAACTGATAAAAATATGGGAATAATAAAGAGAACTGCTCTTAAAAGCTTATATGGTAACTGACGCACTTAGTATGTTTTATTTTAATAGTTTTTAAAACGTATTTCGAAAAAATGAATATTTCTAATTTTATAAAAAAATTGTTTTTTTATTTATTATATTGCATTAACAAATTTTTGTTTTTACAATAATTTTAAATTAAAAGTTAATAATTTTGTGATTTACATTAGATAAAATAGAATTAATGTTGGAAGTTATATTGATGAACATTAATTACGGAAATTCGGACTCAAATGATGATAATGATTGTGGTGATAAAAATGCATACTATGAAAATACTGTTTTCAGTCCACAATTTCTTTTATATTTTTTTTTTTTTTTAATTCTACAATAGTGTGCTCCATCAATTGAATTCATTCTTGAGTGAATTTTTTATAAAATCGGTTTACGATATTCATACGTTCAAGTATGGTATCCCAGTGTTGTTATGAAGTTGCTTATTACGCACTAACCATGGTGCTTAAAAATTATATTCGGTACAATCTATAGGAAAATAAATATAAACCGGTGAACAGTCATCAAGTTAAAGTAATAACTAACATTTCTTCGTACAGTTAAGTGTAATAACACCTCGGACCTGCAGGTACACGCACAACCAGGACTGGGATAACGCGGAACGCGTGGCCGAACAACACGACAAGAGCGCCGTATCCGACGTGCTGATGTCTAGGGCGAAAGTCGAGTTCGAGGCGGCCAACTACCCCCGGTTCGAAGCACTGATGTTACGTTGCCACAAGCCTGAGCTCATCATCAAACAGTACCAGGTTCGTGCGGGGGTGGGTTTCTACAAACGCAAGCGACAGATGCAAGCACATAGCCAGAAAATTTCTTTGGGGGATAGGAGGGGAGCCAACAATTTTGACAATTCCATAGTTTGTTTCCAATAAGAAAATTATAAAGTTTTTAGAAAGCAGTATTTAACACTATTTCCCGTTAACACTATGTCCACTATGAATAGACCATTTATTTAACATTAAGATAACGTTTTCTACGAATATAAAATTTAATATAATAATAATAATATATCCATACTAAAGTCATATAATAATCAAAATCATAATTAATTGTATTGTCGAATAGTTATCACAATATATTTATTTTATGTGTACAAACTATAAGCATAGCATGTTTTTGATGCTTAGAAAAAATAAATGTTTCACGAATTTGCTGCGAGAGGGGGCGGCCCGTAGGCCAAAGTAAATTTGAAATTTCCCAACCCACTTATGCTCTGGCTACGTACCTAAACAGATAACAAAATAGTTTTATAAACATTTCATAAGTTATAATACGTTTTGATCAGCAAATTGACTACATTGTAATTGACCACTGCTTTAAGTGTTACTTCCTTTATAATTAAATTCTGCTCGTGAAAAATTTAAATTTTTAAGTAAAACACTACTAGCAATTATACCGATTGTTTATTGGATGTAGAGTTTCTATGGGTTTTTTTTCTGCGATTTCAATCCTATCTTCATTTCGAACATCTAATAAACACAAAGACACGCACACAAAAATATATATTTATCAGAAGAAAACGTACAAACAAATATGTTGTATATCATATATTCCAATTGATTATTGCCGAGTAAGTTATAATAAAAGAAAAATATACAATACGTTTAACTCTAGAAGTCTTGAATATCTCATTATAAACACAATTGAATTCTATATACGTTTAGACAAGGAGTACTTCGCATTTTACATAAGCTAATTTTATTTCGTCAGCATAACATGCATATACATGTACACTACATTCACGAAAAAAATATGTTTAACAAATATAATAATTTACTAAATGGTTGCAGGAAAAAAATACTTTGAAAATTAAATCGTCACGAACAGAAATATTAACCATGATGAATGATATAATAGTTATTTCTAAAATTCATGTTTATATATTGTATATATAAACATTTTTTGTGAAACAAAGCCATTAAAGACTGTTAAAAAATGAATAATATTTTTTTCAACAAATTTTATCTTAATTTATTTAAGCTATTTTAATTTTAGATTATAAATTTAAAATAATTTCTAGATGAATAATTTATTTTTAACCCGATCTTTTTTCTACTTATAAGAATTATTGACATATTTTTCTCGGAAGACCAATCAATCATTAATACATTAATCTTCATTTATTTAAGAACAAAATATATAACTTATAGATAAAGCTAATTAAAAATGTTAAAAAATTGGCTTACATAATGTCATATTGTTTAAAGGAGTGGACAGTTAGTTGTCATCGTACGTGATTGCATGCTTATGTTTTAATAAAATTCTTTTTAAAAATGACCAAAAATAAAACTATATAGTTACAAAAAGTGAAAGTAACAGTCCTGAAAATTTAATTACTGTCGATAGTTTTAAATTTAAAAAGTATACGAAAGTAAATCTGGTAATTTAACGTAGCATTGTACAATAAAATCCTATTTAGCAAGACTAATTAAAAATGAAAATTCAACTGCGAGTAACAATTTAATTTGTAACCATGATATGGATGAAAAAAATTTAAATCGTCAACTTATTCAAAGTGCATCATATAAAAAAGAGCCAAAGACATGACTGATCGTCCAATTATAATTATTGTAGAAACATACAAGAAAATATTTCAAAAAATATTGTTGAAGTTCAAGAATATATACGATCAGCAAATATTTTATAATCTATAGGCGAATCATTAGTTTCAATTAATGAAACGAACAAAAAAAAAATTTAATTTTTACTAGTACTACAAAATTACAGTTTTTGAGTTTAGATAAGTTAATACTATAATATTAGAAGTTAATACTAGAAATTTAAGTATCACTGCGACGTTGCCAAGTGTATGTATTATTACATTTTATTAAGCATAATCAAGGTTTTTCTATATAAGCGCAAATACGGTATTTAGGTGCAGATACGGCCTCCCATTTAAAGGGATTCGGCAGCAAATAATTTATTTACCAAGCACACTGTGGTAAGCAAATAAATGAAGTAATCTCAATCTTTCAACGTCTATGACGTTTAATTTATTTTTTTTTCAAAGGAGATCTTGGATAAGACTATTTTTATGCGTTTCAAGCACTAAAATATTTATGCACCATGTTGCACGTAAATTTAACGTACGCGTCAATAGGAGTCGATTAACCGAACGAATTTCGACAGAGACGAATAACCGTTCATACTCGATGTAGTAGACATTTTTATTCGGACAGAAGAAAAAAAAACTAGAACATAGTCAGATATCGAGAACCTATTTGTCAATGACAAATTAACTGAGTTTTTCAACCGAAGAAGCATTGGTCAAGAATGATATTAATTGAGAGAAAGCAACGTAAAAAATTTGTTTTTCCTTCGAATATGAAAATCAAAACGAAGAACGTTTTTAGAAAATAATTTATCTCCAGATAATTAAACTGTGTGAGGAAAAATCTTCCAAGTCTAGTATGCCAAATTCGAATGATAGTAGAACAAATATATTTACAAAAATAATAGATTTATGTTTGAAGAACTTTACATTTGATTACATGATTATTATTAGACTCTGGATTTTAAGTTAAATATCTAAACATCAAAAAAAAAAAAAAGTGCAAAAAAAATGTATTTTATTGTGTAGTCATAACGATATTCGACCAAACTGAAAATGTTTATACTACAAATAAACTTTTCTCTTTTATTTAATAAATCACAATTGTTCTTATTGAAAGTAAATATGAGAATATTATATAATAATAATAAATATTAACTTTTACAATAAAAATGTTAGGCATGACTCTTATTCTTGTCGATATAATATATTATTTATACTGATATTCAATCGTATATTTATTACATTTATAATATCATATTATATACCTTGTATGTTAACTCGTATACAAATATAACGTATAAACAAAATAGTGCTGTACAAATAAATAACCAGTAAATAATCAAATAAATACTTAAGTAGGAAGTAATAATAATAATTCATACAATATCAATATAATTCTATTATTTTACTGACTTAATAATTTTTTGTTTATTTGAGTTGGAAAAATACATTTATTACGTTTTATTTTATAATGTTATACTACTATATGGCATATTAATTTGAATTATTTTATGATAAATAACTCAAGTTACCCAAAGGGTTAAGTATTTGAAGTGTTATTTTAACACAACTAAGCTAAGAATTAAATATTACCAAACAAACGTGAAATTATCACTATTATTTAGTTATGCAATAATTGAAATATTTTAATTAATTATTTTCTCTACATGAGTCATTAAAATTGTTGATCAAAAATATTTGCAAGAGTTTTGTACATTTGAAAAATTGCGTATTAAATACAAAAGATCAAAAGCATTCATAAGAACAATTTTTAATTTTAGAAAAATCTGATACTCGATTAATGATACATCGAATACACTATTTTATAACTTATAAATATAATAACAATAATTAATAATATTCAATGATTAAGTATAACATAATGATACAATTAAATACTACTTTGCAAAAATAACAGAAAAGGTGTTTAGGAAAATCAAAAACGTTATGATTCACAAATACAACAAACTAATAAAAAATATTTCAATTCAGATAATATTAATTAGTACTTTTTGGTTTTACTTCTAATATATAATGAAACATTCGATATTAAGATAATGAAGCATACGAACATTTTTAACGCTGATTCCGATACAAAAAATATTTAAGAAGGTTTTGGAATTTTTGACTACATTTTTATTAATCACATAGTCTTTTGCAATAAAATGTTACTTCACATAAAATTAGTATTGTTCAAAAGACATGAGATTATAATTTTTTAATCGAAATATTATAAAGCTATGTTTTAATTTTATAGAAAACTTGAGTTTTAAAATCTAAAAAAAAATATCTGATCGTAATTCACTTTATGCTTACAAATTTTTATTTTTGTTTAACTATCATATTCATTTTATTCATAGTAATTACAGTACATAAAATGTAACGTTCACCTTAAAATAAACTCAGTTAGATCTATAAGCTAAATTTTCTATTGAAAATAATTGCCAGTAAATGTTTAAAATACTAACTGTTAACAAATGCATTAACAAAATATTTTTCATAACCACCAGTGGTTATACCAATATACTAAATGGTGTTTAATATAGATATAGTTCGTGTTACAAAGTTTGTAAACAAGACATGTATACCTTTATGAGAATATTTTCATAATATGAAATTGAAAAAAGATGTATCAACCATGCATAATTGTGTCATTGGTCGTTCGTTTATTAAAATGCATAGGTACACGGATTTGTAACATAGTATCATATCACGGGATATGCGCGTTCCGTGAATTTCAAAAGTAATTTATGCGTGCAAAAGTCATATACTTTTAAGCAAATTAAATAACAATTAAGAAACAATAATGATGTTGCAGGAAAAGGGGATGTGGGTGGAAGCATTAAAATCGTGTCGAGAATACTTGCCGGCCAAATTAGACGAGGTGCAAGCCGAATACGACAGGGAGTGCGGCGCTCGAGTGTCCAGAGACATAAACAGTCTGTTCGTGCAAGCTAGTCAGTGGGAGCAAAACGGCGAGTTTAAGACTGCTGTAGACTGTTTGCTAAAGGTAAATGCTTTTAACCAATTTCTCGTAAAAAATAAATCATTCTAATTTGTTCCTCTAATGCCGTTTGATCACAAATAGCAGCTACATTCGGCAAAGCCCATAATTTTATTGTAAACATCCGACACATCGCCTGCTCGATCTTTCTTCAAACACAGTCCGCTTGTTCATTCATTGCCCAATTGTAGAGTGCATGACTAGACGCTACTTCTGCGCATGTTTTCATGTTATAATCAGTGGTGTATTGGTAAATATATTTGTGTGTATACGCACTAAAAAAAATATAGATATTAATCCTAAAATAAATTTTCTCACTTCGTTTGTCAATTTTTTTCTCTCAATACGTTCGAAAAAATTTAATTAATCCTTTGTAACTACATGTTTTTAACTTATATTAAGACAATAAAATGTAACACCACAAGATATACATTTGCAGCGGGTTATAAATTGCATGATGCAGATTTAAGAACCATAGGCTGAATGTTCACACTCCATACTATTTTATTCAATGTTATTATCTACAGTTAACAAAATACATTAAATACAGCGTACACTGTAACCTTCAACAGTTAAATATTTCAATCAATTACATGGTTCATAACAATTTTTTCCAACGAACTATTAAATTATTATTAGTTATTTTGTTTTCAAGTTATTTTTTAGACGTATACCCGTAAAATAATATTTTACATTAGGTATACGTTGAAAATCGAAAATCTGCTTATGTGTATACGCGCGTATATGTACCAATATACCTCTGGTTATAATCATAGTTCTTGCGAAAAAAATGTAACATTTTCCGTACTGCAAAATATTATATTGTTTCGGCTACGCGTTATCTATTATACATATACAAAAGGACCCTCCTATAAAGGTTGAAGAACACATTTTTAACTTCAAAAAATATTGTCGTGATGATATTGTGTACCCGTGTATAATAAATTCAACAAAGGTGGATATTTGAAAATTTTCCCGATTGAGTCATTCGTTTGAATTTTATCTATGTAATAATATGTACAATAATACCTACGTATACGTGTGAAAAGGTCACTTCAGCCAACTGTAAGGACGACCGTATTATATCGAAAACACTCAACGAAGCGACGCGGATGACATTAAAATATTTAGATGGCGAAGAGTGTACGGACGCTGCTAAAAAGTTAGGTAAGTTCTTAAAGGTTGTACAGCAAGTTTTTTTCATTCACTGCGTGATAAAAGTTATTGATTATGGAAATGTCTGCTTAAACTCGTAAATACATTGTTCGATTAAACTTAATACTATAAAATGTAATATATTTAATATTAACCAGACATACACATACACACACATGATGCATAAGTATTAATATTAACTCGCAAACGTTTTTATCTAGCCGACGGCTGTATTTATTAAAATGTACTATAGCGTGTAATACCGATTTCATTGCAACACTGCTGCAGTTTTTCTCATAAAATTAATTGAGTGTTACCATTAATCCCAATAACCTTCACCAATGCTCCAAATTACAAAAAAGGATGATGAATATGTTCTATACCATTTTTGACACGTAATTTATTACACGGTACTTTTTCCACAGATTTCCTAGCTTGAAATAAAGCTTTTCAATACATATTAATGGAAATAAATTGAAGATTTAATAACGTTAATCTTATTAGATGACATCAGCAAAATAACAGATAACTACTTTTTATAATTCAGTTAAACACTGTACAACAATGCGTGAAAGCTCTACACGGGTCATCTAATAATTTAATTTTCAATGCGCTATTTATACTGTGTTGACGGATACAAAATGGATGTAGAATGGTGAGGAGGGGAATTCGTTTCCAAGTGTCAGTCCGAGTTACACATTCGATGTAATATTATTATAAAAACACGAATAATACGCGTATTTTCAAAACCTGCAAGAAACAACTTCATACCTCTCTCTACACTACACTACGGTTAATTTCAAGTAATACTACAATTATTACACCGTATCTCCTTGTATTTATTTGTTATAATATATATGCTATAAATTATAATTAAATGAAATATATTTTACATTTGGATGTTCAGCCAAATCATAGTAACATTCGAAATCGATTAAATTTTAACATAGACTTGTAATACAAATGGTAATAAAAACAAACAATAAAAAAAATGATCGCTTAAACTACAGTAGTAGAAATTATTACTTATTATTAATTATTTATTATTACTCGTTGGTAATAACATCATAAGAATTGTAATTATAAACTTGCAAGCGATTTTTTAAAAATAAAATATAAAATAGGATAACAGTTATTATTGATCTTGACCATAGTTTACTTTTATCGTAAGAAAGAAAGAGAGAGAGGGGTAGAGTAAGAGTGAAAGATATTTTATTGACGGTGAGTAATAAATTTTAAATCGAATAATAAAGTAAAACACTGAATTCAGGAAAAATAATTTGAAAAACTACCACGTGTTTGACAATTTAAAGTGACTTTGATAATGTGTTTAATAATAATTATCCAATAACGATATTTTACATCATTTTTAACTTCTATCTTTTATATTTCTTATATTTTAAACTTCTTTTTACGGTACGTTTCCTTTGTTTTACTTGAACAGGCAAAATAATATTTATTTTTTTTTTTAACTTTAAACCTTTTCAAATCAGTAACAGACTTTAGTTGTCAAAATAAGTTGAATCTTATAAATTTGTTAACAAAAATGTTATACGATTAATAACGCAAACTAAACGATGTCATGTACAGGTCCCCGTTTAATGGAATGCGAAGAATACCTGTTGGCCGCTAAAGTGTTCATGTGTGCGGATATGATGAAAGAAGCTATTGATGCGTTCATCGCGGGTGATTATTGGTCGAAAGCCAGACAACTATCGTCCGAATTGGATCCCTCGTAAGTTTGGTTCAATATTTGTGATGTTCATTGTTCTCTTCGAATATATTCATTCATGTGTCAATCGAAAAATATTAATAAAAAAAAGTTGCTCGTATCTATGGCAGATTTCTTTCGGGCACTTCACCAAACAGACCCTGAAGCTGTTAGTCGTTTTCCACCTTATTCAATTAGCATTCCTTATATCAATTATCACCATGATCTCATTTGCAGACCTTATCGCATGTTCTACTTATCAATTCTAAATAATTGATAGTCATATACATAAAATAAATATTTATAAAAAAAAAAACCTTTATCTGTTCTCGTCCATTATAATCAATTTCTTCGGCTGGAAATAAATGTTCACAATTTCTCCACGTCGTACGAAATCATCTGAAAGAGAAAAATAAAATAAACGTACTATTGGTTTACAGGTTTGAAAGATATGTTTTGGAATGTTATAAAGATCATATGAAAAGGGAAGGGAAACCAGAACAACTATTGGCAGACATGGACGTAGAAGAAGCGTTGGACATGTTGTCAGCCCAAGGCAAATGGTCCAAATGTTTAGATGTAGCCAGATCACACGGACAAGTCGTACTTCACAAATACATTGCGCTCTACGCCACCGATTTAATCAGGGTAAAAACGGTTGTGTGTTTTATAGCGGGAATCCCGTCGTAAAATATTTACTGAAGTCAAGCCAAAACCAATTTATAAATATTTTATTAGAAAATGTAAAACGAACTATTTCAATTTGCTTGCATAATCGTATTATTACAAGTACATCGTAAAGTGGAAAGTTGAAAACTTTTTTTTAAGTGTTTATGTGTAATCTATGTAATAACTGCTATTAAGTATTCTCGTGAAACGAGAAAATATTTTTAAAATATATAAAGTAAAAAAAAATATATCAATTAATAATTGTTATAGTTGAAATTGAAGACGTATAATTTCCTGCTCTTAAAATGCATTTTCTACCTCCGCTTTTTATTCAATATGTGCAAGTGATTATAAGCAGGGACTGGAACCTATAGGTTTTTTCGGTTCCGGTTTCGGTTTTGGTTGTTCAATTAATTTTTCAAAGGTATTGGTTTTGGTTTTTTAAAAGAGTAAGGGTTCTAGAACCGGTTAATTTCGGTTAATTCTGATTATAGAGATTTATTAAAAAATAATATGAAATTATTTGTTTATTCTTGTTTAAATTATAATTGTTTCATTTCATGAAAATATAAGGTATTATGAATAGTTAAAAAAAATAATTAGAAATATATTAAATATATATATATATATATATTATATCAGCTTATTACATTTCTTTGAGTTAGGTTAAGTTATTTTATTCCAACTCAAAGTAAAAATTTGTAAAATATTTTGTAATATTGTGAAATATTATGATTTAACTAAATAAATATCTTTAATTTAATATTTAATTTTAATTAGGAATCAAAGTTAATATTGGTTACTGTTGTAGCTACAAATTTGTATAAACATTAATTTTATTTAATACATAATAGACAAGATAGATGATATACTCATTGTAAATTTTAATATATTAATAAACATACAAAAATAATAATAATAATATTACAGATTTACTTATTATATGCATTACATTATTACAGTTTACAACACAAAGTAATAAGAACATAAAAAGATTTGACTTTTATTTTTCTGAACCGACAAATGGACTAACAAAATAATCATTACCATAGTTTTACTAGTCTAAATAACTGACCTAAATTAACCTTTTTATAATTAAGGTTACGGTTACGGTTTTTCATTTTTGGAAATAAAGGTATCGGTTTCAGTTACGGTTCCTAAATTTTAAAGGTTAACCGGTTCTTTACGGTTACAGTTCTGATCCCTAATTGTAAGTATCTATTAAAATATTACACACATTTTCATTCAAGACTTATGATAATTATTACTTGATTTAAGACAATTTAATAGAAGTACAGTTTTCATTTGAGAAATAAGGATTTAGTATGAACACATTTTATTTATTCTAGTTAAATCTAAGAATACCCACAAATCATATTTATAGAAAAAATGATATATTTAAGTATATTATATATTACAGTTTAACGTATCACTGTGTTGATATCGTAAATGAAAATAAGACAAAACGGACAGTAAATTAGTTTTTTATTGTGACATTTTGAGTTTTCAATAGAAAAAAAATTTAATTTTTAAAAGGAACATAATATTATAAATTATTATCAGACAACTACAATAATATAGAACAGAACATACTTTTACCCGCGTACGAAGAATGTTTTAAATGGTTTTTAGTTTTCAATCTTAATTTTAACTTTTAATGGGTAAATAACGACATAACATACACTTTTACCAGAGTAATATTTTGTTTGTTCTAAATTTCTTTGTCTTACCTACCTTATTATGAATTTCGACCCATTCGTTTTAATTTTTATTAAAGTTGTGATATATTTTAAGAATTATTTAAAATTATATTTCATAAGTTTTATTATTTAACTCACTGAATGCGAAAGTTATGAAATAGTGGGTCAATAAATACTAAAAATCAATATAGCTTATAAAATGTACTAAATATATTTTAAAATAAATGAAATTCTGTAACTGTTCTAAGGAATTCATTGGTATATAAAAACCAGTAAATTATAATAATATAATTATGTAACACCACCGTGGCACTATTATAAATTATTAAAACAATTTTACGGTAGCTAACACAACATTTATGGTTCAGTATATCTACTAAAAAATACAAGTGGTTGACAAAATATTAATTTGTATTAAATACAAATCATAACTAAACGAAGAAAAAAATTTTTTTAACGATATTATTTGTTTTTAATCATGATATTTTATAATATGTGATAATCTACGTATTATTTCTTCAATAGACTAAGATTTTTCCGATTAAATATGGGACATGGAAATCTACAATACTAATGTACTCTTATAAAACTAATCAATTATACAATCAATAATACACATGGATTCAGAGGCGTATATAGGTTTTCATTTCGGAGGGGGCCGATTATGTATTTGATTTTTGGGTGGAAAGGAAGGAGGAAGCACACTATTACGAAAAAAATTACTTAAGCACTATAAGACTTCTCGACAGTCTTTACACCATCAGAAAAATAAGAAATTCAATTTTTTTAATGATTTATTATTTTTTAAAAGTATAAAAACTACATTGTAATAAACAAATTTTTTATTAGAGTCACTCAAAATTCACCACATCTTTTCTTAAAAGAATAAACATATTTTATAAATATAAAATTTTAAATTATCGCATGAGCAACATTCTCAGTGTCGCGACAAATTTTTGGAAACTCCCAGCATTAAGACATATCCATGATAAAAATAACAATCTTTAACAATGGTATTTTTCATTTCGTAGGGGGCCCGGGCCCTCTCGCCCCCCCCCCCATAAATACGCCACTGCATGGATTATATTATTATAATCAATAAACTCTATGTGGTTATGATATAAAATTTGTATTCTTTATTCTTATGAAATTGTGTAAAAAAACATCTTCCATTATCAGGCGCAATGAATAACTAAAATTAATTTCAACATAAAATAGGCTATACCATTAATACTATTACAGTACCTGGCATTGATTATCAAAAATATCACCTAAAGTATTTCATAAAATAAAATAAAATCAATTTTCTAAATACATATCAATTTTATTGTATTTTGGAAGTTTTTTTGAATATATTTTTTAAACTAATCTAAGAAAAAAATAAAAAATTTAAAAATAAAAATCTCTACATGAATTTATTATTTTTGATTTACCCTTATAGAAAAACATATTAACAAATTTCATAATAAGAAAAGTTCAAATTCAATAATAATTTAATAGATTCAAACATAGAAGTATTAAATTTTTAATTACTCTTTTTACCGTTTAATTTATTGTTATTGTTATAGATAATAAGTTCCCGTTAATAATTTCCACGCGAGTTCGATCGTTTTTTTTTTTTAAATATTCTCATCAGAAATAAATACATAGGTGAAATAAATATGTAGATTTAATAAAAGCAAATATATATATATATATCAAAATACTAATACATTTTGTTTTCAGGAAGGCAACGCTATTGAAGCATTGAATTTATATACGCAGTACGGTGCACCGGCATTTCCTCAGAATTTCAATATATACAGGCGCATAGCATTAGATGTGTTCGGTAAACGTGGGATGGAGAAAGAAGAAAGCTATGATATTTGGGCAAAACTAAGGGATATGTTTTTCAAATTGGTAAAATCAACATAAATTATACAAACACAATATTATTATCCACGTTAACTATTGATTTATGCAGTTGCTTTTCCAACTTGACTAGGTCATGCAAACGCGAATCGATTACTGTTAAACGTGTCGAAAAGCGAATTAATAGCCTTAGGCACGTTTTTAAAACAAAAATAAAACAAACTAATTAATTTAACAAAGTTTCGATAGGCATATTATTTTATTGTACGAATATTATATTTAGTAGTTGCTTTATACACATATATTTTCTTAAATCAAACACATTTGCGTGAAAAATTCAAATAAAATTAGTTATCATTACAATGTGATAATTAGGGTTCGGGACTTGTTGCATTTGCATATTGCTTAATAATGACCGCAGAATAGTCTAAGTAAGATTTAAATTTGTTTTACATCATAACAGATTGAAATACAAAAATTTGAATTGCATATTTTCGCATATTTTGCCATTTTCTAAGTAAAATGCATATTTAACAAATTTTGGTGGCAGTTTAATTGTTATTTATAGTATATTTACGCAGTTTTTGTTTTATGTTAAGTACATTTATTTTAAAGGTTAACTTTATTTATTTGTTACTTTCATACGTTGTTCAATATACCTAATCACTTTTAATAAGTAATTGTTTCTCCGTATAGCTCGGTTTATTAATAACGATGAGATAATAACATTATTAACTGGATTTGACATCTAGGGAAATACTTAATTATTCCTGCGTATACTGTCGACAATAAATTATCTATTTATCGTAAATCGTTTAAAGGTGCGTTTACATTAGAGCCCGAACACGAACGAACGCAAGCGAATGCTACCGAACGAATACGAACGCATATTTGCTAGAAATTTGGCCGCGACCGTTTACATTGTTCGCTCGTTCGTGTTCAACTCTTCGCTTCTACAAAAATCTTCACTCCTAAATACCTACTAAATACACATTTAGTATCGACAAAGCTATACGGGCCGAATGCCGTTTAAACTGAACGGAGAGTTTCTTTGATCGTACCGCTCTTGGGGCGAACGCTACCGAACGCGAACGAATTCGTTTACATTAGTTCGTTCGGTAGCATTTGCTTGCGTTCGTTCGTGTTCGGGCTCTAATGTAAACGCACCTTAAGAGCAGGGGCGCATCCAGGATTTTTTTTTTAGGGGGGGTTAAATTCAAATAATTTTAATATTAATAGGTAGTATTTATTTTGAAATATGTACAGAAATCTTAAAGCTGCACACAATGCTGTTCTTCAGAGTTTTCCGCAGTGTAAAATAGTTTGCTGTAAATTCCATTTAGAACAAAGTTGGTTCAGACGTTTGCAGAAAAATAAAAGTTTATTTAAAGAATACTCAAATGATTCTTAAGTAGGAAGGTGGCTTAAATAAAATAATTGATATACTATAGTTGATAATTTTTATAATAATTTAAAGTCAAATGTCAATTGTCAATAAACCTAATAAAATTATCAAAATGTTTGGGGCTAGCCATTATGGGGGGGCTAAAGCCCGTTAGCCACCCCCTTGGTTGCGCCCTTGCTTAAGAGTAATACTATGTAAAAGAAAAATAAGAATTCAGTTGGTTTTCATGTGTCGTGGCTTTTAAAATCGTTATTCTTGTAGCTCTCGAAATTTTAATGATGCCGAGAATAACGAGCGTATTAGACAATATATCACCGAGCTTAGAAAAAAAAATTTCATTGTAGGAGAAGACGAAGAAAACGAAATCGAATATACACTTCAGTAATATTGTTTGTTCAGTAATAAATGTTGATAGTGATATTGTTGTCAAAAATAACCAATTACAAAAAATTGTCTAAATTAAAATGAATAAATCAAATTTTTTAATTGGCATTTTAAAAACATTCAGTTGCATATTTTTTCGCATATTTCGGTTATTTTAAGTGCATATGTGCATGTATATTTCCTGCAATTTGTGTGCAATAAGTCCTGAACCCTAGTGATAATGTATACAAATGGTTTTGAATGCCGTATTGTTATTTGCTCTCAAAAAATATGTTTAGAGTTATAAAACCGTAGAAGTGATACCTACCTTCCTATCTAACCATATTCACAAAACGGACCAGGTTCCCCGGAGAATTCCGCGTTCTCCCTGACTCCATAAATTATTCAGGGCGTTTGTTTCAAAATATGTATTTCAAATGGTCTCAATCACAAAATAGAGCCAACTGAATTTAAATAAATAAAAAAAAGGTAATAACATCAAGATCGTATTATAAAATCACCTTTAAATATATTCATATCTACATGGTCTTGTACCCCACGAATTTACACTAAATTTGCTTCGTAGTGCAGCCGTACAATACATTTTTTGTTATTCTTTGTACATTTTTCTATAAATATTATTATTTTCAAACGAAAGTCAAGAAGTCAGTGCAGTGAGCATGACACGAATGTGTTAATCGTTGTATGCTATATATATATATATATATATATACAATACTAACTTGTACGATACTTTGTTGTTTTAATAAGGAATCCGCTGTAAATGTTTGTTGAAACTTGTTGCGAGGATTAGTGGACTTGGCTCCACCGCAAACTTTTTTCCTTGTTGGCTGAAAAACATGATTTACAAATTCCGAACACCAATATACAAATATTTGTTCTTGCCAGTATAGCCACAGTCTTCTTAGAGGTCACTTACCGATACAATTATTCTCGATAATTGTCCTTAATATTGACCACTGTTTCCGTCAAGTGTATCCCACTCATATACCAGCCTTCTCAATGAAATTTATTTTTTGATACTCGAATACGTAAACAGTTATTTAAGTGCAAAATTATGTATTTTCATACGATCTGCCGCATGCCAATAATCCCTAAAAAACGTTCTTTCAATTGATACAAGTACTCTTGTTATTTCCACTTTTATTTTGAGTCTTATCTCTAATTTCAATATATAAATACAGCGATCAAAATAATATTTCGCTAAAGATTTTAAGATGACAGAACACAACACTTCTTACAGCCCCATGATGTAACGGCGTAAAATAATTATTCTGTCCACTTTTTCATTTTAAATTGTTATCTTTACAAAACAACTGATCTATAGCTATTTTGAAGTACACGTAAAATAGTATTTTATTTTCAAACGCACGGATATTAGAGACTTGGAAATTATCCAATGCATGTCACATAATATACTATGAAATAATAAAATGTAAATGCTTGTAAAAAAGGAAAATAAAACAAAACGAAACGATTTGTCTCACAAATGACAGTATTAATGATTTTGCAGACGGAGAGCGTCGCTAACCAAACGGATTCGGACTGCGGAAAAGAATTCGAAAAGTACACGTTCGTATGTCATTTGTACGCGGTGCGGTGTGCGTTCGCTGACATCTCGTCGCTTGGCACGTTGGTCGTGAAAGTGTTGGTGGCCCTCTTGAGGTACACGGATATAATACCTGCAGACAAAGCATACTACGAGGCAGGGATCGCGGCTCGAGTACGTATACATCCAAAGTACAGATTTGTTTGTTTACACCAATTAGTGACATTGCGATTACAATCAGTAGCGCACAGAAGATTTTTGACAAGGGTGTCGAAAATATATATTTCGAGGTACTCACCCACCCCCACCAGTAAAATCTAAGTTTAAGCATAGTATAACTCTTATTTTTAAGGGTTTTTGGTTTCTTATTACTAACAAAGATAATAAAAATAAAATTTTTTAAATAAACCTAATATTATTTTTCAATTTTCTGGGTATTAATTTATAAGTTTATATAGCATAATTTTTGGTATTGAGCCCTACTACTTATTCTCATGTGACGCTTTGGTTCTAGGGTAAACATAATTAATATGTTGATTTGGATGGCTGAAAAATTGGTTAGTATTAAACTAAGTAAATGTTCATACAAGTTCACACAGAACTAGTCATCCACCAATTCTCTAAGGGGTGTCAGATGACACTCTTGACCCTCTCTATGTGCGCTACTGATTACAATTAGTGTCCAAACCTGTAACGTCCGCACTCGCGCCCTTATGACAGCACTCGCGGCTAACAATAATAGGATTCGCCATCGAGTTTAATACGTACACCTAACGCAAAATTTTTGCGTGAGTTTCTGGACTGCAATTCTTGCCACACCATAAGACCGTGTGTCTTTTCGGTTGCAAGTCATTGTAATATGCTGATAAGTGTAATTTTAAAATCAATCCTACCGCAAAGACGCACAAATTGAACATCAATCTTCAACGAAAAAGTGTCCTGAAAGTGCCATCTGTGTACTTCAGAAAGCCCCTCTTACTGCACCGAACAGTTAGAACAAGAACATCATTGTAAATTGAAAACGTACGTAGACGCCTCGAACTGATATTATTTAAACTTCCCCGATGTCTACAACACGCGAATTGGACGGTAATCAAAATAAGAGGAGAAGTCGCGAGAGTTTCTGATTAGAATGTACTAAAACCACCCTTTACTTATATTTAGGCAAATTCATCATATAGTATTCAAAACCAAAGGCACGAGAACATAATATGACATAAAATGAATAGAAGATAACGAGCGGCAATAATAATGTAGGGCGATGGACTGGTCTTAATGGAAGCATTATTGAATGCTTCTTTCATGTAGTGATGTCTTTTGCACGTAATGTAAGCCCTCGTCGGGGTATATAGACCTATTATTAATAATTATGAACTAACTCAACGCGGTAATGAAGTATAGGTATCAACAACAAAAACGACAACGCAAAAAACCTATTCATGATATAAAATATTTTCGATATTAAATGGATAATTATTTAATTAAAAATGTATTACTTGTAATATTCCGAATGCTAGAAATATTACAGTAATTATAATTTAAAAATTTTTAGAGCTCGATAATAATTATATTGTTTTAAATTTCTAAGTACTAGACATAAATAATTGCATGGTACACTTAATGTAATATACAACTTACCAGTGGCGCACGCAGGGGGGTAAGGGGTTGTAACCCCCCCACCCTCGAAATTTTCTCCGATATCTAGGTTAAAATTTACAAATTTTACAAGTTTCAAATATGAAGAGTTAGTATTGAATACCTAGTATCATTGATTATAGAATAGTCTATTCTATTATCTATCTATTAATCTATTATTTAAGTCAAAATATATTAAGGATTTGCATAATTTTGTTAATTGTAAAATGTGTTATATTTTTACCTTGACCCCCCCTCCCCGAAAAAAAATCCTGTGTGCGTTACTGCAATTTACATATCCCGTTTTATGTCAGCAACGCGCATAACTTCAATGATTGAGTAGGATGGAATAAGTGAAAAAATACGTAAACAATTTTTAACTTATTATTAATTATGTACATATTATAAAATTAGTCTGATAAATAATAATAAATTGCAACGTTGAAAATATAAATTTTTACAAGGCGTATAATGCGCTGTTAGATAATTTCGTGAGTCGTATGATATAATATTATATTTAGTTCCTATTTACTTTTAGTTTCTTAATTTAAAAAAAAAATCTGATTTTAATAATCAAGATAGTTAATCATGTTTATTTCTCCAAACCGCTCATCAATCTTTTGTTACACATGTAAATTTTACCGCTTAATCATACGGCTGTTTCACCCGTTTTCAATCTATTATAATTAACTTTTCTTTAGAACTATTCCTTTATTTTACTTTATTTCAATTCAATTTGAAATTATTAAAACAACATGATAATACAAGTTTGAAAATACGGTAGACGCAAATTTTATTAATATAATATACATAATATATTGTCTATGGTAATTTGAAAGGAAAATATATAAATGTTAAACATTTCTTTTTTTTCTTTTTTTATTTAATAAGTTCAATGAATTCCCTCTTTTATTTTTACTTTTAATTAAATCAGAATTTTTTTTAACAAATAATGTTCAAAATAGATGGCATTAAATAAACTTTCTATAACATTTCAAATAATTTAAGTAAAGTATAAATATTAGTAAAATAATTAACATTTCATTCCAATTCACCGCAAATAGCATTATTTTTGTTACTATTACAACAATGACTCTGTTTTATTTTTGTGTTTTAGTTCTGAAATATTAAAATCCAAGTATGTATATATAGTTAATAAGATATCATTTAATTTTAATATTTTAATTATTGCATATAATTAATAAAATGCAATAATTTTACAAACAAATTATTCGATAACGTCATAACAGTGAACGTACTATATTCTACAACTGTAAGTATATACGTTGACTAGGCGTTTTTAAACTCTCCAAAAATATCGGTTAAGATAAAAAGGTAATAAAAGGTCTAATGTAAACTCCGCCAGTTTTTTTGTATTTTGCCTGTGAATCCTATCATGGTCATCTAAGAAATTAATTTTATAAAAGTCAACCGAATGTTCATATTTTTAGTAAAGTTCTTACCGAATTTCAAACCCATTCTAATATAAAACTAAATGGCATATCTCAAGTAAATAAGATAAAAAATTCGAAATAAAAAAAAAATGACAGTGTTACAAGGTACTATAATTAGGTACACTAATGGAGTAATATAAGACCTAGAATATTTACAAATTGTATTACATAAATTTGTTTACATACTTGACATAACTATATATTTTTGGATTATTAGGTATAACGATTATTTATTATGATTTTTTTACTACGATTTAAATATTTATTATTCACAATATGATATTATATTATAATATAATTTTTTTTTAATAATATATCATATTAATTTGATACTACTACTTGATTTTTTTTCACTGGCGAAGTTTACATGAACCTAATTTTACCTGATTTTTTTTTTCTGGCGAAGTTTATAGTAAAAAAAGGTACTTTTGGCGGATTTTACATGCGCCCACGTTGACTATGAATATAACTACATATATGAGCATAATTATGAATATAAAAATACAATAAGTAACCTACTGTTATTATATACTGTAACCTGTATTGGGAAATATCTAGATTAGTTTAAAAATTATTTATCTTATTTGTCTATCTATAATTTTTAACTTAGTTATTTTCATTTAGATAAAATTCTAATTTTCTATGAATACCTATAAGATAATTTATTTAAATGGAATTAAAAAAAAAAAAAAATTTGAACATTTCAAATATTTTTATATTTTTATTTTTGCATTTTTCTGTAAACCATATATACATGAATACAGAAAACAAACATTAAGTAAAATGTAATTTTGTACCATGTATTTTAATATTAAATGTTCATTGTAAGTCTGGAGTTTTACATCGTAAACAATGACAAGACTCAAAAATAAAAATATGTAATGGCCATGTAATAAGAACAACTAATAATAGAAAAAGCAAACATTTCTATCCCTGCTACCCGCCACCATAAGATGATGGTCTTTATTAGCCGATACTCATTTCATAGAATTGTGTACAAAATATGAACAAATTATTATTATTTTGAACCGACGAAAATAGACCAACATTCATGGATATTGGATTCACCAGCATAAAATTATATAATATTATATAATAATTTTGATTTGTTAAAATTTTATTTTTATAATACCATATTATAATTCCCGGTATTTATAAGTCGCCGTTCTCGGTTATCGCTTTACTGATCTATACGACGTATGTCCTCTGCAGTATGTGCAATAATCAGTAATAATTGTATATTTTGTGACTTTGTGTTATTGACTTTTTTTTCAATCTGCATCCTATTACCTGTGTGGTTATTAGTGAATTTTTTTGTACAATTGTTAAGGTGCGTTTAGACGGCGCGAATTTGACTCGCGAGTATGACTCGCGCATCACTACCGTGAGCGAGTCCCGCGAATCTGATTCATGGTGAGTCGTGACTCACCTAGATAAAGGGTGAGCCGTCAGTATCCGCGAGGCAGCCATGGCAAATGTTCCTACTGTGAATCCTATGGTACCACTTCGTGCGGCTGCAGCATTTGCCTTTATTGCAGCCCATATTTAAAAAAAAAAATTGCAAGTCGACAAAAACGTCAACGCCGTTGGTGGATGAAAGAAATATTTCGCCAGCGATTTCAATACGGAAATAGGCTTATGAGGGATATGCAAGTTGAATTAGTTGATGACCTCATCATGAATTTCACGCGCATGACATATTCGCCTTCAATACTGAAACTGGGAGTTGTAAATATGCTCCAATTTCCCGCCAGGCATCCTCTCGCTTGTTTTTATTGTGATACGCCTTTTCTCGCGAATTCCACAAAATAGGATATTTTTTATATGTTTCAATTAATTGAATACATATAATTTGATCCATTTTGATGATGCGCATAGACAAATAATTAAAACGTTTACACGGCGCGAAACAAAAGTGCGAATCGCCTTTGACGCGCACCTCGAGACCGACTGACTGACGGCTCACCGCACATTCGCCTCGCGAGTCGTGATTCGCGTTCTACAGCCGTCTATACGTCACGAGGATTGATGCGCGAGTCAAACTCGCGCCGTCTAAACGCACCTTTACAACTGTTAGATTCAGTGACGATTTATTATTTTTTTTATTTTGTTCTTTTAACTTTTTTAATTATGAAACAGTTTGTCTAATTTTTAAATGCTGGCCAGCCAAAAGTACTAAAAAAGATAATTCAAGTACTTAAACAACTGAATAAACTAATCATCTGGTTATATTTTCAAAATTAAACATGAAATCATCTCATATTTATCTAGATAAAAATTTACTAATTTTTATTTATATCTGGATACAATTTAGTATAACTATTTTTGTTTATATCTAAATAAAAATTAGTATAGTCATCATTATCTTTATAAATTATTAGTTATTTATTCCCAACGTTGCTAGCTACTGTAAACCATGATTAAAACATTTTTTGAAACCAGTGGTTCTTAACCTTTTTGAATCTCAGTAGCGCTTCAAGTCTTGATCGTTTTGTCGTAGATTTAATCAATTTATTATTTATTATATTTTGATATTTATAATAATAATTGTAATTATTTCTTATATTGTAAACTATTTTTTTGCTTGTCCACTGGTCAAAAATTGCTACTTAAAATAATCTCATATCAACCCGAAGTATGAAAAATCTACTAAAGATAAATTTCTTTGAGTTCTTGATATAATATAATATACAATAAGATAAATGGTCAATGGTTTGCCGCCAAATTGTAACGTAGTGATTCGTTACAGTTGCAATCTCAAGTCAACCCAAATAAATTAACACCTCCGAGATTATTTAGTGATAAAGTCGTGCTATCACTAAACAAACACGAATCAAATTTAATCAAATCGAATTAAAAATACAATACTAATCGTCACACTTACTAAAAATAAGATTAGAGGTCTTAGATGCCAAAGTTCATACAATCAATAAAAAAAAAATTTAATTGAACGTATAATAAAAATATAACCTGCAATACTTTCTCGTCCTAAAAGGGTGTTACCTATAGATGTACTAAAACACCAAATAACTTCACACCGTCTTCAAAAAAATAATGATAATAAAAAAATGATGTCGAGGGTCGTATTGTAAACACTAACTTATTTACGTACTTTGTGTAATGCAACGGAACGTTATTTTCTAAAATATATCTTTTTATTTTGCATAGAACTCTTGAATTTACGAGTCAAAAACATTGTCTCTTCCTGGCCTATGAATTTAACTCTTCATTATTATTATTATTCAATTATTGTTTAAATAACATTATAAATATCAATTCTTATCTCCGTAATACGTGCATTTAACCCCGATCATTTGGTAACGGCGTGTAATATATTTGATATTTATACGTTTGAAAGCAATACATGGATGGGTAATAATAATAATAAGTAATGTACATAGTAACGACGTATTCTGTATGTTAACTTTATCCGTTTCTTATTTAAAATAAATAACGATCGTTCGTATCGCCACCGGTGCCATTCATTTAACTGTACGAATACAATAACGATCCATTTCTAGACAAAAAGTTTAATAATTGTTAAAATTAACCGTCCATATTCCTTAAATACCAATAAGGTGTGATTTAAGTGTTGGTTACAAATTACCACCTATATCAAAACTATATATATATATAGTTTTGATATATATTATATATATACTAACACAAACTTTATGAATAAATAAAATAAAGAAGGGCTACTAGAGAAATGGGTGAAATGTCAGGTTGATATTGTAACGAAACAGCATACTTTCCTACATCTATCACATGGTGTACGTCTCACCCTGACGGAATACTAACGATTTACGAAATTGATATTATCGATTAATCTGTTGAAAATCAATAGAGCGCGCACACAGTACACAATCCGTCAGTGCGGTCGGATTGTTTATTATACTTAAAAAATTATCAAGATAACGTGGCGGTCGTCGCCGTTTACGATCCGCACGTTATTCCTACTGTACTGTATGGTATTCACGGATAACGCTGGTAACCATAAGCTTGGTACACACGTTCAGTTTTCAGTTCAAACTTAACTTAAAGTAAATGTGTTCAGGTAAGTCGAAACTACACACGATTCGTATCGTTGATCAGTTAAGTGTGGCGACTTCATGATGTCCGACGATTTGTGCATCGTTTTTTTTTTTTTTTTGTCACTATATTCTGATGCCTTAACTTTTCATAAACATGGGTTTTCTCGGTACAGTTCAATAAATTCGCTCAGAATCTTTTGTGGACAATTTCGAGAGTCCATACTATCATTATAATTTAAAATACTGAAGATAATCATTTACAATAGTTTTGTAATTATTTATAATTATTATATCTGTACTTACTCTCCTGATATAATATCTTAATTATATTATTAATAATAGTTGATATACGATGAATAATATCTGAAAGTTTCAATATATTATTCATTTATATATGCACGTGGTCGTTCGCGCCAATTCAAGAAATCATGAACAACCAGTTCAGTTCATACCGCGCCCAGGACTGAACGAGCCTTCAATTTTTGCATACTTACGTTAGGACTTATCTGAACGGCCAGGCCTGTTCAGTCAAGTTTTAAACAAAAACTGAACGTGTGTACGCAGTTATAGGCGTACGCACGGGAGTGGCCGGGTGGGCCGCGGCCTCCCCTGTGGACTTTGGCTTTTCTTTTAATAAAAAATGTATTATACATAGATGTAATGATCTATACTATACAAGATAGCGAACATTTTCACATTTTACATGAATAAAGTAAAACCAGTTTTAATCTTATAGTATAGAATTGATATATGTGATTAAATATAATAAAGTTATTAGTTATTAATCAGACTAATTAGAACTTGCATGTAATATAAAAATTGAAGATGTAATTGATACATTCAAAAACCTTTCTCCCGTGGACAGAAGGATGGAGTTGTAAATAGCATAATAATATGTAAATAAGGATTTCTTAGATATAAATTGTGTAAGTTTAAATAGTATTTATTTTCATATTTGCATATTGAATTAAATAAACAATTTATGAAATTTAAAATATTTAATTATACTTGTAGTTTTTAGTACAAGAATCTTTGGTTCACTTTTTTTAAAGGCTCCTCTTACGGACAAAGTCTGCGCACCACGCCTATGCTGGTAACTGGACATAGAACATTCTTGTATATAAAATCAACGAAATGAACCAATAATCAACTTCCATCTAGTACTTGATTTTACTATGCACCGGTTATACGAATACGGTTGTTATACATAAATCGTATAGTATGTATGATCTAGTGTACAGACTTTCAAACCATTATTCCCCGATGCTCAATAGCCATTGTGTTACGGATCGTCGCCAAGAAGTTTATCGGAGATCATCAGTGTTCACTTCAGAAACTATCCGGAGGAGTCAAGGAGCCGCCACCATTGGTCAAGTGAGCCGTCGCTGTCCGAGTTTGAACGAGCCTCCACCAGGATAAATGTCCGCTCAACATCTGAATCTGGAGTTTCATGACGTAATTTCCCTGTTGGCATTACACGGAACATTGCCTTGGTCTGCAACATTGTTTCCTTATCTACTATGTGTCAGTGCGTACTAGAGAGTCGTTCGACGCCATAGATTACGCTAAATTTTAGCGCATCATACTGTGAGTAGCACGTTGGTAATAGTGTAAATCTCCTAGTATGTCCACTGTCATAACAGCATTGTGAGTAGCCCAAAATATTATCTGAATATTGTGTATCTTTGTGAACTCGATATAGAGTAATGTTTATTGTAAATGTATTACCTATATACTTATGCATATCTGTGTGATTCTTATATCTTTTCTTCTTATTATGTTGTGAGATGAATATTTATTATTATATATTGTTAAAAATTTAAGCATGTTTTTATTATATAAATATAGTTAACAAAATTAAGAATACGTAATCGACATCACGTTTTGTTACAATATTAAACATCCATTCCGCAATAATAGAAAATGTTTTTTTTTGCTGTCAAAACAATTTCAATGTTTAGTAGAAGTGTACAATTAGTTTTAAATGCCAAAACTGTAAACATGTGCCTTTAAATACTCGCGAATCGAGTATTTTTGAAACGTCAAATAGTTTGATATTTCAACAGAACAGATACTTTTGCATACAATAATAGCTATGCGATACACGTCGTACACGTAATCGCTGTGATATTCGTTATTTTATTATAATGTATAATAATATCATCGCATTGTCATTCATTTCTATATCATATCAGCGCTCACTATCGTTTTTCAACAATACTCTCGCCACCATGAACGCTCGGAAACCACCCTCTTGGTCCTCCCACCCTTCTCCCCTTAGAATGCCTCGGATTATTCAAAACCCGTAGAATATAATATTATGATTACTCGGTTATAGGATAGCAAGCGCAACGCGGAGGCGTTTGTGTTCCTGAATCACTATCTAGACATTACGGACGCCATAACGGACGGGCAAAATGAGATGATCGACGATGACACGGACTTGCAAGGGGCGGACTTTCCAACTAACGTGCCGCTACCTCAAACGATGTACGTTGACAACGAAGAACATGAACAGATCAAGGAATGGATCCTTACGAATGCCATGGACCGTGACATTAGTCAAGTAAGTGGGAATAAAACAAATGGCAAATATTTAAATATGTGCCGCACACAAGCGATATATTATTTTCTTTCGTATGACTATTGGCATAGTAGTATTTACTTAAGTATATACCTACTTTCATTACAGTATGACGAACTCGTAGAGGCTTATATAGATACAATTATAGTAATATTGTTTTCGGAATGAAATTTTGCACTCGCGAGCCAAAACTCTTTTGGCCAAGAGTTATTTTTATTAAGAACAAAAATTTGTGGAACACAAAATACATAAAATATAACCAATTAAAATATTACACACGATTTTAGTAGTATGCATTTTTTACACTGCTAATTTATAAAAAAAAATGTCTTATGTACCGCTTAATAATGATATGTATAAAAAAGGAAAATAACGAAAAAGATAAAAATAAAGGCAATAATATTAAAGTGGCCTATAAAACAGTCGGTATGAGAGTCAGCTGGCTGTCAGTGTCCAAAGTACAACGACAATCGTCGTATTGTCTCCACCATTCGGAATTCTTTTTTTTTTCTTTCCTAGGATATCTCGTGTCACGCGTTCTACTCGGTATCGTTCTTAAGATTCGTAGCACACAAGTTTTATATCCGTGTTTAGCAAAAAATATAAGTTTTAATAATATAATACATGTTCATAGAAGTGCACTCCCCTAAAATTTGAAAGATATAAAAGTAACTGTGAAATAAAAATATATTGGAACATTTATATCTACAGTAAATCATACAACTTCTGCAATAAGTGTATACAAAATTCAACGACATTATAGGTAAAAAATAATAAAATTCTTACATACAATTGTTAAAAAAAAAACAAATATATATCAATCATTTAAATACATTTTAAGAATATTAATTTTTATCACAAATTGTTTAACTTTAAAGGAGAATATACAATTTTATCAATTGCATTCCATAGTCGGTTAGATGTACCTTTTACATATAGTTTTTCATGATTAATTAACTAGGTAATTTCTATTTAATAGCTCTTAAATAACTTAATAACTTATTTCTTTATTGTTTTTTTTTTTATTTATTTATTATTTAAATCAATATTTTCAATTTTTATGCGATACTTATGACAAAAAAGAAAGTTATATTAAATATCTAGGATGGTTTTCATATTTCTTTTTCTATACCCCTATACTTTTATATACACTATTTTAAACCCAAAGTACAACCTCCCCAAAAACTAATGGAAGGATCATTACAACTAAGCAAAATTATTTACATAATTTGCAAAACGATATCATCAATTTGATAAATTTGCATCAAAATAGCTGTAATTAATTTCACCCTTATAAACAATTAATTTTTCATGACTAAACGCATCTACTTAATAAACCGTGACATTGACCAATATGTTTTCAATAGTACAATTTAAACATTAGATTTAGGTATTTATTATTTTTTAAATATTTTATCTTGTTATGTTATGAATATTGAGAATAAGAAAAAAAATACGGCATAACTTACATTTGAGTATAAATATGTCTTAAATTTTTATTTTTTCTATGTTATTAATTGTAGCGTATAAATATAAAAAAATTTTCTATATAAAGGTTTTTTTTTATAAGTAAAACCAAATAAAAAATGTAATTATTGTTTCACTAATGAGATATTGGTCATGTTAATGAAAAACAATCGTATCCTAGCATTTATTATAAAACAATTTTGAAAATATCCTCAGCAAAACAACACGTAATAATTTAACGAATTTTTTAATTATTCTGATTACTATTTGGATAAAATCAATGCTTCACTCATATAACATAATAATAATAATTAATTAATAATTAATAATAATTTATTAACAATTCAAAAAATTATTTTGAAAATGTTACCATCTATAACGAACGGTGGTATAGCATTCAGTGAAAATTTCATTCCCTTCGATTATTATATTTTGATTTATGATAAATACGAAAATTCTATTTTGTCAAAATCTGGTACGCCATAAATATTGCCTGTTTTTTTATCACTTTTCGTCAGTTTTTACAATTATTAAAAAAACTGTTGGGAAATTTGTAAAATTACCCCCTTCAAAATACCTACAAGAAAACCACATTTCCTACCATATTGATGATCGAAACGATCCTTTCTGGATTCCGTACACTGACACTACAAAAAACAACACAAATCATGGTAAGACCAATACCAATTCCACGTTTCACTCACAATCTAAAACATTTTAAATTATAAAATATCAGCTGTGAATACAGCACGGTTAAAAGTCAAATATGTTAGAAGAAACGTTTAGATTGTTTCTTTTTATTTTTGCTACGGATAAATGTTAATTTATTGCAATTTTTAGTACGATTAAATGTTTCGAATTTTCTAATATCTCTAGGGTATTTAATTTAACGCAATATAATATACAGTTATATGCAATGTATATATATATTATTCACTGATCTGGTGGTGACGATAATTACGCTTTCAAATAATTACACGAAATGTACTTTACGCCTATACATGTATATGGAATGTTTTAATAACCCACCCACTACTTGATTTCGTACGTATTTATATTTTCATAATAATATTTTGCATGCTGCAGCTGAGGGAATACCGGGGGTTCAAAAGTGTGAATTAATTTTACCCTCGACCGGAGTACGCACATATAATATCGTGGATGATAGAAAATAATGAAATATGCATGTGCATTATTTATAATATGCATATTACACAGAATAATATTATGGGTACATTAAATTAAAATAAAACAAAAAAAAACCCGAAAAACTTGTTGACATTTATATTTACATTTTTGACATTTACACCGTTAACGTGTGAAGCAACAAAACACGCTCATTCGAACAAGTAGTGCTAACTTGGCAAACACACGATTTTTGTGGATGTATTTTCATACGTGTCTAGGTGTACTGTTATAAAACGTGTTACTGTTTTGTTATATCTACGTGCCAACGTCGTGATTATGTTTTATTTGATACACTTCTAAATGTGTACACGAGCGAAAATAATAAAAATGTAGTATCCTCCAGTGGTTCGGGTCAGCGTGTAAATTGTATGCAATTGTGTCTGAATGACCCAAATTCCCTTAATATAGAGTGTCTCAAAAAGAACGCTGGATTTAAATCTGCTATAAATTAAATTTATTTCTTTTAAAAAAACATAACAAATACGAGTATATCATTCTCTTCAGGAGAAGTTAAGGTTTAACAGTGAAAAACAATATCGGGCATACGACCCTCCCTACTAGCCCTACAGGCAATTATTCTTTCTATAAAATTTACCACCACTGGATAACACATTGACCCATTAAGTTCGTTGAGGACACGATGAATTTCTTGCTTAAGTTCTAAGACATTTCGAACTTTGTTTTGGTAAACTCGTGACTTAGTGTATCCGTATAAAAAAAAATCATAAGGCGTCAAGTCGCAAGATCATGAGGGGTACCTTTGGCCACGAAACGAGATTAATCCGTTCGGGAAATTATTACGCAGCAGAGGGATTTTTTCTCTTAAAGTGTAACAAGTTGCGCTGTCTTGTTGTATCCATACAAAAATACCTACTGAGATCAGTAATTTTCTTTGGATCAACTTATCACACTTCAAGATAAACAATCACTATGCTGTGTGAGAAGTTCCTGGACAGACTAATCTCGTTGTGTGGAGCCCAAAGCCGGCTCAAGGTATAGGAGAGCTAGGTACCTACCTAGAGCGGCACTTTAGTAGGGGCGGCATTTTCAAAATTGACTAGTACATTTTTTTTTAGTTCTATCAGTGTTTTATAAGAAAAAATTTTAAAATAATTCATTCGCAAAAACCACTTACCTAAAGGTGTAATAAAATAATATTGTCTAAAGTTATTATATTATTTTATATTACGACCTACGCTGGACGCTTTCAATTATTCCAAAAATATAAATAACCACACAATCACTTCCGCGATTTCCGATAGTCACAATAATGATGGATATTGAATAATAATTATAGAAATCATTTTTAAGTATTTTTATATATAATTTCATACATAAAATAAAAAAATTAAAAAAATTGTATGTAGTTATGTCAGATAAAAACAAGGGGGAGGGGCTAAGTTAAAATCAGTGCTCAATTTGGCCATATGCTTGTTATTGATTTTCACTGTTAAACCTTAACTTCTGAAGATAATGATATTATAATATATTTGTTATGTTTTTTAAAAAGAAATTAATTTAATTTATAACAGATTTAAATCTTTTATTCTTGTTAAAACACCCTATAGTACATATATTATAATTATTATTATGTTTTGAGGGTAATCAATTTCAACTAGCCGATACGATGTCCACCGAAATTTACTCAGATGTCGTTATTTGCACCTCGATCCTTGTGGTTTTGCGTGAGGTCAGATTAGGTTAGGGTGCAAAAAACCGACGCATGGAGGGAGGAGGAAACCACGCAATTTTGCCAATCCATGGATCTAGGTTTATATCTAATGTTGATACCCAGTTTCACGTTACTTTTCGAAATTAAATTAACAGAATAAAATTATGTGCTCGAAATCAGAGTTATAATTTACCATTGAGTATTAATATAATAATACTTATATTACGATTATAAAAATAAATATTTAGTTTCCATAGAACATCAAACAACATGTTAAACATATATACTTATAAAATGTAATGCAAACTAAAAATCTTTATTCTGCAATTTAATCAACAACAGTTGTTACCTACAGTTACTGTAGGTATAGTAAATTTATTCATATAAATTATGCTTTCTTTAATGGCTGTTTTATAAATGAACTCTATAAGAATCCGAATCTTCTGTATACATATTAGTAATTTAGTAAGATTCTCATTAGTGCCTGGAGAGAGGGGGGGATGACGGAAAATTCCCCCCCCCTGAATTTTTTAAAATCTATCATATGACCTAATGATAATATGTTAAATTAAACTTAATTATATGAACAATTTAAAGTAAAGTAAATTTGACGATTCCTTTTACATGCTTACATAAGACTAATTTTATGATAATATCTTTGCAAGTATATTATTATCTTCACAGTTTAAGGTTTACAATATAACATTTGTTTGTTATCTTATCGGTTTTATTAATGTTCGACATTCGCTCATTTATTGGTCGTCACATGCATTTCAACTATATAACTCTTGTATCAATTTCACTTTTTTGGTTTGCTTATTTATTGTAACGGAATATTCTTCGATTCTTGAACCCGTAGCCAATGTTCTCCAAGGAGTTAACGAAAACTTGATGATCGTGAAAAATCAGATTATCAAGCTCACGCAACTATTTGAGCAACATCGAAAACTTGCATATACTACCTTTAGTGCTCTTTAGGAAACTATACAATAAAACTTAATTGAATCTAAAATTCGATTAACTATGTCAAGAATCACTATTATCTTATAAGAAACAAATCAGGGACCGAAACGTTGATGAATTGTACGGTTCCAGTTCTGGTTCGGTTTCTAAAAAAAAAAAAAATCGGTTCCGGTTTTGATGCCGATTCTAAAATAACTAAAATTTGGGTTTCGGTTTATTTTCGATTAAAAAAAAAACTAAAATTTCGATTTCGGTTATTAAAATAACAAAAATTTAGATTTCGGTTTATTTTCGGTTCTTAAAAAATAAAAAAATAGTTTCAAGTTTGGTATTATACTAATGTGAGAAAAATTTGGTTCTGTTTCCATTCTTTTAAAAATATAACTAGTGTTAATTAGCTTCAATTATGACGGTTGATATCAATTTTCAACCAAATATCCTACCATCACTTAAGTGGACTTAAGACTAATTAAGCAAAAGTGTACTCATCACCGTCACAATCACGCTGTTTTAAATATTGTTTCATGTTTTTTATAGTTTAATTATTGATTTGTGAATTACCACTTGTTATATCATTATTCAGTGTTAAAATTTTTAAATATACACTATTATATATTCTTAAGGATAGAGATTTGCAGTCAGTTATTTCAGTTGATAGTACATTCATAGACGGAAATTTGGTTGAATTTTTTTTTGGGGGGGGGGGACTATAATAATTTAATGTAAAATAACCCGCAGAGGCTTTCCCCCCACACCATCTTCCCATACACAAGTATAACTTATTACTATTAAAATATGGATATGTTAAAATTGTATTAAAAAATACACTAAATAACAGGGCTTAGAACCAGTAACCGGTTTGTAACGAAAACCAGTAAAAAACCGTAAATATGAGAACCGAAAACCGATAACTAATTTTAGTTTTGGAATGCTGGAAGCAATTATTGGTTATCGATAATCAAGGTAAATATCTAAATATTAACATCAAAGCGATTACCTCATATTTTCAATCCCAGTTTTATAACCAAAACCTATTCCTGACTAAAATAATTAACGGTTTTTTCGTAGTATGAATACTTGAATTATGTCATGATTACATTATACTATTACAGTTGAATTTAATTTTCAAGCTATTTTTAAATATTTTTCCCCAATTCATGGCCATCGAGTATTGCTTATCTGTTGTGAATATCACATATATAGGTATAACTAGGGCTAGGGACTTTATGCCCTTAAAAACCTTAAAATATGTATGCATTTATGCCCTAAAGAATCAATAAATATGCTATTAAAATATGTATTTAAAAAAATTATATTTGAGATAATTAATTAAATAAAAAAATTTAACTAGTAATAAATTATAATAATATTTTTATATATGATAGATATGATGATCTGAGATAATTTTTTCTTTTTTTCAAATTTTTTTTCATCTTATATTGAATTTTTATCTAAAACAAAATATTTAAAATGGTTTTAAAAATAAATTAAATTGAAAACATTTTTTTTATTTTTAATATAGTTATAATTCTTCTAACCTTGAGCATTACATTGGACTATAAGATATTTTCTTAAGTTGGAAAATTTAAATGACTGTCTGTTATCAGCCAAAATAATTTTATATTTAGAAAAGGAACGTTACACGTCTACGGAACTTATTAGTGCAAACTTAAAAAATCGTAGGTCACTACTACTAATATCTGCAGGTAATCTATCCATAGATTCATTTTTCCATTTAAAATGTTCGAAATTTTTTATAGTTAGCCTTAGCTTGTGCAAATTCTTCAATTTTTGCAGAATGTATACGTTTTTTATAGTTTTAATCATTTTAATGCATTCAATTAGTGTACCAATAAGACACCTTGAGTTCCAAGTCACGTGATTTATGAAGAAATAAATCATAATTTTTTTTTATAAAATTTAAAAACTTACTCCTTCATATGAATAATTGTCAAATATGTATTTATAAAATGAAAAATGGTCAAATATGCACTTATAAACGAAAAATGGTCAAATATGCAAAATATGCAACTATAAATTTTAAATATAAACTTGTATTGCTTTGAAACAAATTTAAATATTACTTACCTATATTTTTGATAATTATTTAAAAACATGCAAGTTCCTAGAAGTCCCGAGCCCTAGGTATAACTATACATTATAAATACCGTCATAAACGTCGTCGCCGTCGCGCGCAGATTCCGATTACAAAATAGTTGGTGGATTAGAGGCTTAGTCCATTTAGTATTTATGATATTTTAATAGTGTCGTTTTAATATCTGCTCATCCAGATTTTGGGGTACTGTATTATATACAATATAATCAAAAATATCTGTGGCAATGTATCAATCATAGTGTCATCTTAGAAAATTATTATATTTAATTTCAATTTTTTACCGTTATAAATAAGAAAATTATAACAAAACAATTTTTTTATGCAATTTAGTTTTTTGATTATCATTATCTTGATCATAATATGTTTTAAACTTTAAATTAATTTGAAAAAATAAATATTGAAATTGAGTGAAATTGACCAAATTAAAGCATATTAAGTTTTTGATTTTGTAATAATAAAAGTTATATTATCAACCCAAATATATTATCGCCTAAATAAACTATTTTAAAAATATGATTAAAAAATTGAAAAATATGATTTTTAAAAATCGGTTTTAACCGGTAACCGATTACCAAAAAAACCTTATCATCGGCATTTAAACTACAACTAAATTTTAATATTTTTTTAAACTTTAAAATGCAATAAAAACAACAAGCATACTAACTATGGTATATTGTATGATTTTTAGTGCGATTGTGTGACATTTCTCATGGATATTATAATGAGCAACAAAGTTATTAAATAGTAAATAAAAAAGAAAAGTAATATTAAAAAAATATTACATTAAAATTATACTACTGAAGTATTCAAAACACGTTTGCAGAGCTATACCTTTAATCGGATGAAATTGATTTATAATAAAAAATATGAAACAATAAATAATTATATTATATCCTTCAGTATCGTATTCCTTAATAAACAAATTGTATGCATATATTTGTATTGATATTAAAAGTCTAGTTAATACTAAAAAAATGAAAATTTTAGTACTACAAACCATTTACAACAAAAACTTATAAGTAAATCGTTCTTATTTATGGCAGTTATATCAGTTATGCTATTATTCAAACTTTGAACATTAATAAAAAAAAAAGCATTTTAATAGAGAAAAATATTCTAACTTTTTAGTATTATAGGTAATACAAAATATTTTCAAGCCATAAAACGCTAAATTTCCGATTTAATAATAATAAATATAAACATTTTGTAAACCAAATTTCACATTATTTTTTTTATTTTTTTTCTTATTCTTATTTTTTAATATTATAAAAATTAATGAGAAAAATGAAAAGTATTAATATGTAAATGCAAATTGTGACAATTAACATAGTGAGAATCAATATATAACAATCCAGCGCAGGGGTAATAATAATCGAAAAACAATTATATGGTAAGGTGCTTATTTAATAATAAATGTCAAATCATTCGTATAAGCATTGATTATAAATACTAGTATTTATAATCAATGGTATAAGTATGTCATTGAAAAACGCATAAAAATTTTAATTCAATGTTTATTTCATTAGTGATTCTTTATTGTGCATTCAATTATCCACCACCCGAAAAAAATACTTTTTTGTTTTTATGCTTGAACACACAAAAAAAGTATAATTTTTCATATAAATACTTATTCAATGCATACATACGAAATAATACAAGCTAATAACAAAAAGCGTTCTTCTTGTTTCACTAAACAAGAACTGAAAATAGTGGATTATTGTGATTACTCGGAATAAACCTGTATAAAAAATTTGAATAATTTTTTCTACAGTTTTCTTTTGACCCTGATATTTTTAAGCATAATTTTATTTTAGACAAAACAATTTTAATGAAAATATTAACAAATCATAAAAATGTTTAGAAAAATAAAATAATAAACATCATAAATAATCGCATCAATTTGATTTTTTTTTTTTTTTGGCTCAACACCGGTTCGTTTATTATGACTGGTGATTTCGAATTTTCATTTCAATTAATTTGGGTGAGTAGGCCCCAAGCGTATCTATTATGAATACGCCAGGCTAATACGGAAACTATACGTGTCCCCGTGTTTCGATACAAATGTAATAAAATCGCTACCTTTAAAACGATCAAAAATGTAACTTATTATACGTGTGTATTCCAATTCGATAAATTACATGGATTCCGTTTCTTATAAAAATATACCAAAACTTGGAACACTGCAGGCGTTGTTAAATATTATTTTCACTGGGAAAACTTACATTACTCTAGATCTAATGTATTTTACCGACGAAAAAAGATAATATACAATACGACGCTTATAAAAGTTTAATCTCCTAGCCGGTCATTACTTTTATTACTATTATCATTAGCACTATTATTATTATTATATTTATTATTATTGTTACTATTATTGTTGTTATTATTATTATTATTATTATTATTATTATTATTATTATTACTATTTGTATTATTATCAACTGTGGACTGCTACAGCGTGCTGAAACTTAATGTTCATCAACGGGCTATACCACACGTGTGGATAACGGTCATTTTTTGTCGGTCGTTTATATTCCGCCTATGAGGCACAGAACGTGTAACAGTATAGCGTATTAACTTTTCTAAACTCAGTATAAACATAGTAACTTGACACGTGAAAGTATATTATAGGAGCAACATAAATGAAAGTTAACCATTAAGTCCGTGGCACTACGTGACAATCGTATCTAACGAGTAAAATGAGTAAAATAAACTGGAGAGTAGTGCTTTCGGTTCTCCCAAAGTCAACCAGAATCTTCCTTTTAGCCATCGCACTAACACAATATAATATTCCCTATACCGTCCGCCAATGCGAACCGGATGATTAGCACTATACGGTTTCGATATACCCATGCAATAAATAAAACTGTCCTAATCCTCTTTCCAGTGATAGCATGGCCCCGTAAATACTTACTTTTTCATTATTTCAAAATTACTGCCATAATAATCATATAGTACTAAAGCTATACTCGTATACCATTAGAGACAATAGGTACTTTCGGCAACGTAAAATAACGTATTATAGTTTTTGTTTTTAATTCGCGGACACGAGAGAACCACGTATCGCATTATTTACGGACCAATTATTAAATTCCAGAGTTATCTTTGTGCATCTTCAATTTTTCAAACGTAATAATCTACAAATTGTTTTTAATGCGGACTTTTCTAATTCGACAAAAATGAGGTTCGTTCTTCAATTCAGTGAATGTAATTACGTATACTTTATATGGGGGGTAGTACAAATCAAATATATTAATATTTATCGAAGTTTCACAACAATGCAAGTATGAACAATAAAGATATAAATTCAATTATGCATAGGGGGAATTCAGTTTTTTAAAATATAATCAAATGTTGATCCATTACGCGGTCTAAGCGATCTTCTTAAGCGATCTCGATCTTCCAGTACCAAAGAAATATTTTTGATTTATTAATTTTTTATAACTGTTTTGAAAATAAAAATTATTTCCGAAATAATTAAATTAAATAATTAATCAAATAATTAAATTTTAAATTAAATGTTTAAATTTTTAATAAATACTGAAATTAATAATTCCTAATCCCTTCAAATAAATTTCAATGAAAAACACAGTATATTATTTTAATCACAATTATACCACTGAAATATTAGTGGAAATATTAATAAGGCAAAATCAATTTTTTTTTTTTTTTTTTTGTTATCTGACTTATTACTAAAGACCGGATTTATATGTTTTTACATACCGTTACTTGGTCTATGCAGTTAGATGAGAGTAAAAAATGTGGACGATTCATTCAATTCTTAGTTTGTAGAAAAAAGTTTTTTTTGCATATTTGAGAATATATCATAGGTTATATAATTAGGTTAGAGAATATTTAGCCCATTTAGCATATCTTAGAATATTTGATTTTTTTTTCATAGTACAAGCTATTATCTGCAAACTAACCAATATACCTGGTGAAACGGGTTACATAATAAAAATACTAAAGTGTCTCAATTAAGTTAAAAAAATAAAGGTTACCAAATGTTAGCAAAAGTTGGGAATATTTTATATGGAAAAAATGAAGATGTCCCAGAATATTTTACACCTAATGTAGTTGTTGACATAAAGTTTGCACCTCTAATATCTGTTGATGTTGAACGTTTATTTAGCCTCTATAAACAAATTTTAAGCTATAGAAGAACTAACATGAGTACAGATAATATGTAAAATATATTATTGTTAATTTATATAATAAAATTTAAAAAGTATTTCAAGATTCTGTTTATTCTTCAGAAAGTAAATATTTACCATTGTATGCACCAAAGAAATATTGATTTTTTTATACATATAATATATATATATATATTGTTATTTTATATCTTGTATTAAATTATTATTATTTAAGGATTACCGTTTGTTAAAATTTTTTTTTTTTTGTTTCATTATATTTTAATATATATATATATATATATATATATATGATTATTTGTTATTTTTAATAGTATGACAATTGTGTTAATACAACATTTAATTAAAATATACCAAAGGAATATTGTTTTTAAATTTTAATACTGTAGACCAGGGATCGCCAATCAGTCGATCATTGTAAAATTTAATTTTACCATTATCGGTCGATTGCGTAAAATAATCAGATTAATTGGATAATGGGAATATTAGATTTAAAGATTAAAGACCTAAATTTTCCTGGATGTCAATCACTGGGGACTTAAATGTCAAATATAGCTCACTTGTTTGACAAACGTTGGCGACCCCTGCTATAGACTATACTGTAATATTTTTACTATATTCCTACTCTTACTGAAGTACAATAGTATTCTATTATAATACGCGACTACGTATATACCTCATGATTAAAAGAATGTTGTAAACAAAAAAAAAATTTTTAAAAATTTATTTTTGAATAATTTCGAATATTTTTACATATTTTTAAGATTTTTAAGAGAATATAATAAGAATATTTGAAGGTTTTTTAGAGAATATAAATCCGGTCTTTACTTATTACATAGTTCATCATCAAGTATCAGTATGTTTTGATTGTCAAACTATTTATGAATAGTCGACGTAATAATAACATCAGCAATTTTCAATATTCTACAGAGATTTTAAGCTATAATACATTGGTATAAATGTATGAGTATTTTAATAATTTTAATAATTTAAAAAAAATAAAAATAAATTACATTATAATTTTAGTCTATACAGAAATATTCAACAAACTACTATTAAAAGAAACATAACTTATGCTTTACCATCTCCTGCTCCTTAAATTTACTGAATAGATTAATGATATATAGATATTCCTTTGTAGGTTCCTAATATTATGAATTTTCACTGATTTACAGAGCTTGCCGTTAGACCAAAGAAGTTTATACCCGTCAAACCTGACCTCTCCGGATGGCGGTATGTACCCCGTATGCATCATCTCTGGATGGCCAGTGATTGATTCAAAAAAGAGTTATTCAGTGACATTTGAGAATGGCAGAATGGCCAACAAAGACGATTGGACCAAAGTAATGACCGTATCGAAAACCGTCCAGTCCAGTGCTGTAAAACAGACATTGGAGTTCATCGCCAAATGGTGCGGTCCTCCAGTACAACAGTATTCATTTCACTGATGGCGTGTTATTATAGTGCCGAATATATTATAATATTATTTATTTGTAATTATACTTAACACTTAACCAAGAATTATTCATTAATTAATGGATATAAGTCAACAAGAGTTAACAATTTTCATAATTAGAAACTAACACCATTATTTATTATTATTATTATTATTATTATTATTATTATTATTATTATTATGAATGATAACAATATTATAATATGCATAGATTTAATTTATTAACAAATTTAAAATATAGAGTATTAAATAGTCTCATCCTAAGTACATTTTTAATCATAGGCGAATATGTGGTTTCATCTGTGGGGAGGGGGGGCTTAACATTTTTGTCTTATTCATTAGCGGAAACAAATATTTTTAGTCACTTCCGACGCTTCCACCTACTAACTGTAGTGGCTACTCCTACTTGATTCTAGCTAAGGCACCAAATATATATATAAGTAATAGGAACATAAAAAAATACAATATTGAATAGCTATTAAATTATTTTTATTTTTATTGTATACATCTATTTTTTTGTGCAAATATATTAACAATTGTTTCAGTATTAATAGATTTAGAAGTTTCTATTTCAATATATAATATTGAGGTATTGTTGAACCTTTCCTGCAGCATATAAGTTCGAAGCCAAGTTTTTATTCTACGCATGGCCGAAAAACTCCTTTTACAAGTGGAGGAACTTATAGGAATTGTTAAAGCAACTTGAAATAGTTTATATAAATTAGGGAAAGGCTGTTTTGTTAAAATCTTTTTCACATAATTTAAAGTTATATAATTTTCATCAGTAGAATGTAATATACAATTCTTTGCCACTTCTGTTTCTGACTGTAATACATCTTTAGATACATTCATCAAATCCTGAAAAATATACAAAATACAGATTCACTTTTAATAAAACTAGAAAACTAGAGCATAGGTAAGTAAAAATTAATTTTCAGAAACTGATACGACACTTAGATAATAATCTACAAAAAAAAGACATTCCTCAAAGTTTAATTGAAAAAATTGATCAACAGCTGTAGCCATTTGGAGGCTTTCAGTAGAAAATCTTTTTTCCAGATTTATCAAGATAGCATGAAATACAGGAAAGAAAGCATTTTTTTTAAATTAATCTTCAATGGTTTCAATGGTAATATAAATATTTTATTCAGCACTTATGGTTGCAGTAGTATCAAAATGTTTAAGATTATGTGGCTCTTGTCTTTTTTTTTTTTTTTGCTTCCTAGTTAAGTAAATATTAATTTAAAATTATTAAAATTATAAATAAATATAATATGTTTATTAAGCCTTACCTTTAGATGGCTTTTGTATTGATATTTCATTGTTTTTAGCAAATATTTCTATTTCACATCAAAGCTTAGAAAAATACTCTGTTGTACTAGAATTTTAAAAAGTCATCATCACACCTTCAATAATATTTTTAAATTCCCCTAAGGTTGCATTTTTTTTTTTAAATTTGCTAGAAACAATATTAATATTAATTAAGCTTGAATAATTGCTTTATAACTGTTTTTAACAGACTATATTTCGATAACGGCAATTTCATCTAGTGACACTAAGTCTAATCATTGTCGTATATTTTATTCCTAGTTTAGTTTGAATCTCAGTTAATTTTTGATTTTTTGACGGATGAGAAAAATGTACGTACAGGGATTCTAAAGTGTTGAACACATGCCTTGTTTCCTAATATTAATATAAGTAATAAATAAAATCATGAAGATCTAAGATGTATATAAATATTCATTACCTTTACATATTTATACATATCAATTACAATGAAGTTCATTTTATGAGCCATACAGTGGGATAAATAGCGTAAGGATATTGATTTTTTATTTTATTTTGTAGTGCGTTAATTTCCCAGACATAACATTTGCACCGTCATATGACTGAGCAACTAGTTGTGGTTTAGAATTAAGTTTACATTTTTTCAGGTACCATAATATGTAATAATATAAACTTTCAATATCTTGATTCTTAGAACAATCTATAAAACCGAGAAATCTCTCAATAACATCTAGATTTTTAACATAACTTACACATAATGTCATTTATTCTTGTTTGTAACACCTATAAATTAATTTATTAAAAATAAATTAAGAAGTCAATGTATAAAACATAATTTATATTTCACCTTACTTCATCACACAAAATTAATTGATTAATTCAGATAAATACACAATTCACACAAATAATATAAAATTATATTGTTTATTTATTTAGCACGTCACTTACGGAAAACCACGTGCAGGTATTGAAAACAAAAAAATAAAAATAAAGGCGATCACCATATACGCTTCAAAAACGTAATCAACACTAATGCTGTGGCGGTCTGCAGCTTGCGTATTTATAACTTTATAGATATCGCAAACAAGTTCTAGAATATTCGCGATAGTCAATATATATCTACAAAATATGATTTATCCAACAACGATAAGCCGTGAATATTCCAGACCATTCTCGTGTCTCAACAAAATAAAATAAAAATTATAAATATCAAATATTGAAACACATCATTTTATATTTTGACGTTTACATTGTTTTAGATGTTTTAGATACAAATCAATTATAAATATTACAATATTATAACTTGAAACGTAATACTGCAGGAAATTATATTAAAATGGGAATAATAAATTATACATGATTCATAAGTTGGAGAATTTATATATGTATATCTTTATTCATTTATTCATGAATAAATATATTATAGTAGAATATTACAAGAAAAAAAAATGTTTAGTTTTGTCATAAAAGTAGTATTATAAAAGCATTCAATTTACTTGCTAAATGATGATTGACATTCTATAAAAAAGTTACATATTGAAAAAGTAAATAAATACCAGAACATATAATATCTAACTAGATATAAACCAAATTAAATTGAATTTTCATTTATAAGACATAAAATATTTTGATTATATTACAGATCAAAACTATTATTTTATTTATACACTTAGTTATAACATTAATTACGGAAAAATATTATAATTCAGCTCCAACGCGATCTTAAACATTTTAATTTTTGAAACCTATATAATTTGAAGTAATGGAAATGATGGTGTGATCCTAATTTTTAAAAATCTTTACATTTTTTTTTTTAAATCTGCAATTTTGTTCCAATATTTGGAAAATATAATAATGTTTTTTTTTTTTTTTTTTTGTAATATAATAATGTTTCTATAATGTTTGTCGTTTTCATAACACATTTGTTGGATAATCACTTTTGTATCGATGCATACGCATTAAAGATTTTTACAGTAACGGACGAGAGAGGTATAGACTTCGATTAGAATCCGAGTTACCTGCTAAGCTACACGACGACACGAAAATAAGAGACGAGTAACAGTGAACGCCATTGAAGGAAAATACGATTTATGATGAATAAATAAGTAGTTTGCGTGAAAGATGAAGTTACCGCAGACAGCTGAATCTGCAAAAGTCTGAAAAGCAGTTGAAAACTTGCTACAATAAATCATGTATATACATAATAATATATATATTAATATATATGACACATTGTATTATAACATGTCCTTTATTTAATAATAATAGTAATCAACAAAAACCATCATACATTTGTTTATAAATAAAGTAACAAGCCGATATTAAATATGTAACAAAATCAATATGTCTATTAGTACATTTTTTATTAAAGCGGTCAATTATTAAGCTAACATTTAATTCCTTGTCTCGATGAATATTTAATAAACATAATGAGGTAAGACGGTGTTCTTGACTCTTTAAACAAAACCAAATTTTTACCCGCTTTAAAGTGGAGAAACTTCTCTCATCTGTTGTTACACTTAGTGGTAACATACAAAGTATGGTGAGAAGCTTAAATATTTTGGGAAATATATGTTCATTGAATTTATTTAGTGCATCTATTGCTATTGATCTCAGTATTTTTAACGTGTAAGTACTATATTCATCATCATTCTTAGAATGCGTAGGAGAGCCAAGGTCCCTCGGCCCTCCCATATTTCCGTCCCTACCATCCTCTCAGTCGTTTATACAAAATTATGTTATAATCTAATTTGCCGAAGCATATGATGCAAGTTTGAATATTTTTATTCCACTAATGTATATACATGTGTGTACCAAATAGTATGTATATCTTGGCCAAACAAATGTAAAGGGTATCCTGAACCAATCAGACCCTAATCCTAACCGGGCCCTCAAAAGTTCTCACCGACCCTGGTTGCAGACCTACAGTCATACTACAGTCGACCTATAGTCTTGAGTACCCATCATCATCCCGAGACGTCGGACGACAAAACGAACTTCGATATGCTGCAACTGCGTTGACGTTGCATTGAGTTACGTACATTTATTTTCAACATTAAACATAGTGCTACGAAAAATCCGACACACATACGTAAACATAATACATTTATGCGCCAATAAAAATCTAACCACAAAGAACATTTGAATATTGCATTTTATGTAAAACATGACCAACTGTTTACATCGCAAATTCACGAATATGTGAACAGTTGGTATATTTTACATAAAATGCAATATTCAAATGATCCTCGACTCTTCCTTAAACTATTGACGTAAACGTGTAAACAACGAACCAACATAATTCATTAAAATTGAAATTCTTTTACATTCTGATGTCATAATGACGTGAACATACTAAAATAATTTTTTCCCACGAGTACCATAGGTTTTGTAAATCTTATTATACTGTAAATTAAATAAATATATCTGAACGGTTTGTCGACAATATGTTCCATGCATTTTATCTAATAACAATCAACATTTGAATAAATCGCCTTCAAAGTAGTATCCAGTAGCTTCTATAAGGTGCTTCCAACAATCTTGCCACTTTCCATAGCGGTTTTTCTCCCAAAACGATAGTTCTTGTCCAGTGTCGGCCTGGCCAAGGCAGCTAAGCAGCAATCGCTGCCTAGGCCCCCATCTCTTTTTTTTTATTTATATGTGTATTTAAATGCAACGAAAAGTTTGGATGTAATAATTACGAGGAACACGTGGTCGTAAAGTATTTTAACTTTTAATTTTTAAATTTATATATTTTTTTTTTTTTATTATTATTTTTATTTGAAATAAACAATCTATACAGTTTTGCACAATAAGTTTATAGGTTGAGAGTTATTTAAATGACATGAAAGTTGTGAATTAAGCAACCACCTATTAGTGACTTTTGCTTTGATTAGTTAGATTTTTTTTTTTTTTGATCATGAGACGTTAGACATTAAAGTTTTCTTAGAGATCACGGCACCAGTTCCTTTTTAGTCTGCGGTTGGGATTTCCTGAGAGAGTGAGGATGAAAAGATCTTTTATGAGAGGATTTTGATGAGTTTGGAGTCGTTTATGAAATCGTTTGTAGGAAGTGCGTGCTTCTTCATCTATTGTTTTCATATGGAAATCATTATGAAGAGCGTGGTTTGAAATAGGGCGGAGCATTGGATAATCGTCGGAGTGATATGTTTTGGAAAGTTTGGATTCTATTAGTATTAGATTTTTTTGCTGCGCCCCCACAGTTGGAGTCCATATGTCCAGATTGGTTTTAGTAACGCTTTGAAGATTGTTAGTTTGGTGTTTAGAGTGGAGTTCTTATTTCTAATTAGCAAAGGTCTGAGCATGCGCATGCGATTGTTTAAGGTTAGCCGTTTGGTTTGAAGGTGTTTCTTCCATGTAAGTCTTTTATCAAAGAATAATCCTAAATATTTAACTGTATCAGATGTAGGAGTTAATACATTGTTGAGAGTAATGTTTGGACATATTCCTTGTTTAAGTGTGAATGTTGTGTGTGTAGATTTGTTTTGGTTAATTTTCACTCGCCATTTTTTGTACCATTCAGACAAGTGGTTAAGATGTACTTGAAGGTTTGATGAGGCGATTAAAGGATCTTCATTGATGGATAAGATAACTTTGTCATCGACATAATCCGCTACGATGGTTTGTTGCATGGTAGGTTGGTCAGCTACGTAAATGTTAAACAGAAAAGGGGAAAGTATACCACCTTGAGATACATCCGCTTTGATTGGTGCGATTTCTGATATCGACGATTTAAATTGGACTTGAAAATGCATATCAGTTAAATAAGATTTAATTAATAGGTAAAGTGAGGGGGGGGAGAAATTTTTTAAGTTTGAATTTGAGGCCTTCATGCCAAACTCGGTCGAAGGCTTGTGCAACGTCTAGAAAAATACAAGAGCAATAAAGCTTTTTTTCAAGGGATGTAGAAATAACATCAACAACACGATGTAATTGATGTATCGTGCTATGTAAGTTGCGGAAGCCGAACTGGATATTCAAAAGTATGTTGTTAGTGATAATATGTGGGATAATACGTCTTAGAATAAGTCTTTCTAACACTTTTGAAAGGAAAGGCAAGAGACTTATTGGTCTGAATGACGTAGGGGTATCGAGTGGCTTGTCAGGCTTAAGAAACAGAACTATTTTGGAGAATTTCCATAACAATGGAAAATATGAAAGTCTTAGAATAGCATTAAAAATATATATTATTAGTACTATGGTTTTTTTGGGAAAGCACCTAACTACTTCGGCTGTAATCAGATCAAAGCCGGGTGACTTTTTTAGTGAGTATTTTTGGATGGTCTGTTTGACTTCATTCGGGGTGAAATACTTTTCTGGTCGATTTGTTGAAGATGGTAGGTTTAGGTAGGTGTTTACCTCATCAATGTGTTCAGGTGTAAGTATATCATGATGTGGTTGGAATGTTTCGTAAAGATGATCCTTAAAAACTTCGGTCTTATCGTTGTCAGAGAAGGCAAATTAATTATCTGGTTTTTTTAGTGGGACTGATGGGCGTTTATATTGAAGTAGTTTTTTGGTTTCGCACCATATGCTCCCATCTACAGAGGAGAGTGAGGTCAGTTTTTGTTCGAACATGTCAGCTTTATTTTTGGCTAAACATTTTTTCAATGAATTAGCTAATTTATTATATGCACTTTTATGTGAGGGTAACCGCGTAGTTTGATAACGTGCTCTTGCTCTACGCTTCTCGAATATTAATGAGCGGACTTGCTCAGAAACAAAAGGATGTTTATAAGCTGAGTTCGTGGTGGTGTTTAGGGTGTTTGATTTAAAAGCCGCTGATTGAATAAGGGTTGTTAAATTGTCAACTGCATCGTCAATCTCCTGGGTAGATTTTAAGCTTATTTTTAGGTTAATTTTATCGGCTATGATGTTATGAAATTTAAGACGATCAGTTACTGCCGTAAAAAGTTTGGGACTAAGAGTGCAAGTTTAGGGAGTGGCATGAATATTGAGAATGACGGAGGAATGATCGGAGTTAAGATCCGGGATATTATTAATTGAATAGTATAAATTGCTAGGAATTTTTGTGACAAAGATTTCCAGAATGTCAGGTTTTTTCCTAACTGAGGTTGGCCAATATGTTGGCCCAGGGGGAGCAAGAATTTTGTATTTTTTTGTATTGTTGAAATGGTAGAGCAAGTTTCCACGAGGGTAGGTGACTCGGCAACCCCAGCTTTGGTGTTTCGCGTTATAATCACCACCAATAATAAAGTTATTGGTCGTTGAGTCAAAAAAGTTGGTGAAGTTGTCAATAGTTAGATTATGTCTAGGTGGACTGTAGATTGCGGCGATAGTAACAGGAATATTAATAATTGTAATTGAGATGGCACATGATTGGAAATGATTTTGAGAGTAGTTGGCGAGTGAGTAGTAATTAAGATTGGATTTAATGAGTATGGCTGCTCTGCCATGAGCTGTGCCGTCTGGATGATTAGATTTGATTAGACTATAACCAGGAATAGATATGTAAGAATACTCAGTGAAATGGGTTTCGGAGATTAGAGCGATATCGATGCGTTTATCGAATAGAACACTCTGCAGTTGATTGACGTGATTATTTAGACCGTTTGAATTGAATAATATAATTGATAAGGAATTGTTAGTGTATAAGTTATTCATTTTTTTTATTAAGAAGGGAAGTAATTACTTGAGTTAGTAGAGCGATCAGCGGATTGATGAGTGACTTTAGTTCGTCCACAAAGGAAGATATGGTTGAAGTTAGATCAGTAGGGGGTTGGAGGAGAGGACTGTGATGGTTGACTAGAAGTGGCCTGAGCATACGTTTTAGGGGAGGCATCAGAATTATTTCCAAATGAGGTTGGTAATGGGTGGTTTGCTTTTACATTATAATTGTTTACATTATGTTTAATATTATCATGCAAGAAGTTACTTTTTGTAGTTGGTGTTTTACGACGTTGTAATTATTTATAGACAATGCAGCCTTTGTAGTTGGCCGGGTGGTCGCCGGAACACAAGGCGCATTTAGCTGCTGTGTCACGTTTTTTGGTGCATTCTGTGGATGGATGGAATGCGCTGCAGCGAACACAGCGTGAAGGATATTCGCAGTAAGCTCTTGTGTGGCCATAGTCCTGGCAATTCAGACACTGACTTATCACTTTCGGTTTGTAGGGCTCTTCCACTTTGATTTTTGTGTGTATAAAATCAGAGAGTTTGAAGATTTCACTTGAGTGGTCAGTGGGATCAGGATCGATAAAAAACAGAGGTAATGGTGATTTAGTGGTCTTATGTAGGACATTTGTGACCTTTCTTACTTCAAAGAGGCGTAATTCGAGTTCACTTTTTATTAGTTCAGTGGATGTAGAAGGATGTAAGTTTCATAAGACGACGTGAATAGGCTTGTCCTCCCTTAGTTGGTACGTGTAAAATTGAGCATTTTGTTCTCTTAGAAAATGGATCAATGTTCTATATGCAACGGGATTTGCGGTTTGAATTTTCAAGCTGTTTGCCGACGATTTGCAGAAAAAATTGTCGACTCCGATTAATTCAATTAGTGCTGCACAGAGATCTGAAAAGTTTTGTATGCCTTTCACAAAAATTGGTGGTGGTGGTTTGGTTGGATTGACAGAGTTAGGAGTTTCAGAGGTAGAGTTTTGTATGTCATTGTCAGCAATAGAGTTTTGCGTGATGAGAGGTTCAGCTTGCAATGATTCGTAGCGATTTCTAGTTATAAATAATTTTTTGTTTTTATTTACAAGGTGATCAGGAGAACGTGGTTCGGAAGAATCTGATAGATTTATTTTATTAAGCAAATGTGTCCACCCATCATTTGAAGATTCATCAAAGTTGTCGGTATTGAGTGATATTTATGTTTTGTTGCTTGTTTAGGCGACCAACCTGTATATTCGCATTTTTGTTTTTGTTGTTATTTTTGTTTAGAGATTGTGACATGTTTGTCTCGGGCAGAGGTCGAATCTCGCCGTTCGACAGCGATAACGCGACATGTATTTTATAATAACGGCACTGGTGGTTTTGCGCACTGAGTTAATTTACATTTCAATAGAACGCTTTTTAACGCACTTAAGTTAACAATTTTGATAATTAAAGCAACAGTGGACGTGTATTTTATTTTATTTTTTATTTATATATGTGAAAATTTAATTTTCGGATAAAGAGCCAAAGCGAGATCACAACATTTTGCGGAGCGTAATAATACGCGTGTGCATCGAACAGTGTGACGTTGGCAACTGAAATTTATAGTTAAAATAAGTAAATCGCACTTCTTATTATCTTAGTCAGGTTTTATAATTGTGCTGTAGTTCGATAAATATAAATTATAATTATTATGGATGAATGATCTTGATATCAAATAGTATTGAAGAACGATTAATTCTAAATGAAAATATATTAAAGGATGTAAATGGTTAGATCCAAAAATATACGAATACATCAACAAGTTTGAAGAATATGCTATGGATATCTTGATAACTGTAACAAAGTGATTTGATGTTAATAGAGATACTAGATAATTTATTATATCACTATTAATAATATTTATAGGTACACTATATATTATACAGTATGTAAATTAATTGGAAAATTAGTAGCTGTAAATATAATACAGTACATAAAATATTACTAGTACACGGTTTGTATATTATAAATTGTATGCAGTGTAGATATTTTTGAACTAAAATTAAATTTTTGAAAATAAACAAGCATTTTGATGGTTTTGAAGTAGTGGACGACCACCTTTTTTTTTTTTTTTTTGTAAATGCTGAAGAAATTTAAATACTGATGGTATTGCTTCATCTTCTAGCAACATTTTATCTAATTCTGGACGAGATTCATTCACTATGAATGAAATTTTCACTGCATAAATAGCTATACTGGTTGGATGTTAAATTTTTTCGTCATATTTCATGTAACCATTTTTTTAAAACTTCTGGTCTGTTTAGAAGAAATCTAGAATTATAGTGTGTTTATTGAAAATGATGAGACGTTTCTTATTTGAGAGAAATATGCATTGCGCTTAGCGATGGAAATGTATACCGTTTTCTTTCTGTCACCTACTTGTACACCCATAGCCTGAACACGATACAACCATATTTATAAAAATTATGAGTTTTAATTTTTAAGACACCTATATTTTATAAATTTATATATATTTTAAAATGGAATCATAAGTATTAAGCAGTTAAATGCAATCATAAACACAATATTCACGCTAATTCAAAAAATAATTGTTTAAATGATTTATTATTTTTTATAGTTAACAAATATTTATGCACAAAACAAGTATTTCACTATCTATTTTTTATAAACTAAATTAATACATCTTCATTGGGTGCTGCAATAGCCCCACCCTGATTTTAAGTGATCGGAGTGGTCTGGCCCTCCAGGTTGGGGGTTGAGCGTTGGGTTAACAACCCGACTTTGTAAAAAATTTTTGTTCAGGAATCGAATAACAACAAGCCTCGGACTGGTTTGGGAAAAAAGACTAAAAATTGGATATCAGAATTAAAATGTGGTACTTGGAATATACGAACACTATACAAACCAGGAGCAGCGTTGGAATTAGTAGGAGAGATAGAGAAATGTAAAATGAAGTGCGTGGTACTACAAGAAGTGAGATTGGAGAACGCGGGAACAACAAAGATATCACAAACAACAATCATAAATGGAAGGAGTGAACGAGGTCACAAACTAGGGACTGTTTTCGCTGTACATGAATTAATCATACATATGATTAAAGAGTCCAAAGATGTAAGCCCGAGAATCTCAACATTAACCCTGAAGGATAAAAACCTTCATATAGTATTAATCAAGGTACATGCTCCGATAGAGGATAAAGATGAGGACAAGAAAAGAAGAGTTCTATGATATATTAGAGGAGGTATTTGATACTATGATGGGAAATATGAAAATTGTATTGGGCAATCTAAATGCTAAAATAGAAAAGGAAAGGATATACCATAGTGTGGCAGGAATGCACAGCCTTCATGAACACTCGAATGATAATGGCTCAAGACTAACGAATTAAAATTAGAAAAATTAAATTTCAAATTAATTTGAAATTAGAGAAAATTGATATACAGGAAGATTATAGCAGAAGAATCTGCGAAACTCTTAAAGTACAACAAATAACAAACAGAGAAGATGTGAATGAAATGTGGATCAAAATTAGAAATGCTATACAACAAACTACAAAAATAACAATAGGAATAAAGGAAAAGAGGAAAAAACCATGGTTTAACAAAATATGTGAAGACGCAGTACAGAGAAGGATAGCCTAGGAGGAATGGCTGAAAGACACGAACAATAAAAAGAGGACTGAGGCGTTTAGTATACGAAAGAAAGAAGCTCATAATATAATAAGATGCCAAGAAAGAAAATATATCCAAAACATTATGAAAAATGCAGAACAAGACTTTAGGTTAAATAGAACCCGGGATATGTATAAGAGAATAAATGGTATAAAAAGAGATTTTAAAAATAAAGAACGTTTTTTCAAGGATGATGATGGAATGTTAATAACTGCAGAAAAAGATATAGCTGAAAAATGGAGAAAGTATTTTGACAAACTACTAAACTGTGAGAAACCAACCGAAAAGTTCCCCTTTAATATTGAGAACATAAATACACAAGAATGCCCATACCCTACATGGAGGAAATAAAAGTACAAATGCATAGATTAAAAAATCACAAATCCCCAGGGAAGGATTGTGTTCTAGCAAAACTCTTAGAAAGGGAGGAGAAGATGTTAGACGGGGGATCTGGCATGTGATTAGTAGATTATGGACAGCAGAGATACTTACAGATGATTGGAATGTGGCGGTAGTATGTCCAATTCACAAAAAAGGAGATAAACAAGATTACAACAACTACCGCGGAATATTCTTACTCAATGTAGCGTATAAAATATTCTCGAATTGTGTTTTAGACAGAATAAAAGAAAAAGCGAATCAAATAATAGGGCACTATCAAGGAGGTTTTAGAGTTGACAGATCCACGATGGACCAGATGTTCATAATTAGGCAATTTTATCAAAAATCTTGCGAGTTTGTTAAAGAGATTCATACACTTTTCGTGGACTTTAAGAAAGCGTATGAAAGTAACCATAGAGAGAGTCTACTGAATATTATGAAAGAATTTTATTTCTCGCAAAAACTGGTCAATTTAGTTTCAATCAGTGTTATGGAGACCTTGATAAGGGTTCAGGTAGTAAATTCAATAACGGACCCGACTGCAGTGAACTCGGGGCTAAGACAAGATGATTCGCTATCGCCAATTCTATTCAACGTGGTGTTGGAAAAGGTTATTAAAGAATGAAAATTAGGCCTAACAAGGGTATTAGGCTACAAGACACATAGGTCTACTTGCTTATGCTGACGATATAGTATTGATGGAAGAGTCTCGGAATAGGTTGAAGACTTTATTCAGTAGGCTGTATAAAGCAGCATCAAAAGTAGGACTTTATGTAAACGAAGGAAAAACGGAGTATATGCTTATGAGTAGACGGGGACTACCTTTTTGCCAGTCCATAAAAATAGATCACTATGAATTTAAAAGGGTAGAACAATTCAAATATCTAGGTTCTATTTTGAATGAAAAAAAATAATATGGCAAACAAGGTAGCTGCAAGAATTCAAGCTGGAAATAAATGTTACTATGAACTGACTAAGGTACTAAACTCACTAGCAGTATCGCGGAGAATGAAAAAACAATTATATACGTTTTTAATACGGCAGGTTGTATAGTATGGTTTGGAAACATGGCCACTTAGAAAAATGGACGAATATAGATTTATGGTCTTTGAAAGAAAAGTGTTGTGAAAAATATATGGTCCGGTCAAAGACGAAATAACTGGGGAGTGGAGACGAAGAAAGAGCATAGAGCTGGGAACATTATGTGGTAGTTCGCACATATTGGAAGTCACCAGAAACAGAAGACTACGATGGGCTGGCCATGCTAAGAGGAGCCAAAATCCACTATTACATGCAGTGATTGAACAAAATTTTGTAGGTAAAAGGCCTCTGGGAAGACCAAGAATGCGATGGAAAGATATTATAAAAAAGGATGTTGAACAGTTAGGAGATGTTTCCAATTGGAGAAATCTAGCATTGGATAGAGAAGGATGGGAGCTTGGTTGTAAGACGGGATGGTCTTTAAGGCCCAATAAACCAAAAAAAAAAAAAAATGAATACATTATCTCAAAATCTTCTCTTATATTGTTGTATTCAAGAATGAGCTTTTTGATAATAGACTGATCTACCTATGTCAAAAAATCTTTTATTAGTCAGAAAATTAATAATTTAAAAAGTTACGTTATATTTATCCTTATTATATCATTTACATGGAAAGTCTAATGGGAATTCTGATGTTTACTGTTCATCAGTGATGTATACAGAAAATATTTTATGGAGGGGCTACTATGACAGAGGTAAATTATCACTGCTATCTAAGAATTACTAACAGATATAGTAAGTACTTATCTATATTTAATTCATAGAATGTCCCAAAACGATTTGACGTTGAACGCAAATTCTAAATAAGCATAAAGCACCATTAAAATATAATGTACGTTTAAAATAATTTTTTAGTTTTGTAAAACATTTCGGGGGAGGATGTAGCCCCCTAAGACCCCCTCCCCATATACGCCATTGCTGTTCAGTACATAAGTCATATTCGCATAGCAATATTATATTTCCTTGCCCTGTAGTGGTGGGAGGGGAAGCGTTAAAAACTTAATTTCGCCTATGTTTGTTTAAACAATTGAGTCTTGTCTGGTCCTCATACATAACCCAATTAAAGGAAAAAGGAAAACATATAACATCTTTTATTACTTGGCAACGATAGAACCAACTTATTGATTCAATCTCAGATTCGATTTTAAAATCAATTGTACAAGAAGTGAATACTGCTAAAATATTTAGCATATCAATAGATACAACATTCGATATATCTAGACATGAACAAGTATCTTTTGTAATTCGTTATACCGATGAAAGCAAAGATAACATTTTTGAACTTTTACTTATGATGTGTACTACTCCATCCACTAACAGCAAGACCCTTTGTAATATTTTCCTTAATATTTTTGATAAAACAAATATTGATCGAAAAAAAAAATTTGATTGGTCAATCATATAATGGTGCAGCTAATATACGAGGCGAATATAACGGTCTACAAGCTAAAATTAAAAGTTAAAATAATTAAGCTATTTATATCTGGTGTTGGGCACATCGTTTAAATTTAATTGTTGAACAAGGTGTTGAAAGCTGCCTTGAAGCTGTTGATTTTTTTGGTATTTTGGGCAAAATATATGATTTTATATTTAGTAGCAAAAATCGTGTATTTCTTTTTGAACAAAATCAAAAAGAACGTAATCCTACATGGCCAGTATGTAGTTTGAAGCGTGTTACTACTACACAATGGAGTAGTCACTCGTCAGCATTAAATACAATCTTAATAACATGGGAAGTTTTAATTGATACACTTGAAGATCTACATAAATCTGAATCTTCATCTGACCCATCAACATTTATTGATTATTTTCAGATTGAACGATTTTTATACATTTCTTTTGTATTTAAAAGAATATTTGGTTTATTAGATACATTTAGTAAAATACTTCAAGCTATCGATACAAATCTTATCATAGCGTCAGAAATGATCATATCTAAGAAAAACAGTTATTGAAACTTCGAGATGAATTTGATTCAATTGTTTTGGAGGTAAAAAAATTTATTGAGGTTCACAGCGAAGAAAATTTCACCTCTATTCCTTTATCGCAAAAACGTCATAGAAATAGAAAATGTATGCCGAGTGAACAAGCATCAGATAAGCTGACCACTGATCCTCTTAATAAATTTAAGTATCACACATTTTATATAGTAATTGATATTATATGTAATGAGATTAACAAGAAATTCAGTAAATCATCATTATCAGTGTTTAAAGATCTATTACTTATAACAAAAAAAACAATTTTAGAAATAAAAACTAATAATCATAAAATGCCAAATGATGCATTTGAAAGTATATCTTTAATTTATCCAAACTTTTTAAATGCAGAATTATTAAAAGCTGAATTTATGTGGCTTATAAACTGTTTTTCTAATTTGGAGAAATCATATTATTTGCCTAAACATCTTCATAAGACTGATCTAATATCTTATGATGGTGACAGTAATAATGTTAATTCGGATTCTGGAGAATAAGAAGAAGCCATTAGCTTACCTAGCAACTCCATGAATATTAAATCACTATTATATAAATTTCAATTGTTTACGTATTCAAGCATAAAAGATGTACTACCAAATATTTATAAATTAATTAAAATTGGAGTAACATTGCCAGTTTCAAGTGCTTCTACCGAACGAAGTTTTTTAAAATTAAAATTAATTAAGACATGATTGTGATCCACAATGGTAGAGGCAGAATTGGAAGGATTGGTGCGCATAGCTCGTGAACAAGATATAACAATTAACAAAGAAAATGTAATAAATAAATTTGTAAACAACAGCAATCAACTAGTGGCAAAGCGTCATAGGAGACAATGAGACAATGTCTACCTACTTTTAATACGAATACATAATTTGGTTTTATTATATTTTATTTATTTTTATATAATATATACTTCAATATTTATCATAGTTTTACTTTTGTTCCATACCGTATGAGTATTCTTAAAATAGATTAGTTGCGGACCGTGCACGCGAGCTGTCATCCATTGTGACGTAGTAGTTAATTCTATAAACATCCAAATTCAGATATAAAAATTAATATTATGAGACAACGCGTTGCAGCGTCTCGTTTTTCAGGGCACGGTGTGCAGGAGGAATAAGTTATTGAGTGGGGATTATCATTGTGCTATAAGACATGTCTGGCGTTCGTATTTATTATTTCATTTTAATATACATTATTGTAATTGTCATTGCTTTTCGCATTGATGCATAATCGTTCAATGCAATTTTGTTATCTTAGTTATTGGTTGGTTTTTATTTTACGATTTATTTATTTCTGGTGTGATATTCGTATCTAAATATTAAAATATTGTACTATTGTCATTCGCTACTATGCCTAATGATTTAATTTATGAAATGTTTAATGATGGAATAGTAAACTACTCATACGAAAAAATATATGAAATAAAAAATAAAAGACCTTGTCTCTTTTATCATAAATACATATAAAGTTATAAATGGTGGGGGGGGGGCTGTAACGTATTATTTTAATGTCTCCCCAACCTAAATACTCGTGCTTCGCCACTGCAATCAACTAATGCATTTATTAATTTATATAATATACAAAATGAATAAAACGTATTAATAAATTAAATTAATTTAATTAAATAAATATTAATAAAACGTATTTACGTAAAACACTCATTATTTCGCAAAGCAGTGACTTTTTAAAAAAAATTTTTTTTACATAATTTTAAAACAATATAAAACATAATTTTTCTATGATTAATTTTTTTTATTATTGTATTTTTTTAAATTATCACTTTTTTTTACAGAATATCCCATAAAAATTAACATTGTCATAAAGTAAAAACCTTTAAAATGGTAATGATAAAAAATAATAAAAAATATTGTTCTATATTGACTTAAAAAATTATGTAAAAGAATTATTTTGAAAAGAGCTATAACTTCAAAATAATGAAAGTTCTACGTAAAATCAATCATCTAGTATATCTATTATTATTACCGTTGTTATTTATTTATTGATCTACTTTAGTATAGCTTATGTATACATTTATGTCTGCACATTATATTTTTATTTTATAAATAATACTATTTAATTCAAGTTATATTATCTGTTTATAGTTGAAAATAAATACTATAAATAAACTACTATTAAATTATTCAACATTTTTTTTAGAGGGTGGGTGGGTGGGTCTAACACCAGCGATTTTTCCCCATAACATGAAATATAGATCGACGTCACTGCATGTACCTTAAGAAAATCAAAATTAAAAATGTTTAGTCTTAGAAAAAATATAAATTTTGTTTTATTTCATTTTTTTTATTTATTTTTTATATTTGATTCAATGTATGTCGACACATACATTTTCAAAACTTTGAACTCGCTTGACGCTTACATTTTTCTTAGACTCTTTACCTCATTTGAAAATAACTATCAATCTTCCATCATAATTCGTACACAGTTAAATTTTAATCAATCTCGATTGTTCATTTACATCCATGCGTTATCGCTTTCAGCGAACCATATTAGCTTAGAGTCATTTAATACAGTACGAATGGTGCATTACAATTTGTAAAAGATATCGATGGACCGACCACGAAGGAAAATTCTAAACTCTATTCTATGGAAGCAAACACGTGGTTTCATGTGTTTCACGTTTTTGTTTTCATCAGTGTATTGTAACCATGGTGTAGAGAATAATCTTGTCTACACCGCGCTTGTAACTGTCAGTGTCCCATCAAATCATCGTTATATCATTAATAACAACATTATAACCTAGATATCCAGTGAGTTCTATCGTTTTCTATTGATATCTTTCCGACCTACCGACGTGCATTGGTTGTATCGTATCGCTATCACACAGGTAAACACTGCAGTATTAATAATAAATTATCGTTCATTTGGGAGACGTCTTGGCACGACGGCAACCCGGTCGTCCATGGGCACGTTGAAGTGTTCCGGATTCTGAAGCTTCCATCGTCATGACCTCAAATCCGAACTTGTCCGAGTTCTCGGTGCACACCGAAAAGCTGGTGGAGGTGTTGTACAAACGTCACTATTGCAGCTCCAAAGTCAACGTATCCATGTTGTGCAGCCGCATCGAAATTAACACCAGGTTGGTGGATAATTCGTTCGATGTCCTCCGTGTTTAAACTGATCCTACTGATTTTTCGTAACCCGTTTGAATTTTAATGTGGAAGGATGGTAATCTTAGTGGGACCCGTGAAGGATTTTGAACTGTGGAGGTCATCTCTAATGGACTAGAAATATTTATATCTGAATACATTCAAGTTGGTTTGGTGTCAGGGTTAAATTGTTAAATTATTTTACTTTCTGGTTGACATATAAGAGTACTGATTTAGAATCAAAGCTTGTGCACTTATCCTTAAATAATATTTCCCATGTTTCTAAAAATCAATTAAAAAATATAAAAAATATATTTGTTTATTAGTAAACATATAAATAACATTTCTTCATTACTATGTTTCATAATTTTATAATGAATAATACTTGACTGTGCTACTTGTAAATTATTTAAATGTTGTAATTTAAATTTCTTGTAACAGATTTTCTGATATCTCAAGTATATCATTATTTGTTGATAACTATTATGGTACTGAAAATGAAAGTAGCAGTGATGATGAATTGAATTTATATTCAGATAAACGTAAACTAAGAACAAGAGTTATTGAAACTGAACCAAGTAATGAAATGTAAGTAGTTCTTCTATTTGCTAGGTATAAGTACTAAATATATATTCTGTAGGTTTTATAATTTTAATACATTTATTTCATAAAGCAAGAACTTATCTAATATTATTTGACATTAATATATTTCAATTTTTTTTTCTTTTAATAGGAAATTATATCATAGTGAATCAGAAACAATCAATTTAGCCTTAAAGAATATTGGTTTAGTGAGCTTTAATGATAAAATGTATACCTTGCACCCTTCAGAATTGTATTATTACAAATATGATTTTACTAGTTACAGTCCAAACAGAAAAAGTTTACCAAGACAAGATGCAAGTACATTTTTGTTTATTTTTCTTATAAAATAACAAACAAATCTTATATTTATTTCAAACTACAAATATTTATAATTTGTTCATTATTTTTAGAATGCAGTAAGTTTTAATGATGAATATAATTCTGGAAGAAAAAATCATAATTCAGTTCCTTCGCAGTTGTCTCCAAATAATAACTTTTATCATACTAATCGTGATAAAAAAAAAGTGAGGATATTTTATATTAAATTTTAAACTATTGAATAACTTTCATAATCAATTTTTAATTTTGAATACAATAAACATTGACTTTGTTTACATATTTACTATTCAAATTACATTAGATCACATGGTTTTAGCATGTTTTATTTCATGATTATAATGTTGAAAAAAATTTTAATGATAAAAATATGTTAAAATTAATTTTTCATTTCATGAATAATGAGCTTTTTGTATAATGAATATTGATTTATCATTTTTTTTATTTGTATTTAAGAAAGCAAATAACTAATATTACAATAATGTTGTACATCCCCAAACACCTCACATTATTATAACACCCAATAATAGGTATTTAAAGTTATAAACATTATTAGGGCATTTAAATTAAAATTAATTCTGCATCTAGAGTTTTTTAAATAAACAGCTTTATTTCATAAAAATGTTATGCTTCATACACATGTAATTATATAAGACAAAATAAATGATAAAAAAGGAATATAGTTAATAAATTAAATTGAGTTTTTCATTGTTTTAGAATTATTATCAAATACAGGAAAACATTTTAACCCTTTCAGACTCAGAATTCATTTTTTCAGATAATAATTTTTTTTTTTTTTTTACAATTACACTATCCACGACTTTATAGTAAACCAAAATATTTTTTTTTCTTACATCTTACTTATTATAATGGATATATTATTATACACATTGATTTTTCTAAATATGGTAACAATTAAATTACTTATTTAATATAAGTTATCACCAATATTCATTTTGAAGGAACATTAGACTTGATCATATATAAAGTACATTTTAATAATAAATATAAATATAATAAGCAATATCAATTTATCTACTTGAAAATTTTATGGTTAACTGATAACAATATTATTATATTATCATATTTTGACGTCTCACAAGCCCAATATCTCTCTCAGAGGACATATATAACAGCTGATATATTATCACTCCTATTCACGTTGGGAAAGTTTTGACCGTTCGTAATAATTAACTACGATACCGTGATGACAAAAAAAAAAAAAAAATGAACAGAATTTTAAACTTAAGTGTCCAAAATATACAAATATAAATAATATATAAATTTGTTTTTTAAAATGTTTGCAATTAATATTTAGTGTAATACTTTTGTGGAATGAAATACATGATTGATTTTATGATTTTCATAATCTGCATTAGTTTAATGACAATATACATCCATTTATATAACGATTAAACAATTTTAAACTATAGAGATATTATGATTTTCATAATCTGCATTAGTTTAATGACAATGTACATCCATTTTTATAACGACTAAACAATTTTAAACTATAGAAATACTAATTTTAAAAGAATGTCCCTCTGAGGGAAATTTGGGTCTGAAAGGGTTAAAAGGAATAAATTTGTTAACCAGGAAAAAAAAATTTACTGTCGGAATTACAATCATAAGAATAATCATACTCTGCCTTTGAAATACTGGTCAATGAGATACATGTTGTTTTCAAATTTTGACTCTGGTATTATGTTGGATGAAGGTATATCAGCATTGCATTGATAACAATTAATTTAATATCTTAATATCATATAACCATTATGTATTATTTACAGAAAGTTTTTATTCTGTGTGCCCTGAAATTTTAAGTTACCATATTGCTAAACGATGTAAGAATTACCTAGCTTTGGATCCTTTTTGTGGTGCTGGTGGAAATATAATTCAATTAGCATTCACATGTGAATTAGGTATTTGTACAGTTATTTCATTATTTTATTAATTTATTTATCGAAAATGAAAATTTGGTGGAAATAATTTGTTTAGTTATTGCGATAGATATAGATCCAACTAAGATTAGTTTTGCAAGACATAATGCAAAGATTTACGGTGTTGATGATAAAATTGAATTTATTGTTGGTGATATTTTTACTATATATTCAATGCTTAAAGCAGATGTTGTATTTATGTCACCTCCTTGGGGAGGACCCGAATATCCTATCGATAAGTTTAGTATAGAAACCATGTGCAACAATCAATTTGGAGGTGGCTTTGGTATTTTTAATACTGTTAAAAATATTTCTTCCAATATTGCTTTTCATATGCCTAAAAATACCAATATATTCGAGGTAGGTTATAATTTATAATATCAAAATATTTTTTCCAACTCATACTTTTGCTTATTTTTCAGTGCTTATGGTTAGCAAAAGATTTTGGGAGAGTGGAAATTCAGCAGAATATTATTAATGAAAAATTAAATTCAATTACAGCATTTTATGGAGAGTTTATCGATTTAACAGACAATGATTATTAAAAATATAAACGATGATTTATTTTATTATAAGTAATATTTAAATTGTAAACATCATTCATTGACAAAGTTTGACTTTTATTGTTGAATAATATGTTTTAACTAAAAGTTATACTTATTCACTAATTATATACTGTTAAATTAATTTGTTATTTCTTGCAAGTTATATGAATTTTATGTATTTTAAAGAAATAAAACTAATATTGTGTTTTTGCCAAAATAATATACTAAAAACAATTTTAATTTTAATTTGTCATATATTTAATAGTTGGAGTTATCGTGTCTGATTATTATATGAACAAAATTATATTGATTTATTTGATGCAATTGTAAATGCCTATACATATGTTATTTTATCTATATTAGATAATGGCAACTTTTATCATTATACTAATTAAATTTCTGAGAAACGTGTGAATAATTGTTGTAGGTATTATAATTTTAGTCTTATAATATTAAAAAGTAAATTTGGAAAAAATTAGCATTTGCTGCTGGTGTTTGGTAGAGATAAGGAAGTAAGATTAAGTTAGGTTTATGAGTAAAATATTTAAATTACAAATTAAACTGTTTAACTTCTGTTTCATATTGTGATGCAGTACCGCAAAAACCGGGTGTGCAGTGTGTCGTGCACACGGGCCCCAAGGCTACACATACATTTGGGTGGGCCCTCTAGTACCAGCCTAAAATAAACTACACTTTACAAACATACAATTATTTAGTAATATATTATTATTTTGTAATAAAAAGAAACTTTTTTTTTAAAATTCAGTTAAAGATGTTATAATATTTATTTAACAATGAGTCCATTGAGTATTTGAGTAGGCATATAAAATAACTACCTAAATTAATACATTACTATATACAAGCATATAGGGTTACCAGATGGTGCCTTTAAGAAAATAATACATAATATAATATAATGCCTTAAAGGTAATAATAAAAATTTACTTTCATAGCTAATATTTATTTAATTAACATAACATTTTATATAGGTAACTAAAGATTAAGAATTGAGACATAAAATTTAATATTTATCATTACTTCGAATTTTTGATAAAAAACTTTTATTTTTAATACATTAGTTATAAAACCGAGTTCAGTCAAAATGCTTAAAATTGTATTGTGTCATCTACAAATGTTTTACAAAATCCGTTAGAAGTTTATTTCTATTATCAGTCCATTGTTTTCATAAAGCTAAAAATTCTTTCGACATTGACAGTTTGAGCAGGTATGGCGAAGTAAAACGTGCATATTTTTAAAGTTCTGAAGATGTATCATAGCTCCTTTGCTCAAAATATTTTACCTACTTTTCATCTTATAATAATGATGAGAAGTCTTCATTTTTTTTCATTTCTGACAAAAACACTTTAAGTATTGAGATTGATCAAATAATAAAGTCATTTAATTGTAAATCATATTTTTTTTTAAAAAAATGCTATTTTTTATATCAATCCACAAAGGTTTGGATTTTAGGGAAATCCATTTGAGAACATTAAATTGATCAAAATTAACTGTTCATTTTTTCAAATAACACAAACCATGGTCTTAAACATTAAACATTTCTTTTTTTAAATTAGATGCATTTGATTGGTTATAATTATTTTTAAATATTTATTTTACTTTTAAGGATAAAAACTTGTTGTTTTCGTTCTTGTAAGGGATTTTTTTTTACTGACATACATACGATATTTCCCAAATCGAATTATTTTCTTTTACCATTATCTCAATTTTTGAATGAAATATATACATTAGTGAATGAATAAACCATAAATAACTATCGTTTAAAGGATTTTCAAAAAATGATTTAATTGCAATTGGTATTTCATTTTCTGACAAAAAATATGCAGGATTATTTAAACTGGATATATTTTTCAACAGATTTTTAAGGCTGAAAACAATGATAACCATCTAGTTTTTAGTGAAATAAAAGTCTTTTATACTCAACATCGACAAAAGTACAAAATTATTTTAATGATTCTATACGTATTGTATAAATTGAAAAATAATTATATATTTTTAATATAATACTCTATATCGATTGGTAAACTATCAATTGCGTGTTGAACACGGTTATTTAGAATGTGAGCAGGGCATCCGATTCCAATAATTGGTTTTTTAATATGCTGTTGGAGACGATAAAAAACATTTGTTTATAAATAGAAAAAATAGTACATTTTTGACAATATAAAAAAAAGTAAGAGTACAACAATTTTAAGAACTCAAAAGAGAACATGTATTCATATAAGTACTCTTAAAAAAGTATATATTGTAACCCTAACTGCATAACATGTGTACACTCTCAATTAGTGAAAACCAATAGATTATGTATTCTTAACATTAAAATCAAAATTCCTAACTATTGGTTAGGAAAATTAGGATAAATCATGAACATTTTATTTAGGCCAGATTTGTTACAAGCAAATAGTAAAACATAAAAATATATATTAAATACGTATTTAAATAAAGATTCGAAAGTATGGCAAATTGGATAACTAGATTATTGCACAAATATTTTTGCCAACAGCCTAAAGTGAGAAACAGAAAAACTGAGCTGTTAAAAATTACACTATCTAAATATGAAATGTACACTTTGTCGATTATATTTTAGACAAATGAGTAGGTAGATAAAACTTTGTTTCCTTCTCATTTGTAGGAAAAGTACCACCGATATTAAATCATCCTGGAACCACAAATTACCAGAATCGTTAAATTATTCCTTAAAATATAATAATATATTTTACTCAATACCTTGATTAATTTAAGTTATAATAGGTAGTATTATTATATAGAAATTCAATCGAAAATATATAATAAAGAAAACAGGTGATATAGACTAATTATAAAACAATCAAGTGCCTATGCTTAAAATATCAGAAGTTATTTATTATATTATATTTAATTTTATTTATTCTTTATGATTTTACATTATTACCTGTTCAATATATTTTATAAACATGATTTATTATTAATTAACAATGTATATTGTATGCAATTTTGTTTTGTTTACATTTATATTGTCAAATTTATACTTAAATTGTTTTTTTATTTTTATTAAATAAGAAATCATTATGTATTATGTAAAAAAAGGTTAATGAGGGAGATGACTGTTAGAGAACAAAAATTTAACAGTGTATTGGAGATCAGATACAGCGATTTTTAATGGAGACGGAAAGATTGATTTTTGAGGGCAACTAGGAAAATAGTAGGGAAATCAATAAGAAAACAATTAAAGTGTGTATGATAGAATAAAATTAACTAGTCAAATAATTTCTATGCATAATCCTATATGAACTGTCAATACTTGATTTAACGTTTGATTAGCTATGGTTACAGATTACCCATCTTGCAACAATACACCATAATATTTAAGTCTTAGTATAAAATATATATATATATATAATAAAAATATTAACACAGCATGAGGCAATAGTAAATTATATATTACTGAAATCTATATTTTTATTTTTTTTAGAAGGGAGATATTACATAAGCCATAGTATCTAAATGCCTGAGCTGGATGTTATCGTACAATAAATTCAAATCGCCTATTAATTTATCTGCACCAGGGAAAACTGTATAAACTGTTACAGCTGTTTACTTTTTTTTTTTTTTTGTGACAATATTTTAATATACACTCATTTCAGACACCAACAATTGTAAAATACATGATGTTATAATAGATGTATATGTAAGAAAAATATTAAAATCATGTAATTTAGTAAATAAATAATATTATAATCACTTATCATAGTATGTATGTAGTAAGACTTAACTTATATAACATGATAACTATTCGAAGTTATATTTTTAAATTCAAACATGTTTTATTATAATGTATGTGTTATACATAATCTATAAATGTAAAAGGTAGTAGTAAATTAACCAACTGTAAACAAATCGCCAGCAGATGGAAGTGGTGCTAGACCACCTTTTACACTGGGCAATTGTGCTAAATCCGGTAAGTTCTGTAGGTGTGTGTTAACTTCTTGCCGTACTTGACACACTTTCTGTAGTTTACCTTGATATTCCTGAAATAATAACAATACTTATTACTTATTGGTTATATTTCCGAAAGAACTTCTATACTGTTGAATGATAGGTTATCAAAAGCTTTTCAGAAGTATTCAGTTGTTATAGAAACAAATTACTAACTTAACGAGAATAAAATAATACTGTTTTTTTTTAAATTGCTAAATGATCCTACGTTTGGAAAAACACTTACAAATAAAAACAATGGAAACATAATATAGCAGTGGTTCCCAAACTTATACGCCTACAGAACCCTTATGAAATAGTTTGTGTTTCACGGAACCTCAACGTCTCTAACTCCACCTTAATTCAATTTTTTATAAAACCAGTACTTCATTAAATATTTTAAAGATAGTGCATAATTATTGTTTATTACTATTACTACTTTTGATATTAACATACATTTTGAAGAACCTATGAGATTGTTCCACGGAACCCTTAGGTCTTAGTTTTATAATGTTAGCTGTTTATTGAAATAAGTTTTTCGATAAAACATAAAAAGTGAAGTTACTTATTCTTTAATTCCATTGATCCTCGAAGAAAATAAATAACAAATCTGCTTTGAATAAGACATTTTAATAATTTATTGGTAAACAAAAACTACACTTCTGATGTTAATCGCGATAGACGGTACATCAGCACATTGGTTCATGTACCTGTCTATTTTAATTATAATAATTAACTAAATTAATAACTGAATTCTTACAGAATAAAGCTAAACAGCTAATTTAATGTTTTTATAATGTCTTTTAAAATATAGAAAAATACCTACGAATCAATAAATTAAGCTCGTCACTTTGATATTATGCTTCAAACATTGACTTTTACGATAACATTGAGAAAAATGTGGATGGTACATACCTACAGCCTAATCGAGTGTCCTATACACAAAATTCAATAACTTAAGTTCATTAGAAATATGTAGAGATAGTTAAATGTACATAAGTTATAAGATGCATAAAATTAATTTATATATTAGAAGAATATGGCAGTATTTTAAACGTAACAAGTAAAATGATCAATGATATAACTAATAGGAAAATGTTCAGGTTTATTAAATAAATTAAGCCCCCTCAGTATTATTACTTTTATATGAAAATTCAAAATATACACATATTGATCTTTTAATTATGAACACTTACTATGAAATTCATATGAAATTAATTAATAAATAATCAATGTAAAAAAGAAAACAATTTTATTACTATAAAAAATATATTGCATATTATATGAATTATTCTATTTTGATACTGATTGTAATTGGAATTGAATAATTTAGAAATAAACCATTGAATACATCAACATTTTAAATTATTTTAAGTACCTTCTCAAAATTGTCTAAGGATCTTAAGGGTGAAAACTGTTGAAGCTTCAGGGCACTGCTCTATTTTTTTCTGATCGCTACACCACTGCTAATGATTCAGTACTTATTAAATCGAATTGGTTTTAAAAATCAAATGAGCCTAAAATTAAATTTAAGTTGTAAGCAAGTATGGCTGTACATTAGCAGGTTACCTTTACTGTTTTGTAAACGGAAATTTAAATATAATAAACGGTTTAGGAGAAATATCATGGTCTACATTGATTCCAGTAGGTATTGAAATATATGAAGGATTTGAGCAGTTTTTTTTTATGGTTAAATTTTTGATTGAGAAGATAATAAAAAAGTAATGGGCTGGAGGGAATTTCTTTTACCTATAGAGAAGATCATAGTGCTATACTTAGTGAAATGCTAGGACAACATCTGAAAAACTTCAAGATAGTATTTTCAAAAGTGGTTAAGATTTTGTATGCAAATAGGTGGACTTTGTATAATTTATTGATGGTTAGCCCTAAAGCTAAATTGAGAGCAAACAGTTATTTATAACTAATAATTACTTACTAACAGTTATTTATAATTAATATTTTGGGAGTTCATTTAAAGTGGGATTTGCTTTATATTTTTTTTTCAAATATTAATCCTAAAACAGGAAGAAGAGTTATGGCCTGTAGGAAAATGTCAAATGATTTAGTTTTTGAGGTTTACAAGTAGGATTACAATGGGGAAATTTCATGTTAAGAATAAAATACTAAAAATGAAGTTAGTCAAAAGCTAAAAAGGTTGAGATATTTTGTTTAAAAGGATATTTATATAAATTTGATAAAATAATAGTTGGCAATGTATTGAATATAAGGAAAATATATTGACCTTTCAAAAAAAAAAAAAAAGGATTAGTTGAACCGAATGAAAATTCATCAGTCACTTCGGTTAATCAACAATGAACAAAATAAAGTGGTAAGACTAAATTAAGAAAATGTTTTAGATCAATAGACATTTTTTTATAATGAATCGATTCAGTAAATATAAATTTTATATAACAAAGTTATTTCATTATTGTGCCCTAAGTCTAGAGCTTTATTTCCTATGTGCTCAATTATCATAGATTGTAGATCCACTCATAAACATACATATTAAAAGTTTAAAATAAATATCTAACCTTAATCATATTGTTTATTCTCAGATCAAACTCTTGATTAACTTCTCACAAATATATTAAATGTAATACAAATTACCTGTAATCTTTGTTCAGCTTGATCAATAAGGTCTCTTTGAGATTGAATAAAATCGTGCAACATAGAAGAAACCTTCTTGCGATCTTCCATTTCACACACCAGTCTAGTATTGTAATCGGTTAACAAAGCAACAGCATCATTTACCTTACGTAGAAGTTCTTCGGCCTCATCTTTACCTAAAATAAATAAAATATTTAATAGAATGTATAAATTGATACATTTGATACAATATAAAAATGTATCCATATACATTATGTAGAAATAACAACACAATATGAATACGGTCAAATAAAGACATACATATCGGTACTTAGCATGAATATATTATGTTATTTGCAAATTTAAAACGGAGAGTAGTATACAATTATCAACATTTTAAATTAGAAAAACTGTACACAATTAAACAAAATTTAAATTTTTTATTTAATTTAAAAACGTGTGTAAAGTTATTATAATTAAAAATATCCAATAAAATATTATATATAAATAATTTGTTGTACAAGTCAATAAGAGTTCAAAAATTTCATTACCATTCAAATTTTAAAAACAAAAGATAACAAATTTCAGTATATTACGAAAAAACTTAACAGTATACAGATATATTTAATTACACAGTGTATTTTAAAATCTGAAAGAATACAAAATAAAAGTAACCTTTTAACTGAGAAAGTAAACTGACATCAGCAATTTCAGGAGGAAGTTTTGAGATTCGTTCTCGTACAACTGCATCGCAAGATGGTGCATTTTCTAAGTCCTGAAAAATAAAAATAAAGTATCTTATACATTAAAATGTATTAAAATTTAGGTACATTTAACAGTTATGATTTCTAAATTCTACACTAACATAATGTAAAAAGATAAGTAAATTTGTATAATAAATCCAACATATTTTAAAAGAGAAAACTATAATTTATAAATTTACAAAATATATAAATAAAATATGTATTCTTTAAATAATGTAAATGTCATAGCTAGAAAGTTCTTTTAATTTACGGGGAATTGTTTCAATTATTTTAAAATAAAACTTTATAGCAATAAAAGAAACAGTAACATTAAATGAGTAAGATTCAAAGGTGGTAAAAAAAAATATGAAATTTGTGTAAACAATTTCAAGTAGTACTTTTATCCATGGTAGACTTGAACAAAGATCAGACATTTTTGCCCAGTACAATTAAGTACATTAAATTCAATAAAATATATTACAAATATAAATAGGTTCAAATTGATTTTATATATCTTATTTCAATTTTTTCTATTAATATTAATATAATAAACAACTCATCTATATACATTTAGTGCTTTAATTAATTCTTCTGGTTCAGGTGGGTCGTTGACAGGAGTTTTTGGAGATAAAGTAACGTGTAGTTCTTTTGTACCATCTACTTCAACGATAACTTCTTTATCTTTCTTTATACCATTATTTTGGGATTTAGTCCTTTTTGATTTATGATTATATGAATGTTTTACTTTTTTTGGTGGTGGTTCTTCAGTGGGTTTTGTTTCAGTTTCTTCGCCTAAAAAATATAAAAAAAATATTTAAGTAGTTATCAATTAACAACTATGTATTATTTAAATATACCAAAAGCTTCCTTAAACTCATCTATTTGGATTTTACTGTAAACACCTCTTTCTTCCCATATATTCAACAATCGTGTCAAACTCTGTCTAGTCTTTGTGGTGCAGTTTTTTAATGATATTTGTTTAAATGCTTTCGCGAGTTCCTTGCCAAATTCTTGACCATACTCAGGACCTTTCTTTTTACCATTCTGAATAACATCATTGGCTAAATACATTAATGTCAATTGCTTGGACTCAGAACCTGAAATAATTAATTTTTTTTAATTATAATTCTAATCCATAAATGTTACTTATTTAAGTACTTAAATAGCAATTAAATAGCATTAAAAATGGTTTTTTAAATCTGTGTACATAAATTAAATAACGAGAAATTTATTTTAAATTTTATAAAATATAAATTTTGAATAATGTAAATTTGTAAAAAAAAAATAAACAGCTATTTCTGATTTATTATTTATATATTTAAACCTTCTACAACATAATAAATTAAATAAGTAAGTTTTATTTAAATAATTTAATGAATAATATTTTTATGTACTTTATAGGTTACTTTATGGGATATATTTCTCAAGGAATGTAACGAAAGAACCCGTAAATTATGGTTCATATGATTTATGAATACATAAGAGTATCAACATATATTTCAAATTGTATAATATAATTATTATAATAATATATTCCATTAACAATAAAATATACCTAGACATATTTAACTTGAAAGTTTTACAACATGGCATAGTATTATTAAATATATTAGGGATGTTCATTTTAAATAATTAAAGACAAAAAATAAGTGTCTTCATTTAATTGTTGTCAAAGTTTTATCTTAGATAGACAACAAAAAGATAATTTCAAAAATATTTTTTTCTAAAATAATTTAACAAAAATTGGTTGTTTAATAAATTGTTTATGGATAAAAGTAAAAACTTTAATGTTTTTTATTTAAACTGTTCAATTCTAATTACAAATAAAAATAAAATTGTATAAAAAAAGAATTAGTGTTTTAACAATATAAAGTCAAATATAAAAATTAACTTTTAATAATTGAACATGGCAAGTTATTGACCATAAGTAAGTATAATAAAATTCCATAATATTTATAATACATGAAACAAATATTAAGAAAATAAATTAATAATTTAAATGTAAAGAAATATTTTAACTTGTAATCTATAGCTATAAAATGAAGAATAAAGAAAGTAAATTTTATTTTCATTATAAATTATGGAAATTAAGAAAAATTTAAGCAATTCAAGAATATAACCAACAATTACGGAAAACAGATTTCATTTAAAAATTATTAGACTTTGTGTATATTGTGTATTCTAAATAATAATTGATAAATTAAGAATAATTTATAAATACTTCTACATAACGAAAAATATTAAAAAAAAAGAAAAAAGTAATAATGTATTTAAAGAAAATATTATAAATCACATAAACAAGTCATACTATAAATTATTTTAATAATACATAGTAACATAATACATGTAACATGTCATACATAAATTAGCTAAAATGATAAAATCATTAAATGTTTTAGAATTATAACTTGTTAATATAATATATCCTTTATTCTAGAAGTTCCAAAATGAATAATCTAAAAACAAACATAGAGGTAGGTTTTATAAATTCTGTATCAATAAATAGAAAACAAATATTTTTGAATCAGTTATACCACTTTTTTGGGCATAAGTAAAATTAAGTTAATATGAACTTAAAAATATAATGTTTAGTTGCTCTTACCTATAAATAATAACATACAATTAACAAACATATTACAAAAATTTTGTTTTGAAACATATTTAATGTATTCAAGATATTTAGTTTATAAATTATTTATAAGCAAAATCAAATTTATTATTATTTCACCTTGATTTTAAAATATTTTTTGGCAATCACATTCTCAAAATTGGTGTTAATTACTTACATTTCCTTTTTAATATATCATTATTCATTAGCTATGCAGATGAATAACTCATCACTAAACTTTGATTAATTTTAGTTAGAAATTACAAAGGTTTTCTTTTATTTTTTTTTTTAAAATTTTATTTCAACTTTTACTTGCTATTAATCATCCTATTTTTGAGATAGAAAAATTGTTTGGTCTATTTGAATCTATAGTTAAAAATATTAGTTCCCATTTAAAATCAGGAAGTTAAGTTGCACATTCACACATTTAAAGGGTTAGAAATCTGAAAATCATCAAAAAAATGAGTATTTCAGAATTCCTTATCTACCACTAAAAACTCCATTTCACTTCAAGGTTACTAGATAGAAATATTTAGTGTTACCATTTGGGTGAGTCATACTGTTTACAGCATAATATACTGTAATTTGTTTTTAGGTAACATTTCAAATGCATTTATTATTAATGGTAATTTCTCAAGGGGCTGCTGTCTTTCTAAAAAAGTTTTTAATTTATTTTAGGTAAATATGATTTGAATTATTTAAAGTAATAAGTTAACAATAACTAATATTGGAAAAAAATTGAAGGAAAAAATTATGAAATTGTAACACAAGCATTACAAACCATACACTGCTGTGTAATGTCACTGCACTGTCTTGCACAACAGTTTTCAACCTTTAGAGCGCAAATTAGTTTGATATAATATTGGCATCCTCATTCATTCAGTACAAAATCAACTACTCATTAAATTAATAATCATTTATAACTAAGGAACAGATTTATATGTAATAAAAATACAGAAATATGTAAATAAATAGAATTATAATTATTAAATTATCAAAATAATTTGTTCCATTGAACTATTACAATTTCTTTTAAAATATGGAATGTTAAATAACATCTAACCTTAGGTCTCAAAAAATTAATAATAAAATTTTAAATCAATATAGCCTGGATTTTTTTCTGTAACAGCATGAATTTTCTTTTTACACGCTATACCCGGTATAACTTGACCATCGCTTTTAAATGTCTTGTTCGGAAATTCAATAATATATTAAGAAACTGGACGAAATAATTTTACTAATTTTTGGACACTAATTATAAAAACCTATTGCTATCCCCTGTCATCAATTGTCTAATATATATAAATGTATACTATATTAAGATAACTATTATATCTTTATTAAGATCATAAGATAACGACTATAAAGATAACTACTAAATATTTGCTCCACGTGAAGTGTCACAGTTAATAATAATTATTATTTAATTCATAGAATCCATTGGCTAATTAATAGATTAATTTATTTATAATGTTCAAAAGTAATAATTAAATTGAAAATATACGGATAAATGATGGTTTGTGTCTATTGCAACATAGCTTGAAAACGATGAATGATGAAATGATAAAATATGTTTAAAAATATTAAAAAATTAGTGAAATATATAAAAATATGTGAAATAAAAATAGCATCATTTTAATATGAATGATTTAAATCATGAACATTTCTTATCGAATATTAAATATCTTGTTTTAATGAAAATATCCATTTAAATATAAATCCGTTCCCTATATAATAACCTTTAATTATCAATATAATAATAAATTTTAAAAATAATAACTGTACATATTTAACTTTTAGTGAATTAAATGATTATATTTTAATAATTATAAAGTTTTTAGTAATAAAAAAAAATTATGTAAAATTATAAACACATTTAAAATTTTGATAAGTAGAAAAATAAAAAAATTGTTGGTCGGGTACATGAAAAATTAAAAAATATATAAATAGTTAGCAGATATATATAAAGTATATAATTTTAAAATTAAGAAGCACATTTACAGATAAAATTTGATGTTAAGTATACACAATGGTCAGCCTTCAGCAATCAAAATTGTACATGTAGTAGTGGTGCATAACGATATAGAACCAATTTTACCAATTTTGATGAGACAAATTTATCACCAGTGTTTCGATATCAATTTGTTACAGTTTTTTATTTTCTATAATAAGAAAACTTATTTTTTAAAGTAACAATCCTAAAAAAAATTCATCAATCATTTTTGTACTTAGTATTTTATTATTTACAGTTTTTAAAAATATCGAAACATTATTTTTTGATATTTATATTTTTTTTTTGTTTTTCGATGTAACAATAAAATAAAAAATTGAGATAAATGAGCCCAAATTAATAGTTAAAAATATATAGGTACAAGTGCAACATTTTAAAGTAGCTTTTATTTGTTATTGACTCTTTTTTGTTGTAAATAATAAATTTAATTTTTAAGTACAATGAATACCATAAATATCTCTGAGCCTCTATGATGATTTGTAACAAAAATTCATTTAGCCAGAGAAAATTTTTTCTTTTTAACCATCACACTTAATAATTGTGTATTTTTAAAATATAGTGGGTAATTTAATTTATATAATCTTTCCACATAATTATTTAACCAAAAATTTAATACAGCATTTTTTAATTTTAATGGGATTTATAGGAAAATATAAGAACTGACTTCAAATACTAATATATCTATTAGTACAAAGTAAATAGAATACATCTAAGTTACATGTATAATAGACACATAAATAAATCGTGGCGTCCAACTTCAATAAATATAAATTAAAATATACTTTTTTTAAATAACAAGTTTAATTTACTTAATAAAATTAATAGTTTTTCATTATCAAAAATTGGTTACAATATACAACTTATTTTAGCAGATAAAAAATAAATATTGATTTTCAATATAATTTTAATATAACAATTATTATCAATTGTATTGGTAAGTATAGAAACTATAAAATATACATTATTATAAATATATTTAAGGCAAATATTTTTTTAGCACCAATTGATACAATTTATAATAGGCAAATAGGGTTATTATATTAAGTAATTTGTACAGAATGTATAAAGCTTCAATGTTGTTTTCTTAAAAAGTAGTTAAAACTGCCACTAATTCTTATATTAATTTTTCATGAACAAATATAATTAAAATAAACAAAATAAGTTTAATATGTGGATATGTGACAAAATCATCAAACCCTAAATTAAGTATTATAAATTATATAAAAAAAAAAAAATGTTAACAAATACTTTTAGATAAGTAATAAATATTTTAACATTCTTTATGGTCTGAATTCTGATATTTAAAATCCAAAATATTTAAATATTAGTGGCTGATAAATAAAATTTGGATTAATGAAATTTCTGTATCATAAGTATATTATAAGTTAAATTATTTGTTAATAATTTCAGTTTCAGTTATAAAATAAATATATTATATATGTAATATATAATATCAAATCAAAAAAATAATAATTTTTCTAGTTAAAATTTACATTATTCAATCAGTTAGTAGGTAGATATAAAAACTTAAATATCAGTAATTCAATAAGAGGATTGGAAGTAACAATTTTCTGTCACTGTCAATCATAAGTGGAATCAGAGATATAACATCAGAATTTAGATTTTTACTATTTCCTATGCACCAATTAATCTATTCATGTGTTGGGGATTTTGAAAACTGATTCAAATTTACTAATACTCACTTTTTCATATATTCCTTAAATATCTAAAAAAGTTAATAGTAATAAAAAAAAAAAAAAAAAATTGATTATAGAATTTAAATTAAAAATAATAAAAATGAAAGAAAACTCCACTCAAGAATATATAATGAAATTAATAAAAAAAAAATTAATTAAATTTAAAAAAAAAAATTGATTTCAGTATAATTTATATTAATATTAAAAATTTATGAAAGAAAATTTCATTCAATTAGATTTAATGACTAACTAAAATCAGTTTAAAAAATCCTTATGTGGAGCATGTGATTGGCAGAGATCGAAAATGTCAGCTTCCAATTCCAATAAATATATAAATTACATTGATTAATCATTAACATATATTTTAGGAACAAATTTAAATGGCTTGGTTTTCAACAACAAAATATTACAGGCCTATGATCTAAATAAACTAAGTACATTTGCAGTCTTTACCTGCCAATATTTCTCTAGCCCAGATCCTGACGACCGTATGAGCATATTTCCGATGGTGAATCAGCCACAGCGACAGTGTCTGAATACTTTGCTGGGACGAGTTCAATTCCTTCAGACGTTTATTTAAACCTCCCTCGGTGAAGCTTGTCATGGCTTTTCACGTCTTTTACAAACGACATTAATAGCACATTGTTGAGATACGACAAGTAGCCTCACTAACTCGCGTTACCAACTGTCAGTAAATTATTTATTTTAATGTTACTTACATGTTCTTTGTGATTTCTATTTCATGAAAACCCTGACCGTTCAAACGGTGATCGCTCGATGGAGCTTTTCTCGCATAAGTCTCTGACCCGTGAAACGAGTCGTAGTGTATTTTTCGCCTTTTAGAGCCCGTACTTAATTTTCCGTTATAACACCGCCATCGTTACCTTTTGCCAATATTTATATTTTATTACAACGCTCAATCGAACACATAATTGTTATACTTTGGTCGACTTTTATAATACATTAATATTATTTATTTTTGTTCAATTTTATTTCATCACCCTTCTGTGTCTTTTGGTAGTTGTGCATAAAGCAAGCCAACACTAAAACATCATTGCCGACATCTAACTGCTCCTTTTCACACACCACAAGACTGTCTTGCAGTTATATGGTCGAAAGTCGGTTTGATCGACATAAACTGCAATGGATAGAATAACAGGTTAGCAAGATGAAACGAATTATTAGAGGATAAAAGAGAACCGATCAATATAGGTTGTACGAATAATTTTAACACACCTACCTAACCTATGTACGTTGAGAGACAAATACAGCAATAAAATACAAATATAAACCAATTTAATAGACAGAGAAAAAAATTACGTACACAAATTCATACATACGAATACCTGTAGCTGCACTATAACAATTGCGGATAGTACAGCTTGACAAAAATATAAATAACAAACAATATGCTAGGTCCTGGTAGACTTGCTAATACGGTTCGACAACTCACAATAGAATACTATCACATGTTAATGTTTATAAAGACAATTAAGTGTCAAAGATCATATATAATAACCTCATTTTTCCCTCCGAGTGATAACAACACGACCCTGGTTGGAAAAGACTGTGTGACATAGATAATAGAATCATCTATTATCTATGCTGTATGATATTTTGTTTTATCAATTATTAATATAGGATTGTTATCATTGACTGAATTGAAGATTACTTTTTTTATAATTTTTTTTTTTTTTTTTTGATAATATTTTCTTTTATGAAAACAAGTTATAAATATTTACTATTCTAATCTAAATTTCAATTTATATATATTTAAATTGTAATTGACTTCCTTGCATTGTTCTGCTAATATAACATTGATAAGGAAAAAAGCTCACCTATCTAAATAGTTTTGTAAAGTTATTATAAATATTTGTCTATACTTTTTTATTTTTTGTAAAAGTTTTGCTTAAACATTCTTCATTAATTAATTTAAATGCTATCATCAAAGTAGAAACTGTTTATGGATCAGTTTTATCAATAGGTTAATGAATGTTTGTGTCTACGTAATATTAAAAGAAAAAAAACCTGAAGATGGCATCAAACGCATATGATGAATTGAATGTAGATGATTGTGAATTGTATGTTCAACGACATAACATACAACAAATATTGAAAGATTGCATTGTTCAGCTATGCATCTCAAAACCAGAAAGGCCATTGACATTTTTTAGACAATATTTTCAAAAATTAGAAATGGTAAGTACACTTAAATGACTAGTACATTACGTTTTCTACTGTTTTTATTAATCTTAAACAGAATTAATTTTTTACTAGATGTTATATAACTAATATTATTAGGAGTTGAAATTTTAATTTTTGGTTTGTTAAAAATATATTGGTAAAATTAAATATTATGAAGGTTTAATAGACATATTATTGCAAATGAATTTTGTATTTATTATAAATTTACTTGCATCAAATGAATATAACCAATTAAGAATTCAAATTTTTATTTTTATTAGTTCTATGAATTGAAACATAATCAATCAGAAGTATTGATAAATTTGATTTTAATTTTACTGGAAAATATATATTTTATATTGAATCAACCAAGGTTAACTATTTTAAAATGTAATTTAAATAATATCAATAATTTCCAATACATGTCAACTATATATATATAGATACCATTTCTTAAAATTAAATTGTTTTATGTATAATATTAATAGATATTTTATTTATTATTTTCTGATTATAAAAATTCTTTTATTTCTTTATATACAAACCTGAACACTAACCATAATGTTAACATGCATTGAACTTTTTTGCTGATTCTTTATACTTCAAAGAAAAATTGAGTTGAAAAAAGTTCTAACCATAAATTTGTATACGTTTTACACTATGTATAAGATAAATGTATTTTCTATACATGGTGTGATAATAGTTAATAAGTAATATATATTAAAAAAAATATTTGTTTAAAGATTTATTTGGTTTATAGTCTTATAAAATATATTGTGTACTTATATTAATAATTGCTATAAAAATACATTTTTGAAAGATCTTGTAAAAACAGTCACACAGTTTGGTCTTAAAATATAAAAATAAGTTTGTGAAATATTCTTCATTTATCTATATATTTTACAAAATATAGTTTTTATTAATACTAGAAATTCGTCATAAATAACGTATCTTACAATCTAATTTGAATCATAAACTATTGTTTACAAATAAAAATAATAGTAATTATTATAAAAAAATATATTTAAAAGTAAAAATGTAATAATTAAAGTAGATTTGGTATCATATTCCTTAGAATAATCATAATTCTGACAAAGATAACAAAAACAAAATTGGTGTCTTACAAATGGACAGTTAATGACACAATGTATAAGTAGATGATATAAAAAAAAAAAAAAAAAAAAATACTGACAAATATGCACAAATAAAATTAATAGAAGATATAATTCTTAACATCTAAATTTCTTATAATATGAATATCTTAATTTCTAAATTTATTGAACTCAACGTTAAATACAAGTTCAAATTAAAAACACCAATATTTAATTCATTTATAAACAACATAATTTAGACACTATTGAAAAATTAAATATCAACTATACATCTTTTTATTATGTACTCTATTTACTTTCTTTTGTACTATTTAATATGTTTTCTAATTTGTTCAATATTTTATAAAAATTAAATTAAACAAAAAAGTCAATAAGGTGGATAAAATCTGTTTCTTAAGCTAAAAAAAATATATATATATTATATATATTTATATTTTATTAATAATAATAAAACATTAAACTATTTTAACTTTAAATGTTGTTTATTTGTTCTTTTTACATTACAGTAACACATATTTATTATCTTTTAAAATATAATATCAGGCCTTTGCTTGTACTATTTGGTATTCTTCCAAAAACAGTAATTAAATATTAATACAAAAAATATATAATAGTTTTTTGTAAATTAAATTAACAACCCCAGTCATCTGAACATGTTAACTAGTATATAAACATTTATATTATTTTTTTCTTAATTTTTTGAACAATATTTAATTGGATTATATTGAAATATCAAACAATTAATTATAAAGTGATACCAATCCAACCAATAAATTAAATTAATAAAATATCTAAATTTAATTTAATCATTCAGATGGCTTTTGATTGATGTACTCTGGTTTCCATAATTGATTACAAAAAAAATTATTGACCAAATTTATGTCATTGCTTATTGCAGTCATTAATTGGTCAGATACTTTCTTACTATCTTCTTTGTTAAAAAGTGCCATTAATGGCAAACAACCCTGTGCAAGATCCTTAGCTAAGGATACTTCTATTTGGTTTTCTTCTTTTTCCATCATACGTTTCATGTGCTTTTGACGCGCTTTAATAATCAATAATTCTCTAACAGTTTTTAAACGTTTATCTGATAAACCAAATAAGTTAAGAAAGGCTTTTTGACAAACATCTACACAATTGTATCGACTTAATGATTTTCTGGAAGTTTCAGTCGAATCACTTTCTAGGGTCTTGTCATTCTCTTCTTTAGAGTCCATTGATGTTACTGAAGAGGTTTCATCAAAATCTGATTCTTCATCTTTATCAGAATCACAATTTATATCTACAAAACATATGAAAGCATTTAAAAAACATTTAATAAATTTTCCTTTGAATATCGTTACTATAAGTTGAGATTCAAAGATAGTTATTATATCATTTATACCAAACAAATAAATAAATACATTAATAATTTCATCGGAAAAAAAACTACACTTAACCAAATATGGTTTTAAAAACAATAATATATTACTATTTTATTATTTAGCTCAGTGAATTATTTAATTTTTAAATCAACTAAAAATTATTAATTACATACATATTTCTGCATAAGTTTTAAAAATAAACATTATTTAAATAGGTTATGTTGTATTCTTTAACAAAAATCATATCATAAATATTGTTAATTTAAAGTATATAGTTAAAATACTTAAAATAAGATTCTTGTCAGAAAAATGATTATAATTTTGATATTTGTAAAATATAATTATTTAATAAAATAATTAAGTACTTATAAATAATACTCACTTAACATAAAATCCTCTGGTACAATTGATGGAATTCTATACTTGCAATGAATCCTTCTTAACAATTTACCATTAGCAGTTGTTTCTTTGCTGAACAATCGATTGGCGACAGGTCGAGCCTCAATAAACTTCTGTAAGAATTTATTTTGTACATCATCATTATCCATTTCTCCAAACATTTTAAATAACTCATCTTTAGATCGCTGTGGTACGCGTTCTGAACATTTCTGAGGACATTGGCAAAGTGTGTCTAAAATTCATAGTAAAAATATATAACATTTTTTATTCATGTACATCATACAATTATCACCACTCACCTGGTTGCGTTTTGCTTTCTTTTAACTTTTTTATGACATTAGTAAGTTCAGGATTCACTTCAGGAGACAGCTTCCTTTTATTACAGGACGTAGTAGTCACGTCGTCGACGTTGTTTTTTGGCTCCATCGGGTCTGTCATGGTGATGCCGAAGCAATAATTATATGAAAATTATGATATCGTTGATGATTTAAATGTCATAAAGCCCGGGCGTGTGGACGGGGATGGGGGCCGAGAAAACTAACCTGTATGTCAAGCGACGAACGTGCGGGAATTGGCGTTGGAGGAAAGCGGTAGGAGCTGGAAACCATACGAAATCTTTGCGGACGGAAATGAGAGGAAAAAAACGGAACGACTTAATGTGACCATTCGCCAAATCAGTGTTATTGTTTTCGACAGGGGAAAGGTGGGAAAAAACACATGCCTCGTCGAGATACATGGCTGCCAACCGTGCGCGCCCGCGGATCTCGCCCCCTTCCACCCCGTCATTAGATTGTTTCGTGTTGACCCAGTGCGCGACGCGTCTCCAACAACGGCCAACAATGCTGCAACATGAAGATAATTTATCACGCAATGACATAATCACGCACAGCAACGGTCGTCGCCGCGATGACTAGCCGTCCCGCGTTTTTTCATGATATCAATTTGCGAGAAAAACGCAATACTTGCATATTTCAGACTTTTATGCTGACCGTTTAATTTCGTTATTTTTTTCCTTTTGTTTGCATGCGCAGTCATCCCCATCCGTATGTTTTATTTTTTTAAATTTTCCGACACTGTTAGAATTTGAGTAATCTTTTTTTTTTTTACTTCAATATCAGATTTCGGTACACAACGTAACATGTACGATATTTACTGTCTAAAGACACAAAATATTGTTCGTCAGCCGGTAATTGTAATTTTAAAAAAAAATTATATATAATCTTACTGTCCGGGGTGATTTCTGAAATTTTATTTTTAGTTATAGACTCAAATGGTTATTTTTGTCCATAGGTCCACTTGAGAATCAAGTGATTTATTATTTCATACATTTATTAATCTCGCTTAAGTCAATCTTCCATGGTACTATCGTTTATATTGCGTAGTAATAATTGTAGCAACTTATCAATATTGTTACACTTCATATCGACGAAGGTCGTAGTTTTATTCGATATTCGTTTGTTAATAATCAACTGTTTCAATGTCACGGCTTACACGAATTAATTCTAAATATTATTAATTAGATTCCGATGTTAAAAATTTTAAATTCGATATTTTTTTTGTTGAAAAGTTATTTAATTACTTTTGGCAATACCGGGTTCTTCACTTATTGAACAGCTCGATAGTTTTGAAGTTATAACTATAGGTCTAAATAATTTGATTTTATAAACTAAACGTAATTGATTTGTACATTGTTTCAAATTGATAATATTTGATTTATTCCCGAGTTCAATTACTTTTTGGTCTGTTAATTTCTTCGTTTTTATTAGGAAAATTTATCTAATATCATTAAAATATCGATAGTAGATACGCGCTCGCAATCGCGTAGGCCAATAATATACATCATTCATGTTAAAAACGACGGGTCGCATTATGATACTGGGCATATATCACTTGTAGCATACATATTACTAATATGATATTAGTATACAAAATCATATTGTTGCATTTCGTGTGGTACCTATGTGATATGTGTTGTCGTTACGTAATGTCATTTATTTTCGATCATATCTTCTTGTCCTACCATAGCATATATCTGATCAGATCATGGTAGTATAGTATCCTCAAATGAAATCTAATTTTTTCTAAAATATTTGGTGAAAAATATTGGATACTTCGTAATAGGAAAAGTAACACTCATTTTTTTAAATTGTCATGCAAAAATTTATTATGATAAAATAACAGCTAAAATTAACTACAAAAGTACAAATCATAAATAATCGAAGAAAATATTTAAGATTCATTGGAACTAATATACCTCAAAATTAAATGTATGTTTATTTAATTATTCATACATTATAATTTATTAAATGTACCACACGTTTTATTAAGATATGACCCAAAAGTATTGTAAGCACCCTCTAAAATACAGGTCTGCGCTTGTCTATTTCACCAATTTAATCTACCAAGTCTGTCAAATTTCAACATAGCTTTTTTAAGTTTCAGTAAATTTGCCATATTATCATTATTATATCAAAATGGGGTGACAAATATATATTTATAGGTTTATTTTTTTGGACTTAATAAAGTTATATCAACTGTTATGAAAATATATTTTATTATTGGAATACAAAAAAGGCTTACATATATTTAATACCTTTAGGTTTATAATATAAAGTGTGATGGAAAATATGTATTATTCATATTAATGTTTTATAAAAACTCAAAATCAATGCAATATACCAGCGGTTTCTAAAATTTTTCGATTAACGGTGCCTTTTTGGAACTGAGGTTATTTTATGGATCCCTTGTTAATACCGATTACTTTTTTTTTTGGACAAAAAATATAGAATAAAAATTAATAAATAAAATAAATAATACATGATAAATACAACCTGAAAAAATTACTATGGATAACCAAATAACGATGAGTGTCACGACGATTCTGTAAAGACACCTTGACGCATGCTTTGAAAACCGCTGATATAGAGTATCAGTACCTATTTGTCATTTATTTCATTTTACTTGTATTGCATTATTTAAAAATATACTTTAATTTATTTTTTCAAAATATTTTAACTCTAATATTTTATATGTTTTTCTATATATATATACGATTAATTGTATGTATCAAAAATACTGATAAATTATGTAGATTAATAAATAAACATTATTGCAATTTATAATATTTCCATGAAATGTATTATTTTTTTTACATGTTATTTTAAATCGTTATTCGTTTATATTAAGTATGTTTTTAATAAAATATAATGTGATAGAATACATATAATTAAATTCTATTAAAATTAATTTATAATTCAATTATTGATAAGAATTGTTTATGATTTCATAAATGAAAATATGTAACACTAACTAAATATGTATTTATTAAGTATTGAATTTTAACAAATAATTGCCCTAATCACCATTATTAAATTATAACCGAAATATAATCTATAAATTATTAGGTATAACTTCATTTATTTAACCCAGTTTCAAATACTATGTTAGTAAAACTCAATATATTTTTATTCTTTTATAAAGAATTAAATATCAATAGTAAATATTAATTAAAAAAATTTAACCGCGAATTTATTTAAATATTATTAATCATATTTTTATTTAACTTAAATTACAGTGTATTCATTTAATGACCTTAAAGATTATATACATCAGTGGTTCCCAAACTGTGCACCGCAGTGCCCTAGGGGAACCGCGAGCACTTTCTAAGGGCACCGTGGTCTACAGTTCATAACAAATAGTTTAAAATGTCTAAATTTTTTTTTCCTTATTGTTTTCATAAATACTTTATAGCAAATAATGAAATATTTTTTATTATATAATTTGATATTCTCATTTTAACCTTATAATATTTTTATGTAATAATTATAACAATGATAACAATAATTTTTATTTATTTAATTTTTAAGTTTAAAAATTCATTAATTTATAATTAAGTTAAATTTTAATGAAATTAATAAAATTAGTTATCAATAAGTATTTTTTAACCGTGGCTAAATTGAGTCCAAAAAAAGGCACCGCGAAAAAAAATTTTGGGAACCGCTGATCTACATATACAAAGATTTCACATTCAACAAAATCGCTTTATTAGTTTGGTTCACTGCGATAAATATTAATTGGTCTATACACTTATACCTATTTAAAGGATATTTTTCTCTTCTTGTATTCAGTGGCGTAGCCAGGATTTTTAAATGGAGGGGCTAACCACTTTTTTGGATAAGTAAGTAAGAGAGGATATGAGAATTCACCCTTAACCTCCCCCCACCATCTACCACCAAGTTTCTAAACGTAATTCAAGCATTTTAGTATAGTTTTAAAAATATTTATTAACATATAATTTATAATAATAATAATAATTTTGGTTTCAGTGTTCAGTCACTTGCTCTACTCTGACAGCTGCATCCTCTTAGGCGAATTTCCGGCAAATTTAGTTAATATTTCACTTTCATCGAATTGCTCTTTTTTATTTATATTAGATATAGCCAACCCATTCAGTCTGTTTTCCGACATGGTGCTTCTTAAAAAAATTTTTAAGCGATTAAATGCTGAAAACGTTCTTTCCGGAGTGAAAGAGGTAACTGGTAACGTGGCGAATAATTGTAAAAGTATTTTAATGTTAGTTCGAAGATTGGTGCGATGAGAAAGTGAATCAAGATCAGAATTCGGTTTTGGAATAGTATTTTGACTCCATTGTTGCCTCCATATGAACAGGTCAGCTCTGATTCTAGATGAGGTATTATCATGGAGATCTTGGACATATATTTTAGCAGCTTTTATAATATTTTTATCGTTATACATATTTAAATTGGCCGGAATAAGTCCTTCAAGTGGCATAACATCTATAAGCCTTTGATTTAAACGAGCATCCATTGATTCTATTAAATAGTCAAGATACATTATACATATAAACACGGTCCATGGGGGGGGGGGCTATATCCCCCTTAGCCCACCCCTTGGCTACGCCACTGCTTGTATTCAAAGCTATGGATGGTTTCGCAGTCAGACACGCGCTTTCTACTCTCCCTTGTTCATAGTTCAACCTTTTAACCTTTTTTTAACCAAAATATAATGATACGAAACCAATTATTTAATTTAGTTTATTGGTCCTTTATATGAAATAACAATATTAACTATTAAGTTTACTAACCTTTTTCACGAAAAACCTTATAATCTTAATAGTTCTTTAAAAAATTGACATGAGGAGCGTCATAACCTATTAAGTTCTTTGAACAATTACTAGGAAAACGTTATAACTTATTAAGTTCTTTTAACAATTACAAAAAAAAAAAAACGTTATAACTTATTAAGTTCTTTGAATAATTACACGAAGAACATAACGTTCTTCAAACTTTTAACACATAGAACAGCAAAAACTAAACTGTTCTTCAATCTTTGAAAATAATGTTATGAATCAAAATTATCTTTTGACTATTTTGAATTTAAAATTATTTTAGAATAATTAGTGCTTTAATATCAAAATATAAAACTTGAATTACATTTAGTCCTATCTTTACTAATAACTAAGATAAGGATTAAAAATATACCCCAACAGCATAATGTAATTTTGAAAGAACTAAAAAAGCTTCAGCCAAAATAAATCCAATAGACGATAATTTATTTTTGACGATATAAGATGATATAATATTTGTATTTTGTATTTTTGTGTTATGATGATAATATAGGTAATAAGTTATTTTGAGTAATAATATAGTAGTATATCCATATTCTTGAGAGCTTCCAAACGTTTTGGTAATCTCAACATCTTCACCAATCTCCGTGATTTGTTTATAGTTGATATAATTTCTATTTTAAATACATCTAGAATCGATAGTTATAAAGTATGAGCAGCACATCGCATATTCCTCAATACCTTCGATGTATTAACTGCTTCACCGAAATCGTTGAAAGTTGAAGCCAATGTCTCTTGATTATTTTCATTTTTTTATTTATTTATTTTGTAATATTATTTTCATTAGAACATTCAGAAACATTGTTACTATTTTTTTCGGCTATATGAACTTTGTCATCTTCAAAATTCTGTTCATTTTCAGAACGTTCAAGAAAGAGAAACGTTATTTAAGAACGTATAACTTTAAAGGATTCGAGAACATATGACTGTAAACGTTCTTCTGATAAAATGTTCAAGAACGTATCAAGCCGAAGAAAACAGTAACAATATTTCTGAATTTTCTGATGAAAATAATAATACAAAATAAATAAAAAAATGAAAATAATCAAGAGATATTGGCTTCAATCTTCAACGATTTCGGTGCAGCAGTTAATACATCGAAGGTATTGAGGAATATGCGATGTGCTGCTCATACTTTATAACTATCGATTCTGGATGTATTTAAAATAGAAATTTTATCAACTATAAACAAATCACGGAGATTGGTGAAGATGTTGAGATTACCAAAACGTTTGGAAGCTCTCAAGAATATGGATATACTACTATATTATTACTCAAAATAACTTATTACCTATATTATCATCATAACACAAAAATACAAAATACAAATATTATATCATCTTATATCGTCAAAAATAAATTATCCTCTATTGGATTTATTTTGGCTGAAGCTTTTTTATATTATTTTCATTTTTTTGTTTATTTATTTTGTATTATTATTTTCATCAGAATATTCAGAAACATTGTTACTGTTTTCTTCGGCTATATGAACTTTGTCATCTTCAAAATTCTGTTCATTTTCAGAACGTTCAAGAAAGAGAAACGTTATTTAAGAACGTATAATTTTAAATGATTCGAGAACATATGATAGTAAACGTTCTTCTGATAAAATGTTCAAGAACGTATTATTTTGATAAGTTCTTTTAATTAAATGTTCGAGATCATAATATTTCTAAACGTTCTTCTAATTACATTTATAAGAACGTTAAATTTTTTACGTTTTTTTGGCGAACATTTTAAAAAACAAAAAATGTTAACGTTTTTCTAGTAAAATGTTCGGTAAACCATTTAATTTATATTGTTACAAACTAAAACCATTTATTAAACATAACTTGATTTAACGTTTATCACAAATAAAGTTCAAAAACAAATTATGGAACTGAATCAAAAATTAAAGGTTAAGGTAACCCTGGTTTTAACTCTTTATATCTTTTTATTCCATGATTATCATTGGTGTTCTTATATTTCTTTCTATCCTCAATATCTCTTTTAATTTTATCTTTAGAAGTAAGACTAGACTATTTATTTTATTTTTTATTTACTTTATACCTTTTTTTATAATAATTATTATTATTATTTCGTTACCTTCGAATAATATTTATAACGTGTACTCTCAATTATCCGTGGTATTCTGCAAAACGAATCATATAGTGTAGCCAAAATATGGGTAAAAATTTTTAAAAGATTGTACAAAAAAAAAAAAAAAATCTCAATATACAGCAGCGCCATTTGTGAAAGCAGAATTTGAAATTTGAGGCTTTGAAGCAACAAACACCTAAAAATTCGTGACTTTGAATTCATAAACATATACCTAGTCAAAATTTGTTCCATATGCCGAAAACGGTTTTGTGAACTATTTAATCTGTGGTTTTATATATAATTTATTGAATACAATGGAAATCATTTCTAATTTGACATTCTCTAATTTACTAATATTTAGAATATACCTAACATTTCTGGTTACGATATTTTTCCAAGGGTTTCGCTTAATGACGATGATTAAATAGGAATGATTATGGTTAAGACCTTTACCATTGTTAATTTCATTTCAAGCTTCTATCTAAAATTTTTCGTTTTGTTTTAATTGTTAGGAGGAATAATATTGCAAATATGTAATCGTAGTTCATCAAACAGTGTGGGTGTAAATTATGTTCATGATTTTCAAAGCTTCTTATTGATAACTTTAATCATATGATAAACCTCATACTACAACATATTACAGCTTAGAAATAATGAAAAAGTTGGGTATTCGACTTTTTTTCATTTCGTTCCTCCTCTTTACGTTTTTCACCTTGTCCTTATTTAAAAGAACAATCATATATTTTTGTATCAATCAATTTTGGACCTGATTAAACAATTACGTATGCTGTTCAAAAACTAAACGTTATATAGAAAAAAATATTTATCTAATCATCCATATTTACATGCTCTTTTTCAAAGTAACCCCCTTCAGTTATAATACAATTTTTCCATCGTCCTTGCCAATTTTTAAATACGAATGCCAGACTATCTTTCTTGAGCTCTTTGCACCGCTCCTCGTGTGCGGGATGAACTTTATGTCTTTTTGTTGTATTCTTCTTGTATTTCTTAAGTAATTTTGGCGTTCAACGATTCGATTATATATCATAAAAAAAAAAAAAAATGTCTATATTAATTACGGTAAATAACTAAAGTTTCCTGAGATAGTCTTAGAATTTTTATTTAAATAAAATAATAGATTCTTATCTATTTTTTATTTTTTATTTGTATATGGTTAAATCTAAACACTTTACTTTAAATAATAGTAAAAATTGTTAAACACCTGTGCGTCCGAGCTATCTCGTTCGGACGCCGTAAAAATAGGTGACGTGTCGAATTAAAAAGCTGGCGAAGTGAAGTGGAATGTACATGCGTACAGTAAAATACTACGAAAAGCTTATAAACATCTCGAACCATTAGATAATGGCACGCCATCTTTTTTCTGTTTCATTCAGTATTCCTCAAAACATTCTGTTTTACTGTGATCGATTGAAATTCGAGATTAGTTTCAGTTCGATTCTTGGTCATATTTTTTGTGATTTTTTTTAAAAAAAAAATGTTGTCACGCCCTTTTGTTTTTTCGTCATTATAATAATATTATAATAATAATAATTTATAGATCAGACCAATTACATTAATTAATTAGTTTCTCACTAATCATCGTCTTAACTTTTGAATGACTAATATTATTACATCAATCAGCCGGAACATATATTTGACACTTAAAACATTTGGTCGACCAATGAATATGTTGTAGATGGCGGATTTCATCCCATGCCGAAAGCCCTCTATCAACTTTTGGATAGGGATTAGGCGCAGCCATTAATATTGAACGCAGGAATTATAACCTGTAACAAATATTAAAAAAATATAACTAAATACGTAGGTAATATGTTCAAAAAGTAATGATAAAAACGTTATATAGAAAAAAATATTTATTTTACTATCCATATCTACTTATTCTTTTTCAAAGTAACCTTTTTCGGTTATAATACACTTTTTTCATGGTTCTTGCTATTTTTTAAATACGAATGCCAAATCATCTTTCTCGAGCTCTTTGCACCGCGCCTTCACAGCTTTGATGATCTCTTGATTGCTGTTGAATTTCCAACCCCTGAGTGGATACTTGATTTCAGGGAATAACCAGGAATCGCATGAGGCTAAATCTGGACTATACGGAGGGTGGAATACAGTTTTGATGCCACGAGCGTTTAAAAAATTCACTATAGTATGGGCGACGTGAGGCCGTGCATTATCATGATGCAGTAAAATTTCATTAATTTTCTTATGCGGTCGTTTTTTTTTTTTTGAAATTATGCAACATCGTGGTTAAAACCGATTTATAATAATCTGCCGTGACTGTTCGGCATTGGAGGACAGCATGTTATTTGACACCATACACTGAAGTTAATGATTCATACGTAAGCATCTTTTCGGTTCTTTCCAAGTTTCATTAAAAATTTCACGTTACAACGTTACTCTAACTTATTATCCATACTGGAAATGGTAGGTGAATATCTAACACAGGTTATACAAATTGTTACATATGTCCACTAACTGCACCGATCGACTTATAACTCGACATGTTGTTAGATAAGATAATAGACTATACGGTAGTATGCAGTTTGAGCAGCTTTTACAACAAATTTCCCCTTGTCACCATTATTATCACTACTTTTTGAACAGCATACGTATCACGAGGCATCCATTTATACATTATTGTATAGTAACTAACACATTTTCTGAAAATCTGGCTTCTGGCTAAACAAAAGTGTTTTTTATAATTGTTATTCTATTAATTATATTAATAGTAAAACAATTTTTATTAGAATTAAAAATGGGTTACTAATTTCATTATTCATGTATATTAAATGTATCTTAATATTAGGTAAATATTAGGTTAATATTAGGTATTCATTTTATAAAATAAAATAAAAACTTTATATTTGATTATTGTTTTTGATTAATATAAAAATAAATAGTTATTCATTGTATTTGTTCATATTTATATTTAAATGGTGGGTTAATTGAAAATTGAATCAATCAGTAAGAAATTATTAGGTATTTATTCTAATATTATAGATATTATAGATGATCGAGTTGACCTCTTTAGTTCGAAATTGTTTTTCATAATTACAATGGTACATTGGTTTCAAACTTTTAAGAACTATTCACCCTTTCCTATATCATTACATTGGGAATACTATTTATTTATTTACCAGCCACATTATTGTTATACTGCTGAATCATACAAAAATGGTATTTGTAACCTCTCGATCAATTAAATATAAAGATTTTAATTTTAATTAATAATATAAAATTACTATTACTATATAATAAAATAAGGTTTTGATCTTTATTTGACATAGCATACATAATAGGGAGTAGGTATAAATGATGGGAGAGGGGGTTGATATATTTAATATATATAAATAATAATTATTTTTATTATTACTTATTTACTATCTGAAATTTCGGCAATGGGGGTTTTGAACCTTCCCCTGTTATCTACTCATCTGCATATATAAGATGTATTTGTATGTCCTACATAGAGAATTAATTATTTATAGTTTAACTATGGTGATTTTTTCACCTAATGTAATTTAGCATTATGAAAAGAGGAGATAAATAATTCACATGTAGAAGCAAAGGATTCAATATTTTTATCATGTTTAAGATGTTTAAATTGATATATAATCAAATAACTAAAATGTAATAGATTTATAATAGAATAAGTTTATAGTCAAGAAATGTTCAAGTTTTTGTCTGTCGAATGACTATTAAATTACTTGGAATTATTATACTTATACAGTATTATGTTTTTATTTGATTATGATAGGTTAAGTTTACCTCTACAAACTATAAATAAAGCCAACAGGATGGAATAAAAAATAATTTGTTTTGTAAATATAATTATTTTTTATATTTAAACTAATTTACTTACTTTTTTTCTTCAAAGCTCATCAAGGAGAATAGGAAATAGATTTATGAAAATCATATCAACTATAATTGCATATATTTTATATGAAATAAGTCATACGAAAATGTATAAAATTGCTATGGGTTGTATACTCAATTCGAAGTTAACCGAATTATAATAACCATAAATAGGGCTGGGATTTTGATGCAAATGCATCATTTTTTCTAATGTCCCAACATGGAGGTTCGTAAGCAGAAAATATGTTTTAAGTGATAATGATTAGTTTAATGTAGTTATTATTTTGCATTTTTTTCATCTTATAACAAATTTAACTTAAAATGCATTTATAATGCCTATAACCTACACTATATTGGGCCTTTAGAATATATTTTGCTGTTTTTATGGCATTTTTCTAGTATTCTATTTTACTCTTGTTATTATTATTATGTTAAATAAATATAATTAAATATGTTTGGTAACATAATTTTTATAATATCGTTTATAAACTATAATAAAGATATTTTTGACACATTTTTATAGTGAATTTTATATAATTTTTAAAGCATTTTGAAATTTTTTATAGCATTTACTGCTATTTTTTAAATCATTAAAATCTCAGCCCTAATCATAAAATTGTATACTTGTATACTATTGAATATATTTACTAGTAAAACGTTAAATTGATACATATCGCATTCATGAAAGCTACCTGTATGTGTTTAGGTGGTATCGAATAGATTTGAAACCAGTGGCGGATCTAGGGGGGGTTCAGGGGGTCAGCTGACCCACAGTTAATATTTGTTGACAAAATTGTCCTCTTGGAAATTTTTTTCTCTTTTTACACCTTGATTTGGACTCTTGGACAGTTGGCCTATCGGAATTACTTGAAAAATGAATGCCATATATATTCAAAATTTAAAATTTTTCAATTCATAATTTATATTTTAAATTATATCGTTTTAGTAAAAAGTTAAATAAATCATATTTTATTCCGTACGTTTGTTGCTCTGATAAAATTATATTATATTTATTAATCGTAAATAAGTCATTATCAGTGGTGTCATTAATTTTAAAATGTAATATAAATATACTTATACACTTTTATGAGCATATTGTGTTTTTTTTTTTTACAAGGTATTCATTTCTAACTCAGTTTCATCCCTAATAAATGGCCTCTTGAAATGGTTTGACCCACAGTTCCCCGACTCTGGATCCGCCCCTGTTTGAGACTACCTAAATTCATAATATTCTATGAGTTGTTTTGACAATCATTCCATTTAATATCCTTAATACAATGAATTATATTTTCTGTTATAAAAATGTTTAAAGGAAGAAATGTTGAATGTATTTAATATAAATTTAACAAATTTGAAATCAATTTTCAATATAAAAAATGAATGATAAAAAAATGTATTTAACATATTATGTGCAGTTATATTGACAAATGTGCTCTTATAAATTAAAAGCCAATCTTCGTCCTCGGAAAAACCACTCTCTTCTACATTTATATGTACCTGATGACAAGAGATATGAAAACATCGTGACTCGTTCTATATACAAAAATATTTACATATATACTTATACATTGTATACGTGATTCAGAGTGTATGTATTTCTGATGAGTACTTACATATTAAATACCAAAATATCCTTGAATATTATTCTAAAGAACCGGTTCATTAGTATGTTAAATAAATATATAAAAATATTTTATTTTAATATACACGGTACATCCATCATGTATTAATATTGTATTGATACATACTTTAGTTATTCTAATTTTTACAGTTTTGGTGGTTTTAAATATTATGTTGATATCATAATAATACCTCGTGTTTTATATTATAACAAGATTTTTTATTTTTTTTAAACTTTTTTATCCAATATTATTGATTAGTAGAAAATTAATCTCTGAAGACATAAATCAATTAATTTTCATCTGTAGAATAAAAGGACTTGACCGCTGAATCGTTATGATAGAAAAATACTAACGTCTTGAAGGAAGATAGTCATTTCCGCTTTATAACTTTCACGTTGTTATCTACTTGTTCCCGGTTCCTATGCAGTGTAGTTACATGCACACAAAAATATAGTTGTAGTTAAGTATACTGTACCGGATAATTTTTTTGCTCATATTATTAATTATTTACTACGTGCCCACGTCACATGCTTTCCTTCATCTCTAACGATTTCAAAGCCTCACACAACGAAAGCATAAATGATAAATTTTCCAGGATTCAATTAGGCACTTATAAACGCAATCGATTTCGCTGAAATACCACGTACCATTTCTGTGTAAGTAAAATGATCGGTGGTATATTTCCGTACGTCTTTGGGTCTTTAATCAAGAATGAACCCACACGTTCACACCTATGTGACGGGGTCGAGTCAATAATATTTATTCGATACTATTCTATTGGAATTCAGTCATTCTTATTGCGTACATGTATGCGGCGGAGGTATTATATTATTATTATTATTATTATTATTATTAGTGTACGCGCCTTGGGTTTACCGAGATGAATTATCATTGTTATGAATGAATAAAAGATCACGCACTCTCCCGCTGGCGTTCACACGGGGTACCGTTGTCCGCCTGAGAGCGTATTTGCCGGTGCTGCTGCTGCTGCTGCTGCTTTTACCGTTGCGGTGGCGGCAGAACTTTCATGCGTGCGCGTTAAAGGGGGCGTCGTCGTTAAGTTCCCCCACCCGTTGCCCCAACCTACCCTACTGCACGCGCGTGTCGGGCGACCGGCCGCGCCGCCGTACTCGACGCGTATCGCCGCCGCGCGCACATCGCCGAGTTTTTCGCCTCCGCTATTACCGCTCTCCTCACCGCGTTACTGTCGCTCGTAACGCATCGCCGCCACCGCACGGTCGTTTCGGTAGATACGCCACCGCCGTCGCCGTCGCCGTCGCCACCGGTATCTCGTGTCGTGTGCGCCGCCGTGCACCGGGCCGTGTTCGTACCATCATCGTGTTATATCCTCGCGTACACATCACGGCAGCAAAATACGAACAGATTTTTTTCCCTACCCAAATCGGATTTCATTGCGTACGATAGACGAGCAACGCGGTATTGCAAAAACGAAAAACCATTACGTATAATACGTATAATACCCATTAAAATAACCCAAAAGGAATAATAGTTGCGACTGTTTTTTTTTTTTTTTTTTTATACTCCGGTTCTACGAATAAGAAATTCGAAATAAACCGTCCAGTTTGTTTTATGACATCGCCACAAACTCCCACGTAAAACTATGTCGGCCACCAAGGTAAACTATAATCTTCACATTTTATTTTCTTATTTTTTTATTATTAGTTTTTAAGTTTACAATCAAAGTATTGTATAATATGTCTGTAAATTAGCCGCACTGTTGCTTGTCTATGTGTGCATGTATCTATGCGTGCATATTTATTTGGGGGGGCATACCTGTTCATAATTATCATTATTAATCGTATGTTTATTACTATAACAATAATTTAAACATTTATTTGAATGTATAATAATATAAATTGTGTTATAATAAGACTTCACAGTAACAAATTGTCGAGAGAGTATTGCTATTGCGATTATAGTTTATATTAATTTTTGTATTTTCCGATATATATATATGTAGATTATGAGATGTAAAAAAATGTTCAATCATGTGTTTGAATGAGAATGGCATACAGAATAAGAGTAGATTCTATATTTGATTTAAGCAGTGGCGTAGATAAATTCTTAGTATTTCTTAATACGAGGTCCTATATAATAATATTACATTTACAATGGTATTATTATGTCCCGTATGAAATGAAAATTATTTTGTTACTCAATTTTTAATACATACCTAATCGTATTAAAATAAAAATATCATTTTACTATAATATGTAAGTATTAATAAATAATAATTAAATATCATAAAAAAAGAAATCTGGGAGGAAACCCCTTACACTCCCATCGTATCTACGCCACTGGATGTAAGTCAAGCCTTGTTAAATCATACACCGTGCATAGGATTCGGAAAATCACGGCTTTTTCGTTTAAACGATATCATATGTATTTTATGCAATGTGGGTTCGTGCTCGTAATAGGTCTACGTATCTTACACAAACGCGTACACAGATAAAAACATATGTACTACGTGCGTTCTAAAAGAATATAGGTAAACCATTACGAATAGTATTACGTTTGTAGTTGGAATAAACTGGTTTAAACTCTTATTGCGATTTATGGTCGCTAAGCCTACATTTCCTTCTATAACTGTTCGATCTAGGTATAGAAAGCAATCCAATGACATTACAAAATAAAAAATAACAATTATTTCAGGTGGACGGTTCGCGTAATAATTTTTTTTTTTCAAACAGATTTCATGAGTCAAGTCGGTGACCTTTAACTCATTTTGTAAAATAATTTTTATATTATGACTGTACGTTTGGATTATTATTATGAAATATTTGTTTAATTTTAATTTGAAACGTTAAATTATTTTTTCGTTATCTCTTAAAAGAATAATTTTACTAAACTATGAGATACTATAATTTAATTAATTAATAATTAAAATAACTACCTAATATCCATATGTTAACTTAGATGATCGAAAAATAAAAAATTAATGTTATCATGTTTTAGAAAGCTGTTAAGTTTGTTTTTGATAACAGTATTTATATATTTATATTGAAAATTATTAAATGGAAATTAAATCCTGCGAGAAAAAGTAACAATTATTGTCTTTTATTTTTTCGAATTTTATTGAAAAATGTAACCATTATATTATCATTTTAAGCCTCAGGTGTGGATTTCTCAACAAAAATAATAATAATGCTAAGCGCTTAAGTAGTTTTCGTTTCATAAATCATACCCTTAAAATCTTGGCAGAGGTTTTATATTTCTTCAAAATCGCTAAGTTAGAAATGTATAAACACCGATTCCGTGAATCCAAGTATAAATGTTTAACGTGGTGAAATGTTCGTATCATTGAACTTCATAAATTATTTAAATATAAATCATAAATGTAGGATATAGATGCATGTTATAATACATAAATCAGATGCTACAAGTTTAGAGCCAAATGGTTTTCATTTTCAATTCAATCGATTTGAAGTAAAACGAAAAGAATTCTGCCATCTCTGATTTTTCTACATGTCTTTACGTTGAATGTATCATAGGTATATGGTTGTATGTTTTTTTCGATAACTTCCTTCTTTATCCATATCGAAATGATTTAAACATGAGCTTTTCTACGATTTAAAAACTGAAGTCTGAATAATGAATATATAAGTATATAATTTAAGATGATTCTCGAATAATAAAATACATCTCATCGGAATGTAAATATTTTAACTAAAATTTAGTTAAAATATATTATATTTATTTAAAAAAAAATATTTATAAAATATATAAATTAATCATATTTACATTTTTTATTCAATTATTATGTTTATTATATTGTTTCAAATTGTATTTATTTGTTGTTAGTTACATTTGTTTTAATCATTAATTAAATTTGGAGTAATTTAGGATTTATGAGTAGTAGGATTTTTTCAAAATTGCCTCAAAAATTTAACAACTTTTCTTGAATCACATTTCACTAAATATTTATAACCATCTATTTTATATATTTTTAAATTATCAAATTATTACAGGTATAAGATAATTTAACAATCTATATTGTTTAAGCATGACATTTTTAAAAATTAATATTTTTTCATATTCAATTGATTTCCTAATATGTTACGAAAAAAATAATTACAAGTATTCCATTTTAAAATTTGAACATAAATTATTTGTACGAACAGTTTTAAACTACAATTGCTTTTTTCATTTCTACTTAAAAAAATTATATACAGTTATATTTAAGCTCTGTAGTACCCGTCAATGTGAAAATAATAGTGTATTATATTTAACGTGGATTAAATTATCAAGTTGATCCGTGAGTTACTGAATTATTTTTTTTATTTTAATGAACTAAAATAAAGAAGATAAATGTGAAACATATTACGTATTTATTCTGTATTCTATATTATCCTATGTTATATTTTTGTTAATTACTATAACTTTATTAAATAACAATATTCTTAATGATTTGTTTTTTATTGAAAGTAATTATATTTTAAATTGTAAACATATTAATTGAGTAGGTAGTTATTCACCTAAATACAATTTCTAAGGGTATTTTATATTTTTACTTAAATTAAACGTTAAAATATAAAAGTGAACCAATATTATTAAATACAGTTTGTACAAACCTAGTTTATTTATCTTAATTATTTAGTTTAATTAGCTTAATACGTCAAACATGTTTTGTTAAATTTTTCTGCATTTAAATAGTAAAATAAACAATTATTTAGAAGTTTTTCTCAAATGTTATTTAATGAGTATTTTTAAATGTATAGGAAGTATAATTTTTCTAGTATACATTAAAATTTTTTTTCGTAGATATATTTTTTGTGAATTATAATTTAATACATTTAAAACAATTAATAAAATTCATCATTAGTGAATCTACACATTTTTCTGCATCATTGAAATAATATATTTAAGGGATTAATTTACCTTTTGAATGTATGGAATATATTCAATTTAATTTGTCTTTTTTTTCACTATTAAAGATAGAAAATATAATTTAGTTAATAAAATAAATATCTTATGCAATTAACGAATTATATCAGTATACATTGCTAATGGAATTTTTAAATCATACTTCATTTTTTAATATAACTCTAGTCGGAAGCTATTGCAATTTAAAAGCTGTCACTCAATATCTCACCTTATATAATGGTTTGCATTGAATTTTTAAAATTACATTAGAAAAATAACACCTTTTATCAAATCATACTATGCAATTTATTTACAAACAATATTTATTTTTTTTATATACTCTATGATTTTAACAATATTAACAACATTTATATTTTATTTATGAATGTCTTTCATAATCGTGTTACTCAATTATAAAATAAAAAAAAACAAATAGACCTTTTCCACCGTTCATTGTAATTATAGTGATGTATCAGATAATCAATTATAATTTTAATTTTATGCTTTAAAATTTTTTAGGTTAAATAATACTGGTTGTTTAAAAAAACAAAAATTATTTTTTAATATGTCTTATTGTAGAATTGTATTTTTAATAAAATCATATTTTGTTATTAAATATTTTTTTTTTTACTCATGAGCGCAGTATTATTCTAAATTTTCTGTATTTTTATGAACACATTGTTTAAATTATTTTTTTCAGCATTTCAACTATTTTGTGTAAAATTATACAATGTGCATTAATATAGTATATAATTTAATCAAGCTGGCATATATTGTCGAACAAATAAATGAGAAATGGCCACAGTGCGTGCGTGTACTATACGTTTGACTTATGCATGTTCACAATCGCTTGTTTAAATAAAGTCCAACACAATTTTCTGCTTTCATCAATCATTCATTCATATATTATTTTTGGCATTAAATTTATGGTTTTCAACATTTTCCGGCCTTTTTGAAATCTAACCACAATCCTCCCGAACTGGTAAATATTACTACGCATACCGTAATTCGTTGCCGGTCAATGTACGTGTGTTGACAATAAAAACGAATAGTGATTTTTGCTCAATAAAAAATGGGTGTGTGTATAAATTATAATCTAGTATAATAGTTGTCAGTATCGTTATTAATGTTCGTTAAATCCTAAAAACTATCGAACATTTCTTGGGAAACTGGAATTTCCTTAAAGTTTGATATTTGACGGTGCTTACTGTGTAATTTTGAGAAGACATTTTGAAATATAATTTACACACGGTTTTAATTTTTTCACATTAAATGATGTATAAAATAGAACCCGTCTACAGATATCGAAGTTATTAAAATTTAACTTTCAAGTTTTTAAGTTCAATGGTACTTACGTCAGCCTGCAATGGAATTTTTCCCCAAAGAATAAGTGAGGCGAATCGCTAACTTACGTAATGACTCTTTTCATGTTTATGTGTATATATATATATATATGTATATGTTTTTTGGCGACGTTACTATTATTCACATATTACCGAATAACCCATCAGTTGGAATATCGCCCACGTATATATTTATATTGTAATATGTAAAAGTAGTCAGGTCCTTGTCCAACTTGTGTTTTGTACGCTATAAGCTTTTTCCGTATATTTATATAATATTATATGTGCGTAAAATAATAACGCATTATTAGATGCTGTTAGCTTTTACCGTCGCGTGGTCTAATCTATATAAATGTATATAAACCAGCGTAGGTATACGATCGCATAGATAATACGTATATTATATTCGTCTCACTAGTGCTGTTGCAGTAGGTTATTGAGATTTCACGCAAAAAAAAAAAAAAAAATTATCCGATCTGATGTGATATATTGTGTGACACGAATCTGCATAAGTATATATTAATGGGGTAATTTTTTTTTGGGGTGTTCAGCGAAAAATCATAAATTTTGCTGCTACTGCTGCTCTCATGCGGGCGAGAAAAATGACGCTCGTGTTCGTATTTAAATTCCAGTTTGGATTGCACTATTGCTGCAGTTGGACAGGTAGCCATGCCATGTAGTAGGTAAGGACGATCATAAATCAAACATTTTTCTAGTTGTATTTTCACGTGTGATTCCTGCATTTCATATATATTTATCGGTCTGGTCGTACGTACATTATAATATACAATATTACGTAATTATTTTGTCAGGTGTGCTCTACCCAAAGTATATGCGACTTATTAAAAGGGTGATTTTATGGCACGTAAATCTATAATAATACATAAATGATCATCGCTATGATGGACAAGCTGTATATGAACTAAATACGTCATTTTTCTATTAGATATAATAATAAAGTAGACACATATTTGTGTCTGTCCGTTAGTTTTTATTTATAAGTATAACAAATATCACCACCAATCACAAATGGTTAGTGGAAATATTTTATAAATTTTGATGGTAATCATGATTATTAGGCTCGGTTCAAAAATAATATTTAATTATTAATTGTTTTTCACTTATTTCCTGTCATCACTTCTTATTATGGTTTAATTTTAATTTTCTAATGAAACGCAAAAAACAATTGTTTTAACTAATTATTCATTCGCTGATCCTACCCATAATATCAATATAATAACATATAGGTAACATGACTTAATTATGTTTATTTAAGTGTATATTTTATTATTGCTGTATTTATATTCTGATTTTTAAAAGTTTCTATTAAAGAAATCGTTTCTATGAAATCAAAGAATAAAAACAAGATGAAAAAAATCGTTTTATTCTGGTGTGAAGTTCAACCAGGGGCGTATTTAGACTTACTTATAGGGAGGAGAGGCGAATCAAAAAGTTTCTTAAATTCAGGCTCAAAATTTACAAGTAAAATTTTTGGTAATATTTAAACCAGGTGAATTCTTAATATTTGTGGTTTTTTTTTTTTTTAATCTAATGCATTCTAAGAGGCTTAGAATGGAATTTTGTGTACTTCTTTTTTAACACCTATCTGTGTTTTGAAAGATTCGCTTGTGTTTTATTTGATTTTTCACTGAGTATGGACTAGGGCTTAAATCAAAATAATATATATTGTTTACCGTTATGGGACATTTAAACGTTACAAGCAATTGAGCGTTTGACACTATAAATAATTTAAACGTTATTCAATTTAAGTGTTTAAACGTTATACAAATTTAAACGTTTAAAAAAATTTCCGTTTACCGTTACTGACAATTAAAACGTTATGAACAATTTAACGTTTTGCATTATTTAAATTAGTGTAACATTTTAAATGTTTTCAGATGTAGTATTTAGCAATCAATACTATGTAAAATAACATTACATATTTTAAATATTAGATTATATGTATATATATTACCTTTAACGTAAACGTCCTTCTTTTTATTGTCAGTTCATCAATAATCTACTGATAATCTACTGATAGTTATAAATATTTTTCGATGGCAATTTCTTTTATGTTAAAATCGTTAATCGTTTCTATATTAATAATTCTATATTATTTTTAATCGTTTTTCGTTTCTATTTCGTTATCTGTTATTGATTTCAATCACTTTTTGAATAGTTTAAAATTATACCTACTTATAACGTTATAAAAACGTTTTGGTGCCCTAGTATCGTTATAATGATCCACATTAAAAAAATTTGAAATGTTTATCTCACATATGATCGATACCTTAAAAACGGATTCAGGGGGCGACGATCGCCCTCTTCGCCCCCTAAAATACGCCCCTGAACTTAACTAATTACTAATACATATTATAACATTTGCTTGGGTTGAAATAAGATTGATCATTTAAATTGTAATTTTTTTTATGACGTACATAAATGGACACCCCATATCATATTTTAAAAGTTTACTCTAAAAAAATTACCAAAATATAAACTTTTTTGTCTTGATCTCTTAAATTTAAATTAAAAATCTATTATTTTAATCATTTAATGTAAGTCAAAAAAAAAATCATAAGCATCTCATTTTACATTTATTGGTAATTTCTTAGACACCGTGTATATTACCTATGAAAAGAGGTGGAACTAGTAATTTTTACGCCCGGAGAAAATGTTAAAATTACGCCCTATCATAGACCAATAATCAAATTCACTTCTCGAAAATTCTTTTCTAATATTTAATATGCAATCATACTTATTGTGTTTTAATCTAATATCAGTATTTAACAAAGATAAAAATATCAAATTAGTTGTTAATAATTACAAAAATACACCCTCTAAAATTTTACGCCCGGGGATAATTCCCCGTCTTCCACTCCTAGTTTCGCCTCGGCTTATGAATATAAAATAATTTTCCTCAGCATCGTAATATTAATATAACACGAGTTCAACACTATGTTCATATTGCAGTAGCTATGTGTACTCAACTGGCTATATAAATAATGTGTTTTTATTAAATTTTTATCTATTCATCAGAATCCCATTCTAAAGAAAATAGTAATTGAGATCAATAAGAATACAGTTTTGTAAGAACAGAAATAAAAATTGTCTCTTCTGCAATATCGCTTTTAATTAAGTTAGTATTGATTTTAACATATACAATGCCAATGTATCAATGACAGGTACTAATCAGGGGTGTATTTTCAAATTTTATGTTCGAGGGTATAAAATGTGTCTAAGAAATAAGTGATTTTATAATATTATAAAAAATACAAGTTATGAATATATTGGAGAATATGAAATAGAGAGAATTGTCGAGTGTTTTATGTAATAAAAGAATTCCAATAAAGCAGAAAGGTAAATTTGACAGGAGAATATAACAGAGTATGAGTGTTCCGAAAATGAGAATGCTTAGATGTATGGTTGGAGTGACTAGAGAAGATATAATAAGGAACAAATATGTGAGAGGTAGTATTGGTGTAGCATCGATAGTGGATAAGAAGAGAGAAAATAGATTGAGATGGTTTAGTCATGTGATGAGGTGAGAGGAAATAAAAATAGTTAGAGTGGCTATGAAAGTAAACGTTGAAAGAAAAAGTGGAAGAGGAAGACCAAAAAAGAGATGGTTGGATACGATTGAGAATGTTATGAGGGCTGTTGATGTATGTGTGTAGGCGATGTAGAAAATTGAAACGAGTTGAGGTTAAAACAAAGGTGGCGTCCGTCTAATAGTTGAGAAAAAGGCGAGGGAGAAGAAGAAGACATATAAGGTATAAATTAATAATTTATTATTCTATTATTATTATAAATACAAATAAAGATTTATTTATAATGAAAAAGGTAAACGTCCTTCTTTTTATTGTCAGTTCATCAATAATTTCTTCAGTTGTTATCGAGAAGTTTTATGTACTGATAACATCGCTAAAAAGTAGCCTTCTGGGTGAGGGGGTAAATCCTACGAACCTCCCCAAATTAATACGCCACTTGTACTAATAGTATGACATGTTTCATACTTGTAGTTTACAACATAATAAATTTATTTATTACTCGTTATTTTTTTAACAGTTTGGGAATTTGAATATTTTGTAAAAGATTTCCTTTTTCTAAATACATCTAAAATTGTTGACAAAAATTATATAAAATAAAATAATGTAATATTATGTTACAGATATACATATAATTTTCATTATAATGCTATTCTACATAATCTTCTGATTTGACTGATTAAAATGTAGATTTGATATATATATATATATATGTTTATAAGGTATTTACAATATATCCCTACATAGAACAATAAGCAAATGCGGGGAAAAGTGTACTAACCATTAATGTTACTACATAACTAACCGATTTTGATTATTATAATACTTGCAAAACTATTCTATTTGAGAATTAATTACCACTTTTATGGTTTGTCTAATTTAAAGAAATGAAAACATAAAAACCTTATGTACATAGATACGAGTTTAAATATTAGTAGTTATCAATGGTAATAAATGTATGAACCTCGTAATGTTCTGTGGAAGTTTTTAATTGAACAAGAATTGAATTTGAAAACAATTATTAGAGAAGTTTTATGTACACCTTAATCAGGGATGGGCAACTCAATGTAACAAGAGGGCCAATTTTAGAACTTTAAAATTTGGCGGGCTATAGTAAAAAAATTAAAAATTAAAAAAGGTCATTGAAATTGGCCATTAGCATTTATTTTCAACAATTTAATTTTACGACTGAACCATTACAATAAAATAAGTGACTAACACCTATAGCTATGTTAGCAGCTAACATTGTTAGCTATACCTACCGATATAGATATATATTACACTTGGTCATTTAATGATTTAGCTAGAATTCAAAGCTGAAGAAAATATAATATCTACATTTTACGATCAAAGTGATAAAATTAAATACCGATAATCACTAAAATGTGATGGTGATTTGAAAATGTAGCGCGGGCCAGAAACAAAAAGTACGTGGGCCGCCAGTTGCCCATTCTTGCCTTAAATAGTCGTAACGTTGTTTAATTTTATGTTTAAACGAAAATCACAAACCATGAAAAACGGAAATGGGTACTCATCTTATCAATAAAAATCAATATAAGAACTTTCTGATTTCAACAGGAATCTGAAATTCTTGTAATATAAATTAACACTAATAATAATTATTAATCTTTAATTAAAGAAAATGAAAATTAATGAAAATCTGAAAAAACTTAAATTACCTACTTAATGCAACATCACTTTCAGTGTTTAATAAGTTGTATGTAAATATATAATTAGACTATTCACTATGTAAATAATTCTTGTTACTAATTATTCAACTTATGTACATTTTTTAATTACTTGGTAAATCATATAATTTGAATTTTTTTATTCATCAGATATTATGTTGTTAAGCATCTTTGTGTCTTTCATGTTTGATGTTTTTGTTATAAAATGTTTACTGAAAGCTTAAATACACCTTAAACTAATTTAAAAAGAAAATTGGAATTCCCTCTAATTTATTAGTTTACGTATTTTGATTTGTTTAACGTTCTATAAAAGGTCTCATTGTCCTTGTCGAATAATCTTTTCATTGAACTATTCTACATATATAAGTATTAGTATTCGTGATTTTGTTTTAAAAACCATACAAACAGCTCTTGTCTATATATTTCAAGGTTCTTATATTATTATTTTCGAACTAGACAACAGATATGTATTAACTCTTCTTACCAGCTATAAATGATTTCTTTGATTTCAATTTAATTCGACTTAGCAACTATTTTTCTAACATAGAGCATTAGTCAATAGTTTGTATCGTATTTATTAAATTTTTTTTTGTTAAATATAAAGTAAATTATAGTTATACATGTTAGTATAATAACACCAGGAATTTTGGCTACCAGATTTAAAATTATAAATAGATAGTTCAACTGACGTCAGATCGTCTTCATACTCACATCTTAATAAGGTGTATTCTGCGTTTATACTCTCATGAATCAATTTCTAAATATTTTTATTGTTTTTTTTTTTCTTTTTCGTGTACTTCATATAAAAATATTGAATATGGGTCGATAAAAATTAGTTGATTAACTGTCAAATAAAAACTTTTGACATATCGTGGTTAGTTGTTAATAAATTCAAATAATATTAGACACGAATACATGGCCTCATATGATAGTCATCTTTTGTACACGTTTGTTAGTTCGTTAAAAATTATATAGTTATAATAATTTATCTTCAAAATTTCTATGTAGCTTAATATTGTAGTTGAAAAAAATGTAATTATTTTACATCAGTCATATGAGACTCATTATGTTTTCCAATCAAAACAATTCATCATATATATTACAGTTATGATTATTAATATTTTCTAATCGGTGCAAAATAAAATAACGATAAGAGAATTTAATATATTAGAGTATGTATTTTAAAATTAATACAATTTGTTTTATGGATATTTTGATAAATAGGTAATTATTTACCAAGAAATTTAAATTTAAGTACATTTTATAAACGATTATGTCCAAAGTAATTATTGTTGAATTTTTATATTTTTCCGATTTTTAGAGGATTGATAATAAATCTTTAAATAAAAATTAAAATATATTTTACTCCTATATTCAGATGAACAAAGAAAATATTGGAACAATTATATTTTAAATAATTAAATTTAAATATTATCTTTACTTTAAATATGTTATAGCTGTTAAAATATGTAAATTAATAATAAAAAATAACATTGAATACCTACATAATTATATGATTACATGACATATTATATCTTTATATCAAATTAAATTTCTAGTCCATTTCTAGCCGTTTAGTGAAATTGTGAGAGTTTAATGCGTCCATTAATCCAACATCTATACTATATACCCAAAAGTTTATCCTTTAATTTTATTAAATAGTAAAGTTTTTATCAAAATATTTATTTTGGTCATTAATTGTAAAATAAATTTACTAAAATAATGATTAATTAAGATTTTTATGTGGAAAAAACTTGATTTCTGCTCATTATTGGCAGTAAATTAATTTTTTAATCGTATATAATGTATCAGTGTATAATATTTGACTCACTTTATTATAAAAGTAAATATTTAAATTTAAAAATATGTGTTTTTACATCTTATAATTTAACAAATAAATATTCTTAATTTTAATCAATTTTAATTTTTTTAAATTTCAAAATACCTGCATCAATTGAATTATTATTTTCAATTTTTGTTCAATGATTAAAACAATGTTTATTGCTCTTGACTATAATAATTTACGCTTTTCATATTTAAAAACTAAATTGTTCTTATTTATAATCATTTTATGACTTGATCTTGTAATTGTATATATAATGTACGCAGTATTTTAAATATTTAGATATTTTTAAAAAATTAAGTGTATACTTTCAAATTAATTTAATTTGTAGTTATTTGACTATTGTACTTTAATATTTACTTTACATATAAGGATTGACTCAGGATTTATTTTTTGGGTGTTGTTCATGAAAAAACGTGATGTCAGTAAAATTCAATATTATTTTAATGTTATATGAATGTGGAGGCTATCGTATATCATTACTCAGAATATCCGAGGTATATTGTTAAATTGTAAATTGTATTAAGTATGACGTCTTCGAGGTAATGATGGTGATAAGCCTGTACTTTAAGTTACAGCAACCCCTCAATGTCGAAAAACAAATACAATAAACTAGCATGGATTTGCCTTGACGTTAAAAGCCATCATCAAGAAAAATTATGAAAAGTTTACCTAGGTAATATCCAAACTTATATGTTTAATGTATATCTATTTAAACGATATGTATTCAAATATAGTAAACTTAAATAATGAATTTTCTGGAAAATTTGAAACATTTGACGATAACTTTTTTTACATCTTAACTTGTAACTTCAGCAAATAGATCTCATATGCAAATTTTAATTCTCTTTTGAAATTTTACAAGAATTTTACCTAAAACGTTATAAATAGTATCTAAAATAAACACTTGAACGATGGGCTATAAAATTAATTTTAGCAATGTAAAATATTTTCTAAGAATTAATTCCTTCGGATGGATTGAGAACAAAATATACTTAATTAATAATTTAAAATTAAATATTTTTGTTCAATAACTGAGTTCAAAAATATACTTACTGCCAATTTTAATAAACGAAATTAATTATTTAAAATTTTATACTTTTAACACATAAACGCTTTTTTTTTACGCTGACCATATTAAAAATGTATTTTCACAGTTTACTTCCCAAGTAAACTGTGTATATAAAATAAAATACATAGTCATTTACCATATTTATATAGTTGTAGATACCATTTTAATTTAATAATAAAATAACGTATAAAAAAGGTTACAGGTGTGCACGCAGAGGGGATTTTAGATTCAACCCCTCCTCACGAAATATCAGAAAAAATAGAAAAAGTGACCTGACATACAATTTTAATAGTTTTTTTAAAGTTTCTTATTAGGCTTGCAAATAAAATTGAAATATTATAAAATGAGTAATAAAGCATTATATTTATCAATATTTTACACTTTACATTACCTTTCCTTCCTCCCGAATTTTTTTCTTACGTTTACATTTGAAGGGTTAGCATGAAAAATAATAATGCCAATGGTAGTTGGCTATAGGAGAAAATAATTCATCTGATTTGTATACGAGTTTCTTGGTGATACACATAGATAAATGTTGATATTTAATACGATTTCAAATTTATATTGAATTCTACTTATCTTAATGTGCTGTCATTGTGTAAATACATATCTTTGATCTGCAATTGAGATTTGATTAGTGGAAATGTGTGGTTCTAGTCATGTATACTCGGTGAATTTATGTTTATAGATTAGTCGTTTGAAATGATAAATCATTAAAACACGGTCAGTTTAACGGGATATAGTATTATTGCGAGTCTATAGAAGAAAAAAAGTATGTAACTTATATGGGGAATATAAGGATTGTTTACATTTTCACTTGGAAACGAGAGAAAATAGTCAAATAAAGTTAATTTAAACTATTAATCATGTAACATAATGCCAATTAATGACATATTGTTGTACTTGTAGGCGTGTCAAAGTATGTTTACTCTTAATTCTATCAATTTAACCCTAAACTACTACTGCAACTTAAAACTATCGATGAGTATTATAATAATCATAAAAAGTATGGTAGATTAATGCATCATGACTGCAATATATAATTAAATACCACCTACTTAATATAATATGCTCATTTGATTTATAATTATTATTTTAGAATTATTATTTGAAATATTCTTAAAATATCATTTAATTCTATTCGTATATATCAACAAAAAGGAATATTTTAAGTAAATTTAAATTAATTTACAAAGTATAAATATACGAGTATCTCTACTACGAGATTTCTTCAATCTGTTCTTCCTTTGTGTATATTATTGTATTATATATTAAGCTTATTGTTCGCAAAGTCGAAATAAAAATTATAATAAAAAAATAAAAATTTAAAAGTATAAAAGCAATAAAAGAAAAAAGTATATTTAAAAAAAAATGTAAGTCAAATATTTTGTATAATTACATCAAAATAATTATTTATATACTTAAAATATAATAATAATAAATACTTTCAGATTTTTCATTAAATTTAATTAATAATATCTTTCAAACTGTACAAAAATATTATTTTACTCGGAAAATTTGATTTTACTTTGGTCCAATAAAAATAATTATTCTTTGTTTATCTTTGTTTTTAAAGAAATTGGTATAAATTAACTAAATATAAAATAAAATATTTATTTAGCTATTAGTTTACAAAATATAATTGTTTTAGATTCTTACGAGAATTACGATTATATTGATTATATATTGTGATATTCATTTTAGTGAATAAACAAAATAATTTTAATTTCCTAAAAAATAGATTTTAAGGAAGTTTGTTAACTTCAAAGTTTCAATAGCACACTTTGGTTTAAAATTCAGTCATATATTGTACATTTATTTTCAAAGTTTAAAAGTAATATATTATTATTATTTTATGAAAGGACATAATGACCTATCCAAAAGCAATATCTTTTATTTATAATTTATAATTTTTTTTTTCGTCGTTAAGATATTATACAGATCAGCTACGTACCTATAGCAATATATTTTTAATCAAACGACACTAAATTTAAATTCGTATGCTTGACTATTTTGCATCTACTTTTTTTTTTTTTTTTTTGTTGCAACAATTATAACCTTTACATTTTATGTTTAAATTATTAATTATCAACCCCGAAATATTTCATTAATAATAGTAATCAATTTCAAATAATTACAATTAACATTTTTTTTTAATTTAAATTTTAGAATGTAAGTTAAGCCTGAAAAAAATAAAACATAATTATTTATTATAACCAATTAAATTTTGAATTATTGATGAAATATACTACAACTATTAGAAATATCAATATACATTTTTTAACTAAGTTAAATGCAAGCACATATCTGTCTATAAGAAATAAAAAAAATTATAATATATTTCAAAACAGATCATACCTCTAGGTTATTTGTATAATTGTATGTATATATATATATATATATATGGTCATCTAGTTTTTCATATATTTCAGTATGTGAGTCGCTGGTTAATATTGTCCAATATAAATCCATATATTAAAATAAATTATCTCTATATTTTTCATGTTTTTTTATCAGTCACAAAGAAACTGAGAAATAAATAGAGAAAGAGGTAAAGCAATATCAACAATAGTAATGGCGGCTGGTAGACGGCCATGAGCCATAAAGTCCTGAAGGGGCGCAATTCCAGAGAGCCGTTGACCTAGTTTCGAATACATAAAAATAATTCGGTGGTAGGGAATATACATATACAACACACATTGGCACGCCAGCCACCCCTCTCATATATATGTATATGCACTTTCACTTGTTTTTTATTTAAAAAAAAGATAACATTTTGTATGTACATTGCATTTGTGTAATTATATATAACTAAGCTTAAGTTATTTTTTGGTTAAGTAATTTATACCATCACCTCGGTTGCAACGAATTAAGTATGTTTTTTTAAGTGGATTATCAATTTCTGGAATCAAAAATAATTATATCTTTTAACAGTATTCAAAATATAAAAACTTGGTATTAAAATCAGTTTTATCTGTTTATTATCGATAAAGCTTAATTAATGATTAAGTTTGAAAACAAATTCTGAAGTTCACTCGAAATTTTATAACTTATTCATTCATGTAGTTAAGTATACTTTTATAATTATTTGTATTAAAACAATATTGTGTATGATTTTTTACACTCATAAAATAATTTGTGTTCAACACTTGACTATTTGTTTCAAAGCTGTTTTATTGTTTGTAGTTATTCTATAAAAAATTCATAAATAAATTGCAATCGTTAAAACCTCAGCAAGGTGTTATACCAAGACTATAAAATAAAAATTTTAAAGATATCTAACTTCAACATTTAAAAATTATTTAACTGATAAAATTAATAGTGATAATATACGAGTACGTTTGCAAAAACATCTATATAATTATAATATTTAATATATTGAATGAGACTTCTATATAAAACTAATAAAATAGTTAATTGTATACAGAAATTATATAGGTACGTAATAAGTAAACAAGTCACTAGTAAGTACTACTTACATCCAATAAAATACATTTTTGTTATTTGCAAAATATTTATAAATGCATACCACAAAAATATGTTTAGGACCACATCTAAATAAATAATTCCCCACTATTTCTGAAATATTTATAGAATCAGTATGTGTTGTTAAAACTACAATTAGGGATTCTGTTTCAATTTTACCTTTTTCATATACCTAGTTCGTTATCAATAATTGAAATTTAAATTATTGAAACATTCCCATATACTCAATCAATACTTTTTAAAAATATTTACAAATTTTACTTCAGTATAAAAAAAACTTTTGAATAATCTCAAAAAATGAAGTCTCAATTTTTAACTGATATAAATTTATTCGTAAATTATTCTAGTATTATTATTTATTTCGTTCATAGTTTGATGGTACTGATGTAACATAAGACATAATTTCAATTCATAACAAAATATTAAAAATCCTATTAATTTTTTTGATTTTTGTATTTATTTTGTCCATAAAACGTTTCACTTAAAAAAAAGGTTTTTTATGACTTGTTAAGCCGCGTCGTCTACACTTGTAAAAATTTACGTTGTGTGTCAAAAATAATAAACCGCAAATATTTACGCCAAAAATATTTATAGAAACAAATGCTCGTTTATAATTTATTAATAATTATTTTCGTTGTGCGTTGTGTGTCCGTGATCAACAATAATTCGTCACAATCTATTGGTTTCTGCTTTGATAGAGATTTTTCATCCAATAATGCCTGGATTTTTTTTTCTTCTCCTTTATTTTGATTAAATGGTGTACAGTAATGAAAGCAACACATTTTTTTTTTTTTTCATTAAAATCAATTCGTCAGACATAAAATACAGTTTAGTAACTATTTATGATTATTTTTGAAACAGAAAAACACAAACAACACGAAAATACGTCCACACTAGAATGATGTTGCAACCAAAATTTATATTATGTCACAAAAAACTCATAGCTGACGGATCGTGTATGTGGCATGTTAATAATAATGTTAATAATATTTGTGATACTTAAGAATGCGATAATTTTCAGAATTTGGCTTTTGCCAAGTACTTTCATTATGTTGGATGACATGTTTAGGTCGGTGCGTATTGAGGTATATTGTGTCCACTCCTTCACTATGTGTTCGACAGTTAATGATTTGTGGCATGTATCGCATTTATGTTGAGGCTTCTTTCTAATTAAATATGAGTGTATGAGAAAAAAATGTTCATTCTTATCTTCTAGAAACATAAAATAGTATAAAATAGGACGGAAAAAATTCGATTCGGAAAAGATTCGAAAAAAATGTTAACATTTATTATGACATGCATAATATAATATGTATGATTATGCATTTTTTAAATTTTTAACTGAAGACTCTTTTCGCGACTTAATATTAAAGCTTACGCGACCCACTGGTTAAAGAACCACTGCTGTATATAATTTACATTTTTTTTTTATTAATTATTATTAATGACTAGTTAAATATTAGTTCCTCTGTCAAACATAAAAGTTAGAACACTCACAGATGTGCGATAAACAATACACAGATAATTGACGTTGTAACGTGCGTGTATTGCATGATGGGTTGTTTTATATGGAAAGCGAATCGTCCAAATAATTAATTCCAACCAATTTCCCTAATGTTTACGCAGCGTTTATTACAACAATACCTCATCAACCGTTTAGAACGGCAATTAATATATGTGATATCCGCATCTACGACAACTTTTGACCATTAAAATGTATAACAGCGCTCAAGTTCTTCCGCTCATTCATTTCCATGCTCATCGGTGTCCGAGATTCTCATCTCCACTTGTACTAACTTATTTTCCAACAGGATATTATTACTATTATTTTTATTATTATTATTATTTACGGCCCATCTGCCACAAGTGTTATACGACTTGAGCCGACAGCTGCCATTTGCTCTATATAAAATATTGCACTCCCTACAAGTTGTTGTACTTATATTAATTGATAATGTAACTTTTCTACGTGGGTTGTGCCGAGATCGTCGATGTTGTTAAGGTTTTCAGAAAATCCATTCCTTTTAAAGAATGAAAATAAACTTTTCAAATGTTTCCGTGATAAAAAAAATTCTTTATGTGTAAATTCTTAGCTACGTTTTATTAATATTCTGAATTGTTCTCTCGTATTATCATAGGATAACATCAATTTCAATTTAACAATCATATTATTATGTACTTCACGATTGAAACGCTTTTAAAACAAAGATTACAATATATGTATTATAAACAATCGTGTTATATAATTTATTATTAAAGAAAATTGGTAATTTATAACACCACTGAATATACTAGTACATACGTACTGAATCAATATTCTCGTACTGGTTGTAGTAATGTATACAGATATTAAAATTATTTTACGTATTATTCTTTTGAATTTACTAAGCTACTCGTATGATACCACTATAGTATGTTTTCATTTGAAATTTCCATATTATATTGTTAAATTTAATCTGCAATTGAGTGAAACCGTTCGTTACCCTTTTATCGGCGTAGTAAAGAAACTGCTAAATAATAATACTTCAATAGCTCTTTTTTTATATTATATTCACTTTTAAAAATTCTGAAAATCATTGATAACTAGTTTATATTGATTAATGAATTGTATATTATAATTGTCTGAATTGTTAAAATTGATTAAAATTGTAGAAAAAAGTTTTCAAAACATATCTAAAATCATGAATTGATTTTGTTAAAAAAAAAAAATAAAAAATGAATAAATTGTTATTTTTATATTACATTTGCAATAGTTGAGCAACCAAATTATTGATTTAATTGCATCTACATTCGAGTTGGATATCACATTATTTAATTAAACTATTTATTGTTAAACAATCAAACTGTGTGTACATATCATCATGTTGTGTTCATTTTTCGTTTGTGCGTAAATATACAGTTCCAAAATCAAATTACATTAACACAATTGAATAATCAATATTATATTACATCGCATTAACATTATTGCCGCAGGTACGGATAATACCAGTAAAGGAAAGACCGTGTTGCATGCTAAGATGATTTTCGGTGGTTACATAGAAAATATCGGCCACAGGTCGCTTATAGTAGATACTGAATTAGCGAGAAAACTTATCGGAATTTTATTTAAAATCACACCCCAGGTATATATATTTACCTAGACCTAGTGCACAATATTGTCTCTTAACTGTAGTAATAGTATTATTACTACACTGTTATGGTTTAGTATTGCTGTATAATCTTCCAAGGGCGCACCCAAGGGGGTGGCTAACGGGCTTTAGCCCCCCCTCCCATAATGGCTAGCCCCAAATATTTTGATAATTTTATTAGGTTTATTGACAATTGACATTTGACTTTAAATTGTTATAAAAAAAATTATCAACTATAGTATATCAATTATTTTATTTAAGCCACCTTCCTACTTAAGAATCATTTGAGTATTCTTTAAATAAACTTTTATTTTTCTGTTAATGTCTGAACCAACTTTGTTCTAAATGGAATTTACAGCAAACTATTTTATACTGCGGAAAACTCTGAAGAACAGCATTGTGTGCAGCTTTAAGATTTCTGTACATATTTCAATATAAAAACTACCTATTAATATTATAATTATTTGAATTTAGCCCCCCCTAAAAAAAAATCCTGGATGCGCCCCTGTAATCTTCATAATCTACATATTCGTGGATAATTTATTTATTATTGATTAAATATTTCCATAAATGCATTTGAATAAGGTTAACAATATGTTTATTTCGTATTACGTATTCATCCGTCGAGAACAAATTAGTGAAAATTTTTTATATAATATACACGTAAAAATGTACGCACCGTACTATTATATTCCTCACACGTATGTACACATAATGCATGTGTGTGTGCGAGTATGTATTATGCGCTTATTGCGTGATTCGTGGACTTTCGATGTTGACGTTACCCAGATTATGCCACCATTGGACCCACGTGAATGAAAGCGAGGAAATTACAACCGTTTACCTTTAATCAATCGATTTTGTTAATTCTGCGTAATATTGAGAATTGTACATTTTGAAATGAGTTTCATCGAGTTGACTAAGGAAAAATATTGGTATTTTGATCAATTATATAGGTACAGTTCTTTACATTCATTTTTCAATTTTACTAACGTTTCTGTATTAATCTGCGTGAAAATAGTTATTTATTTGATTTGGTAAAATATGCGTGTACATCATAACAAAACATTAAACATTAAACATTTTATTCCTTAAAATTTAAAATATCAATTTTTTTACAAGAATTCTTATCATCTCAAATCTTATACTGTTCAAGTCCTTGAGTAATCTTTTTTGAATCATCATAAAATATCATAAGGTTAGACATAAGTTATACACATTATTATTTTGGCATATTTTTCGTATAATGTTCAATATTGATTTATTTAAATCAATAGAAAGAACAAAAGTCTTCAAATAATTATAAAAATATATACAATTTTTGGTGATCAAACGAAGTAATTTTTTCAGCTTCAACTTAAACAATTTTCATATAATTTACAATATAAATAAATGGTTATAATAATTTATTAAAGACAATTAATTATTTTATAGGTATAAACATTAATATTTTACAGAGCCCATTTATGCTTCGTACGTGTATTGTATTTCATATAGTATACGTGTAGTTAGTTGAAATATTTCATTCGAAAAACTCATTTTTGCCGCCTGAATGTTTTCCCCGTCAAATTTGAGAATATTAAATATTTATCCTAAACGTGTTGTACGCTTAATTTATTTTATTTCATCTAATAAAATTGCATGCTTAATAGTATTAATGTTTAAGGTTTAATATTGTATTATATTTTTTATTATTAAATACAATAAATTATTGTATATGAGTATGAGAAGACAAAAAAAATAAATTCTGTGACTTCGGAATGCGTTGGACACTAACCAAATTTTTTATCATTAAAGAATTTCAAGTTGGCACGCATCTTAGTAGCATTTGTAATTGTTGTTAACTGATTTTTAAGAATTCCATTGGTATTTAAAAGTGATATTTTTGATGCAAAATTAGTCATTAATCAATGTTGACTGATCAACAATATTAAATTTTTATCCTATAAAAAGGTAATACAAAACTACCTGATTTCTAGACAAAAATTAGAAACATTAACGTATCATAAATATAACTTGGCAACTAAATATTATTACACTAAATTACTCAGAAACATTAATGGGGTTGTATCTATTACCTACTGATTATTTTGTAACATTGGAAGTATAATATTTCTCGTCAACTATTATTTTCAAAAATACATATTTTTTATCTAAATTAATATATTTTTGAAATATATACACATTTTAATACGAGATATTGAGATTTATTACTCGTAAATGTATTTAAAACCGTGAAACAGTGATTCCGAATTATTCTATATTATTCAATATTTTTAATATTTATAATATTTTTATATTTACACTTCAATAATAAAAAAATTTCTTGATTTTATTTTATCGTATTGTATTATAATTTTTCATAATTTATATGTAAATATATTCATATTTAAGTAATTTTTATTACTATTTAAAGCAATCACGAAATGGAACTGAACTGATGTGTACTCGTATTATGCATTTGTTCATGTATTTTATTCAGGGGCGTATTTAGAAGAGGTGATATGGGTGTTGGAACACCCCCCCCCCCATCGACCGTATTTTATGGTATTTCACCAAATTGCAAACTTACTTACAGTATAATTTAAATAAACGTTAGTATATGTAAAATCATTTTCATTAATATAATAATTGATATATATACATGGTATTTATAAATGTAATACGTGGGGGGGGGAGAATCCCCACTTACTATAAGTCTATTAAATTTTAAAACACCCCTGTTAAATGAATTCTGAATACGTCACTGATTTTATTGGATTTTTCTATGTAGATCGTTTTAAAACATTCATTGTTTTATATTTTAATCAATAACTTTAATTTTGATAGTATTTTTTATTTAAATTAATTTGTATAAAAACCAAATTATCATTAAATAGTTAAATTGTCAAATCAAACCGAAACCTATAATCATATTAAAATTTATTTTTGTCATGGTAATTAATATACGGTCATAACGGAATTACTAAATTGTGTCCCCAAAAAAAGGTCATAGTCATATACGAGTACTATGTAAATTTCAGCATGTGTACTTTTAAAACATACGTAAAATTGCGTCCCGGGTATATTTGAAATGTACGTAAATCTGGGATATTCCGATTTCCGGTCGGCTGTACAATTTAAAGATAAGTATTAATAAGTTCACTTACATAATATTAGTAGCCATAATATTAGTGTGCATTTGATCGAAGTTCTTACGCACGAGTTTTTACGTTGCTCTATAGTAAACTAATGAATATTTTTTTTCGATCTAATAAAAATGAACTTTATGAAAAGCGAGAGGAATAAAACGTAGAAAATACTCGATAGTTTTAAACTTCGTTTTCACAAATTGCTAAAAAATTATATTCAACGTTGGTGTTGCACAGTTAAAACGTGTAAATGTTTTTTTTTTTTTTTTTAAATAATGATAATATTTGTATATGCTCGTATAGTTTAAAAGATCATAATTATATTGCCAGTCCTAAGTCTGAAAAATGGAAAAGAAAATATTGATTTTGCGAAAAAAGTCTTAGACGTAATTTACGTATGAGTAAAAAATATTTAGGTAGGCATATGTACAAAAATATACTCAGGCCGCAATTTACGTATGTATAAAATATATCTAGGCCACAATTTACAAAAAAAATTTAAAATGGGACGTAATTTACAACGACCATACAGCGGTCATAAATATATTTCAAATGTCCAACACTTGAGTTGGCCAAATTTTTTAAACTAAGCTCAGTTTCTATATTTATTAATCATATATTTATGTATATATATATTTATAATATTTTATTTTAATAATTTGCCTGTAAATATTTGTTTTCTATAACTTATTTTACTTTTTTTTTTTTTTTTAATTTAAAGATAAATGTATGAAATGTACTGTGTAAGTTAGTTAGGTAGACTAGTTTTTTAGAATATTATTAAATACTTCATAAATAAACTTAATATTATGCTTAGGTAATTATATTGTGTTGAACATTTGAGATTTTGAACGAAGTGAGGAATGGATTTAATAAATAATAATTATATTTTATGAAAATTATTTAGATCATACTGTTTAATCGTGGTTACCTAATAAAAAATAATTATATTGTCACATATATATATATATATATTTGACGTTTTTGTACTAATTGGTTTTTATTGAATGGTTTTTTTAATAATCATTTGTAACTCATATTCATTGAACCAAATAAATCTAAAATAAAACACATTACTCGCTTCGTTCAGAATCTTTAATGACGAAAATTACTAATAATCAATAGAATTTAAGAATATTTTGCCAGTTTTTGAAATGCACAAAAACGAATGGAAATTTATATTTATGCAATTAAGTGTAAATTATTTAAGCTTTTTCGAAGTCAATAGTTTCAATTAAATTAAGTATAATTTCATTCCATTAAAATTCCAAACAGGTGTGCTTAGTTATTACATTTATTATAAATTCAAACCTAACTCTATTACTGAGCGTCTAAACTTAAAATCGTATTATTATTGCTACTTGAAATGTAGCTTATTCAACGTGCTATTGAATCTTATTCTAGACGTTAATATACCTACATTTTATTTAAGAGAATAGATAACAGTTCATAAAACACAAATTCTTGATCAAATTCGAAAAAAATACTTAGTCCTTGAAAAAAAAAAATATATATATATATATATTTAACATAATTATACAATGCAGCAGCACGTTTTATTTACCGTTTTCAAATACAACAGTATTTTTGCCAACATCAGCAATTTTAATTTCAAACTCAACTTAAATTGTACACATACTATTTTCTTCGATTACTCTATAATTTGTAATTCTTTTTCGGTATTTAATAAAATGAGTGGATGAATTGTTTAAGTACTAAATATTTCAGGATGAAAATAATTATTAATAAAGACCCTTAATTTAATCAAAGACTTATAATGGAGGAATAACAAGGGATTTAGGTGTCAAAACCCAGACTTAGTGGTTATATAGTAAAATGCCCAATGTAAATTTCATTGTTTAAGTGCTATTTCCGGGTATTAGTTATAAACTTAATAATTACGAATATTTTCTGCTTGACAAAGTTTACAAACGTATATAACTGTTTATAACTGTTTGACTCGTGACTATGATGAATAAAATATTAACCAAAAATCTCTTTGTAATGTTCAATGAATTTACAAATTCGACAATGAATCCTGTAACTTAGAAATTTATTATCAATATTAATATTATTAATTATTATTAACTATTATTGATAGTATGTTGTCACTCCAACAATATCAAGTTCAATTTTAAATAATAATTATATGCATTATTACGCTCAGGGATGGGGATTAAGTTATTGACTATCTAACTATATCTGTTCTCGTTAACTATGTTTTTACTATGGTAATAGTATAAAATATACATTTTTTTAAAAGGTACAATTCATCAATCTATTTTTCGAAACAATACTGGATTTTAATTATAACTAAATATTAAATCCGCCATATAACGTAATAAAACCCTCAATTGATATTAATGAACTTATTAGGATGATTCATACGAGAGTTTTTTAATCAACTGAAAATTTAAAAGCATAGCTTCATTAAAATGTTAGGAAGAAATTTATAAATTACTATAATTTTTAATAGTGACTATCTGTAACTAACTGTAGCAGCATAGATGACTGATTATTCGTTTGTTATCCGTCAAGTATTTGTGAAAAAGTTCGCTATTTTTTTTTCATCCCTTAAATCTCATTGGTTACGGCGTCATAGACTTTGTCGATCATTTAAGTTTACCGGTTAATATTTAATTTGATTTATTTTGGTGCGTTCGCTAAAGATTGATGATCTAAACATTACTTTAATGGATCACTGTTACTGTAGCTATTCATTTAATTACAATCAAAATAATTATAGAGTTGTATAAATTCTACAGAAGTAAGAAACCACTATTTAATTGCAATACCAAAGGTTTAAAGTTCATTCAAATTTATGTTGGCTTTATTAATTGAAATCATGAACATTGAATTACATGTGAAAATATATCAAATTTCAGTTTTCCTGATATTTTAAAGTGATAGTAGTCAAATTATTTTATAAGTTTTTTTTTAAGACTGTTAAAATAGAAACTTATAACAACATTAATTTAGATACTTTGAAAATATTTTTATTTATTACTTTATAATATTATATTATTGTCTGTTTATTGCGTTAAATATATGAATACATTGCTTTAAAGAGGTGACAAGACATAATATTCAACCATGAATTTAAAGTTATGTATTCTAACTTTACTCATGATGTGATTAATACATAAAAGTAAAACAAAGAAGTTTCATATTTAGTTTCTTTCATGAATTTAAAAAGATTAAAAGAATGATTTCAAAAAATAATAATAATTTAACACTTTTAATAAATTTAGTAGTATTATACATGGTTTTAAATATTGAAACTATGTAAAACATATAAAATTAAGTAGATGCTAAGAAAATAATTCATTTTTATGTACACACTGTTTAGTGATAAGAGTAAAAATATTGTATGGTATTCTAAATAAATTTTTATAGAAATAAACATATAACATAGTAAATTATGAAGCTAAAATACGTTTACTTTAATTCTTCAATTTCAGTATTTGTAGACTAAAAATCGAACGACACTAATTAGTGAGTCGTTTAATCACGCTGTGGTTAAATTATGATCCGCGTTTAAGTTTTAAAGTCTAATATTTTTAACACTTTTTTCTTTCAACAGTGAACATACATACATACATTGTACTAAATAAACATTTTTTCTAGTACAACGAAACCGGATTGTCTTAATATTATGAAAAACTAATACACCATTAAACAATCAATTAAACTAAAACTACCTACTTTTTATTATTATTATTCTATTTTTGTTTTTATTATAAAAAAAAAATAATAATTTATGATTTATATTTAGTATTTCCAGTTTTATTACGTTCAATTATCTTTAAAAGAAATTATGAAAAGTTGTTTGGCATATAATACTGTATAAGGTTATTAAATATATATATATATATATATATATATGTAACAAATACGACTTCTCTCGTGTGATCACACTACAGGTGACCAACTCCATGACAGTTATTATTATTATTAATAGTGTATTAACGAAGGAACTTTCAATATACAAGTTGAAAAATTTAACTTAAATACTTACTTTTTTCCCAGAAAAAAATGTAATTAAAAAGTTTAAATGATACTTAATCGAGTAACTGAATCACTTTGAATGACTGGGACCAAAGCGTGAGTATACTATCTGTAACCTGTTTATATACTATCAAAAATCGCGTATGATTTATGGTTTCTAAGATCCTAAACCATATTTCACATCAAACCCCATACACATTTATCTAAGATATTTTTCGAACATAATCCTAAGAATGATGTTTTCAGTATTCTTCAAGGAAATCATAAATGATAATGCCTATCAGTGGAAACAAGAACAAGCTAATTTTCGAAACAATATGTAATACAGCTTGTAAAATATCTGTTATTAAGATATACTTTTAACAGTTTTGTTCAGTAAACCATATAATATGAGGTTTTTTTTTTATATATAATGTTGTCGTTTATCAATATTTACTTTAAAATCCAAAATTCAAGAAGTTTAATTATTGATAAACAATCATGGTTGACTTTTTTCCTTTAAGCTATTATAACCAGTGCTGTAATTGAGGGAGGAGGTGCACAGGGACGGAGCTCCTCTACTTTTTTTTTTTTCGTACCCCAACTATATTTTTTCACCGGAACGAGGGGACGTTCATCCTAATTGATGTCCAAAATAATTTTTATGTGAATTTCAATTTACTTCAATTTGAAAACGAATTTTACGATTTATAATATCAAAACTATTTTCATAATTAAAGATTATATGGTGGTTATGATAAGGGACAACGTCATCATTTCTGATGAAATATAAATAGCAATGTCTGTGAATTTGGTATATTATACTTTATACATTGTACGATTTGTTATTAATATTGGCGATCGACGATATCGTAATTTCGGAAAGAAATAAATGCCCACACCACAACTAATTATCTAAGGCCGTGGCTCGCACTAAAGAGTAAAAATAAATAAAAACAAAAAACCAAATATATGATTATATCATTCGATTCATGAAACTGTCTGATCGCCTACAATTATGTTAATTATTATTTTATTTTTATTTTCTATTGTAACATGTAGGATGTTGGTATTGCTATCAAAATATAATATACTTGGAATTTAAATATTAGTTAAGCTGAAAAGAGGCATTCAAAATATATGTAAGGTTGGCGGAGGGGGGGGGTCAGGGACAAAACCCCCCACGGGTCTGTGTTAAATAATTGCGCACATGGAACACAGTTTTCAAATCGTTGGACTGAGCTCCTCTACTTATTTTTTCCCAATTCGAGTACTGATTATAACGTTATATGTAGCGTATAAATTGTATAATGTTTTATACAACTTTAATTTCAAATTTTTAAAAATAAACTTGTTTTAAATAACAAAATTAAGTATTTAATATATTCGTTATGAATTACGTATACTTTTTCGAAAAATATAAAATTTTACATTTCTCACAAAATGTTATAAATAACATCCTAACCCTGATAAAATACTCGTTCGGTAACACTGAGTGTTTGCCTTTCATAATATTATAAATTTATTTTAAAGCTTTTACTTTAAATTAATTGATATTATTAAACTTCTTTCGATTTAATTGAATCACGATCTGCCAAAGTTTAATTAATAATATAATCTAGTACCAATGATTTGTATTAAACTTTAACTCTATTATTTCAACTTTTAAGAAATCATGTATAGAGAAACTAATATCATTAAATGTTATAAAAACATATTTTTTTCAATTCAAGGAAGGATATTTACATTAATTTAAATACCAGTACGTGTTCGTGTATAGCAATAAATACTCTAGTTTAAACTGATGTACACACGAGTACACGTGAGCGACACTTGTTCCCATTAAATTTTTTTATTCGTAAAAATATAAATCTTCTAAATAATAATCGTTAAACTTAGATTTGAACATAATCGGTTCTCTGTAAACTATGTTATTTCACAATGAATTTTGTGCAACAGCCTCCGTAGCCAGTTTAAGCATTTAATGTATAATGTACACTACAGTAGTTAGGTTAGTTGCGAGTGTGTTTATATTGTTGTAAGATGTGAATGGGTGAGAAATGGTGTGGGTGTCCCGTCAATAATTTATCAATCTTTGCTTTGACCTACGTCAGTTAGACGCTTGATAATCGATTTTCTACCTTTCCTTCTCCTTTATAATATACATAAAAAAAAAAAAAAAACACTTGTGCCTATAAACATGTCATGTTTTTTTCAAAGAAAAAATGTTTGTTTTGTTAACATCTTGACACACTGTTTCACTAAAACTCGCTCCATCCATCCACTTTTTATGTATTCTCTATTAAATTGAATTATTTAATAAATTTTTCATTCTTTGTGAAAATTTTTACCTTATTTATTAAATACAGCTGTAGTATGATATTGTGTGCTATTGTGATTTTAAATTTTAAACATTCCAAAGTTCATAAATAAATAAAAAAAAAGAAGACTATCAAATTCCAATCGTAAAAACAATCATGAAAACTTTTATTTCTTTGGTTTCTTTTTTTTTGGACCTCAAGTTTCGAAATAATTTATAAATAACACCTATAGCTTACAATTTCAAAAATTACTTTTACTAATAATATAGTTTAAAATTATAATCATAATGTTAATGTTAAAATTATTTTTAACTCTATTTTATTATACATACTGATTATGTTATGTATAATATAATAATATTTTGTTCACTTTGTCCTCAAATAAATTTAAATGTAACATAAAAAAATTCAATAAAATATTATTGTGAAACCATTTTTATACAGTTTACATAACAACTTATATATGTGTCAAAAACATTTAATACCTTTAATATCTATTAAATGCAATTTTTATTTTTGTTCGTTACATAATCATTAAATTAATGTTCATAAACTGCTGTAACATTTTATTACCTTTGCTGGTTTTTTTTTTTTTTTTTTTAATCACCTGTTTATACTAACTACATACTAATCTGCAGATACACGTTTTCTTGTTCTATTTTAAACTGTTAAACTTAGTAAGCCATACGTTCAATTTTTATTTTTAAATATAATTTTTTTTAGATGCTATACTTAATACAATACTTTTATAATTAACATTTATCTACTTAATACAGTCAACTCGCGATATAACGAATTTCAAGGGACCGAACAAAAAGTTCATTATATCGAAAGTTCGTTTCATCGAAATTCATTATATCAAAAGTATAAATCAACAAAATTTGTTTATAGGATATTTAAAAGAAAATTTAGATTTTTATAATTACATACCTACATACAATATTTGATTATTATTAAATATTTTATTAGATACATTCATAAATTTTTTGTTTATTACACATACTTATTTATTTTTTTAAAAAATAGGTTATTTTTTTTTTTTTGTGTGTGTGTATCCACTTGCGCTTACGTAATTAATAGTGTTGTTCAAATTTAGAATATTACAAAATACACTGTCGTCAATATCATGTCTTAGTAAAAAACTTAAGACGGCGTGGAGACCTAATTTTGCTTTATTCGAGATTACGGGGGGCTCTTCGTCATCAGCTTTATTCAAAATCTCATCGTTATTGAGAACTCCACAGATAATCAAATCTTTGTCGATAGCAACAAATTTTTATTTATATTAAATACAATTTACATTTAACAGACGTGTATTATATAAACGATACATGAACATTATCTTATCGCATAAGAATGGTTGAAACAAACTCGTAAAATGTGCAGTATCAATCTCCAAAATAGTAAAAATTCGTTACATTGCGTGAACTTTAGCCAAAAAATCTTCGTTATTTCGAGGGAACCAAAATACTTTTAATTTTTCGTAATATCACAAAATTTTTAAGGGTCCGACAGTTTTATATGTTATATCGAGATTTTCGTTACATCGAACTTCGTTATACCGCAAGTTGACTGTAAATTAATGAGTTCTACATACAGTATCAATCGTACTACGTTTTTATTCTAGTTATTTGAGACATGATCAATGAAGACTATGAAATCTTACAAAAACATTGTATATATTAAGTATTTATAACTCTTGTATTTGTTTCTAATCAATAATTTGATGTTTTCATCTCCATTACTTTTGGTCTTGCTTCAAATGCATCACTTACGTTTGGCATACTCGGTTATTTAAATATGCTTCCTATCTTGTTAAATTTGTTTTTTTAGTTCATTTGACATGTGACGTTGAGTTTATAGTTGGTAAGCAGACATTGATGTTTTAAAAGTTACATAACAAAGCATTTTAAACAAATATTCTTGAATTTTTCATCAACAAAATATCATATATTAGTTTATGTAATTTAAAATTCGAGTAACCTTGCTTATAAATGTAAATTAACTTAACCGAACAGTTATTTTGGTGTTATTTTTTTGGAATATTCAAAAATGACCAAACCCTATTTAATCTCATTTAAATGTGTTTTTTAATTTAATTTAGTTAAACATTCGATTGAAATTCAACAAGCATAATTTTGTTGGTAATCTAAACAATATTTTAATAAAAATATAATGCCTTAACTAAATTCTCGAACATTTTAAAAATAATGGTTTATGTATTCTTTTGTAACACAATTTAAAGTTTATTTTACAATTTATCAATTGTTTTTTTTTTGTTTTCATTCATTATTAGCGACAAATTGTTCATAACACTTTAAGAAATATTAATAAAAAATAATCCTTTATGAAAAAAGTACAAATCCGTAATCACTGCTGAATTTATTAATTGAATAAGGGTATGTATATAACATAAACATAAATCAATATAAAAATATATGAATATTAGTAATTAATTAAACCAATTCACTTATAAGATTAATAACTAACGATTTTTCTTTTCACTAATATAATAGATCATTTATTTTCTTTAAAGTTATTTTTCAGAAATTTAAATTCGTACTTCTTTATTATTGTGTGTACAAATAATATAATAATGACAAAAAATGTAATGTACGCTTTTTAATAACCTGCATTTCAATATTAAAAAAGATATCGATACTACTTCGAAACCAAAATAATTCTTAAATTATAATAATTACCTATATGTCATAGCATATATACCATAGTTATTAAATCAAATTAAATCCATTGAAAATATTTTGAACTTTTCGTTGCCAATTGTAAAATAAATAGTATATTATAAACAGTTTTATGAAGATATACTGCTGCATACATAGTAATAAAGTTTTTAAAAATTATGTTTTTAAAAACATTCGATAATTCTTACTGTATCAGATTATAAAAAAGTTTTCATTTCATTATTTTAAAATTTCACGAGTTAGCACTCATGATTATGGGATAACTTAACAGTAATATTAACACGGCGAGTTTTAAAAAACGTTTACGTCTTCAAACCTATTCTCTCGTCGTCGGTGATGATAGATACCGCGTATGAAGTTAAACTTTTTGTTAAGTCATCGTTTTGACTATACAATGCAAATATCGCTGTTTTGTTATACATTTTACTCATAGCACGTTGTAAAAAAAAAGTAGGCACTTGTGCGGTGTACGAATTCGCTTATATTGGATACCACTGCTGTGTTTAACGGCAAGTATGCTTGGTTGCCGACGAACGGTGTTCTGTACAGTCTCTTGTAATAAGAACAGTATAATATTATACTGTACGCGAGTGCAATAAAAGGGTAGGGCGCAGCGAGAGGGGTGAAATATTCTTCTCCGTCGTATACACGCTTGTTTGATACCGATTAATATAAATCAACCACCGATTGAAATTTTCCCGAAAAAATTAAATGTTAAAATGTTAATACCCACTAATACTCGTATGCTCTGCGGATGGCGGCGACTTCTCAGGATCTAGATAACCTTATGATGCGTGTATGGCTTCTTCTCTTTGCAAGGCGGCGGAATTCGTACCTACCCCGGTCTCATCATCATCATCGCTACACCGCACACTCTGTACAAGCAACGATATTATACTATTATTCAACCGAATTTATAACATATTCAGTTTCTATCCCTCCAGTCAGGTGTAAATTATCTTTGGTACTGGCCGCTTCATCATATATGACTGTATATCATATATCACTGTACGTACTCAGAAATCTATTCTTGTGCGTATAAACTAAAAATATTCATGTATATATATATATATATATGTGTGTGTGTGTGTGGTGTATGTAATATAATTATGCATACATTTATTAACATTTTGTATGATACACATGTAATTCTTCGCGACTACCAATCGTTCATAATGAAAAATAACTGCTGTTATTTATCACCCCCATGCACGACCCCCTCATCCTTTCTACCACCACTATCATTATATACCTACTACTACAACCACTTTTCGCATCGCTGCGACCCGATTTACCGCCATTTACTGTACTAACTTCAGCTGCCATAAATTCAAGATACCGAAGTATTATATTTTATGATCCACGTCTTGAAAACGTGTGCGAATTTATAGGACCAGACATTCCGTCGACATACATATATATATTTTGCGTATTATAATATTGACGGGTCATCACGGCAGCAGTGGCATTTTGCTTATTACATTTCTCATAACGGACCTCTGCGAGCAATACTTATATACCCTAGCCAAGGCATTTTTTAGGACCATTTCCTTTTCGCTTTTGTCTCCAATACATTTTATTATCCTTTTTTGTTCGCACCCTTGTTATCGAGCTTCATTATGGGTTATTTATTACCACACCTTTTCATTTCCACAATCTTCTTCATCACCAACATCATCCGTACTTTTACCACAATTCTTTATATTTTTTCGCGTTCAACGACTAAACATCCAGTTTAAATACTGTTGCCTGCATTCGAATGCATTGTATGAAAGCTTTTGGCACTTTCATTTTTTATTTAATTTTTTCCCCCAAGGTTGCCGTTTATGGTTTATGAGATAAGAAAAAAAACGTACTATAATATTTAATGATTATTTTTACATTTTAAATGTAAATGATATTTTAAAAACACTACGTGCTGTTTTTTTCTTTATTCCTATATTAAAGTAATCGCAAACATATTATTAAATTCGTTTTGCGTCTTTTGACGAGTAAAAACACACAGATGTTTTTAAACAACAAAAATCTCATTTTTTCGTTTAGGTAATAATTATTTTTACTTTTATATTTATATAAAAATAAGTTTATATAAGAAATAAACTGATTATGGTATCTTTTATAACCCAGTTCGTGTAAACAAACTCATTTATAATGGCATAATTGTACTGTGTATTGTGTGTATAATTTCAATATAATTAACTAATTTTTAGGTATTTCATTACAAAAAAATGTTCCAAATGTATTTCTTGGCTCATTTGTATCTATTCTATTATTAATGGGCATTAAAAACTTTAAGTTCATCTAAAACGTAAATTGTTACTTTGACTATACTATCATAACAAAATGTTTATAATTGAAAAATAAGTATTACTAGTTTTTAAAAATGTTTTCATCAAATTATAAAAAAATAAAATACAACTGCGTTTCCAATGAGTTTTTGTAGAAATAATCAAAAATTATTGAATTTGCAACAATAAAATTTATTTATTCTAGTTTAAAAACAAACAATTTGTGTATCGTAAGTATTTAACCAATCATAAAATTGTTGCGGAGAAAACCAAAATAATTGTTAACCATTGTTGTAATATTAAAATGAATGGACATAATGCGTACTAAGAAAAAATTAAATACCTTTCCGACATGAATATTTTTTCTCTATTTATTGACGTATTAACATTGGTTATTCATTAAATCCTTTGACTGATTGCACGCATGTTTATTGACCCAAAAATTTTATAGAATAAACACATTTTATTTGATGTTGGTCATTCGACTGAAAATTATATTAAACGTAGTTAGTATGAGAGTTATGATTATATACAAGGTACTTTCTTAAATTAATTTTATTTGTTCACATATCTATGTTATTAAATATACTATACGCGCTATTCTCATTGAACTGCCCATTTGATTATACTATAAATTAAAAATACCAAGAACCTATGTGTATTCAGGTGTCTCATATTTACATAAATATTATGATGCATTTCACAATTGAGTTTTAATGATGGAATTTGTGATTTTCCTGTAGGATCAAGAGCAAGGAATTGATAGCCAACATGGGGAAACAGACGAGTTTTCTCAATCAGCATCTATATCGGGCCCAGCGAGTCATGTCCAACAGTCCATCCGGCGAAGAGGTGGTATATCAGCTGAGCACGTATCTGAAGAGGAAGCAACAAGCTATGTTAAGAAAGTAAGTGTATGATACAAAATATTATATTTCGCTGAAAAAGAACAAATTATAAATATTCATAACATACGCAATGACCCTTGTGGTTTTAAGATATTTAAACGGAATTAAGGTATTAATATGTACGATTTATTGCGTAAAAGCAAATACAATTTTTTTTGTAAAATATTGCGAATCAAGATCAACTAAGAGATGTTAAGAAATGTATGATCCATACAATTTTACAATATGAACACTCGTAAAAATCTTGCTAATGCATCGTAAAAAATCATATTCATATCGTATAACATTAAACATAGTTTGTGAATGTAATTTTTCCTATTTATGATTTAATTTACTATAATTAAACACTGAGGTTCCAAACTAAACATTGACTATGAAAGATTTTATGCTCAAGGTTGTTACAGGATTCATAATGTTGAAAATTAAATATGCTGAAGAAAAGTGGGTATATTTACACGGAGATATCAAAATAGACCTATAAAAACATATATTTTAAATATGTTATCAACAATTAAAATTATTATTATTATAAAAAAAAAAATATTATTAAGTGTGAATTACTCGATGACTATAAATATTATTTATATTACCTCATGATAAATTCAATATTTCTTTCGTATTACCAAGTCGTGTAATCAGTCTATTTTGCTCATAGAATTAATTATAATTATTAAAGTAATTTTAAAGGTCATATACTAAGATGACTGGTAATTTTTATATTTATTCTTATTTTTTTTCTCAAAGAGTGAAAGTATGACACTCGACAGGCGTTGCAAAAGTATATATAATAGTATATAATATGATATAATTATCTATGCATTTATATTTTTAACCTTTATATTTAAGTGAATTATATAGACAAATATTAATACATCTTAGTTAGCTGAAATTAATTTAAAGCAAATAGTTACTATATACAGGTAAAATTAAATAATCAATAATTAATTCAAGTTAAACATAACATTTATACTTATGTTACTTGTTAAGCGTTCAATACAATGTTTTTTCCTTCATTACTTTTTTGGCCAACAAACCTGTAAAATGTTTCATAGAACACCTTGGAAAGAAAACAAAATAATAAATACCAATTATACTATTTATTTATACCTAACCTATTTATTTAAGTAAGTCAATTTTTTTGTTAACATTTTTGGGTAGTCAATGTATACCAAAAAAAATTAATTGACATTATTTTTAGACATGAATTGATTTCAATTTAAGATATTTAAAATAAATTAAATTACCTGAAGTATATTTTGACTTCTGGAGTACTTTTGATTCAAAACTAATTTCAAACTTCATACGAATAATATTATTAAATAACCATCAGGTAATCTATGTTTTATCAAATGCACTTATAAAAACTTCCAAGATTTTTTAAAATTTTTAAACTTCCAATGTAAAATGTACAGAGCTCCTCAATTTGAATACAATATTATAATTGAGTTTTTCTCTATTTTACCACAAGAAAAAAGATTTAAATTATTAAATTTAAAATTTCTTTACAAATTATAAAACTATTTTATATATTGTCCAGAACTAATTGAATGAATGAACACCAAAATAAACTTTTAAAATCTAAACATAAACAGCTTTTTCATCTACCAAATATATGTTATCCTACCCATCTAATATTTTAATGTCTTCAGGAAATACCGTAAAAAATGTAGATTTATTCACTCTTTTCTTTTTGATCTTTCTTAGTTTATTTATTAATATTTATTTATATTGTTAATATTGTTTTCATTATAATATAATATAGTATATTATATTAAAATATTATGCGATGTATACATTAAATATACATGCACCGTTATTTATATTTTTAAATATTTTATAACTGTCTTGTATATTTAAAATGTAATTAGAAATTATTCCGTAATAAGTACTATTATTATTATTATTATTATTATTATTATTATTAAACACTTCATACTTAAAATACGTTTATGGTCATCCAAATGCATCTGTTATTGAGTTGAATGGTGACTATAGACTGATGGTTATAAAGAACACACAGAATATATGAAATATAAAACTTTCAAACCTTTCAAACATTCATTGGACTCTCTTTCAATCCAAAAAGAATAACCTATAATTTGAATATTCTATAAGTTTATTTAATCTAATTTAATCATATTATATTGGTCGAACAAGAGCACAAGGAAATATCCCAGAACTTTTAACATTCTGCGCTCTGCGACATTATAATATATTATCTATGTAAAAGCTAGATTTTCATGAACTCGTTAATCAATAAACGTCGATCAACACTATCAAGGCTATTTAGTATAATATCAACATTGGATACTAAAATTACATTATTTAATAAAGTATTGAATGATTTATGTTTAAGGAATTATTACATCTTGTTTATTAATTATTGATTTAAATTTTGTAACTACGAGTATTTCAATAAAAAATATATTTGAGGGTTTTTTAAAAACTATTGTTTTACAGATGAGTTTTTAAATTAACTTGAATATTAAATGTTTTTGGTATGAATTCTTAATTTTTGCCAATTTAGCCTGGAACATTATTTTTCAATTATGTTGATGGATTTGACTGTTTCATCAATTTATGGTTTGTCCTATTGAAAGAATTAAAATGTTTAAACTTAAAATTAAATCCATTAAACTGCATTTAATACGCACAAATGTATAATTTTGTTCTCTTGAAAATAACATATATAATATACTGTCTATATGTCATACCATATTTTCAAAATAAAAAAATTACAGCTCTTTAATTTCAGTGGTACGAATAAAAGAATAGTAAAAAACTTTTATATTTCGGCTTATTTCATCTCTGTTTTTCAATTCGTAAACCTTAACTAAGGACATATGAGTATACTCGTAGTGAGCTCTAAGCTTTCACAATTTATTATAACGTTGAGTACACACTATGTATACAGCAATACAAATACATGTTTTCATCTTTAATGGTTATAATATTTTAGAAACTAGACATCTGTAGACACAGCTAATGGACGAGTTTTCTTCGATAATGCTATCTAAAAATACTAAAAGAAAACAATCAACCTTCAGCTTTCTATACTTCTTCAAATTTATTGTATTCGGAAAATATTTTCGAAATGTACTTTTCAATACGTCTTTACCCAAAAAAAATGTATAACCACCTAAAATATTTTTACGTAGACATAGACTATATATTTTCTAAAGGTACATTTTCTCTACATGCGTTTTTGTTTTTTCGATCAAACTACGTTCACTGAAATTCTATCATAGCACTTGCAATAGTTTCTTTATTTATTTATCGCATGGCACATTTGACACATAATATACATAAAAAAGTTGTAATATGGAATAAGAATAAAATAAAAACAAAATAACTCATATATAAATTATAATAATAATATAGCAATGTTCAATAGGATTATAATTATAAATTTGTATCGCTTATTGTCTGATTTTAATATTTTCTCTACAGTTTAATGTCTAAGGTAGTTGTCCAATCTAGAGCTTGATTTGGTAGTCTAAAGAAATCATTCATTTCACCTACAAATCTTTTTACTTGCAATAGTAATCTAATATACATGTGATTTTTTTTAAATTTATTTTACAAATATCTTTATCATGATTCAATGACTTTTAATTTTAAATAATCATAATATTATTTGTAAAATGCTCAAAGAAGAACAAGAGTTTGAAGATGAATTACATTTAAGAATTATTCCTAAACAAAGAAATACATTCAACAGTATTAGTTCCTATTTTGTTCAACATATTACATCAATATTCCATCCTCGGTTGATAAAAACACATATTTTTTGACATTTTTAATATGTAGTCGTAGGACGTTTAAACGCAGCATTAATATAGCAAGTAGTTCGTCTGAGTGCACTACGTTAAACGCAAGTAGAAAAACAGTCACATGTAAAATGCGTGTACTTATTGATTATGTGTCGAACGTTGGACAACGTTAAGGAAAACGTATGTTAACAGTATTTGAATAACTAATAAAATATGATTTATTTTATAAAATAATAATATAATTAGATAGTAAAATAAAATTAGTTTTTAATTGTTAAATTATATTAAAGTTAAAAGTTTTCAGTAATTATCTATAGTAATAAAATTAAACATTTAATCGAAAAAAATAATTTATGACATTTCTCGTTGGCTGTTTTTTTTTTTCTTCAAATTTGTTTATCGAAACGACCGTTAGAGTCTTCACCAAAATATTTTTCGCTTATGAAGGGTAGAGTGCAGTGTACTTTCTACTCTAAAAAGAGAATTTTCACGTGTGTGGACTTCACTCCCGGGGGAGTGGGTCCGGTAGGGAGGCAATATAGACAACCAGAACGTTGGCAGGAGAGAAAAACTACACTGGCTGTCTTCTAAAGTGAATTCTTTGAATCTATATTTTTCTTGGCTAGATTATTTGAATTTATTGAACATTTATTTTTACTTTTATTATTATTATAGATAAATCGCATTTCTGATCAACTTATATAAAAAGTTCTTCGAGCATATTTAAAATTTAATAATTCAAAAAATATTTTTCTTTTAATACAGGCATCCATATACTCGTATACATTGTATAGAAATAATAGGAATATCTAATAATAATGCTTTAACATTCCTATTATTTTCTAAATGGAATAAAAATACTATGTGAAGGTATTGAAAAATAATTTAATTTTGGTGGATTATTATTAACTCTAAATGTATTTAAAGTATTTTTAAATTAAATAATATACCGATTGATGATATTTGAAATTTAACATTTAAAATGTTTTTTTTTTTAAATTATTTATCATGTTAGTAGTTAATCAAATAAAATAACCTTTATAATAACTATACGATATTAATGATATGTTATTAATGGTCATTAAAAATAGAAAAATATATCACTTTAAATGCTAAATTCTTGTAATACGATTGGCAATTTAAAATAATAAATTATAAATATAGTATAGCATTTAACAATTTTTTTTTTTTATTATTAAAATTGAAAATTTATAGATTGTAAAATAATATGTTATCATATATAGAGCATATGTTCTTCTTCTTCTAAAATAGGATATTATAATGTGAATAATACTTACATCATAATTAGTATGAGGAGGGAGACTACCCAGTGATAGAACACTTATGCGGTTTTATGGTCGGGGATTAAATAAATCTCTACGCCAACGTGCCGAGTTGGCTCCCCCTTGAATGACTATAAGTTAGTCGGTGTGAGTGTGCATTTAACGATTAAAATAGACGTATTATTAAATGTACAAATTATTTTTTAAAAATTATAAAACATTCCGAATAAATTCAATACAATTGATTTAAATCAGAAGCATTTTCTCTTACCGATTGTATAAACTATAAATTTAAGTATTCAACTTCTGGAATCACCATATTATTAATGTTTTATGAACGTATATTATAATCATATTACTCTCGGATATGTTTCAGGTAGTGCCAAAAGATTACAAAACAATGGCGGCTTTATCGAAAGCCATCGCTAAAAACATTTTGTTCTCTCATTTGGACGAAAACGAACGGTCAGACATTTTCGATGCTATGTTCCCGGTCACGTTTCTACAGGGCGAATCTATTATTCAACAGGGTGACGAGGGAGATAATTTTTATGTAATCGACGTTGGCGAGGTTGAGGTACTGCTGTTTCTAAACCGTTTGTTTTCAATAGTTCAGTTCTCTCGTATACATACATATATCTCCCTATACACATCAACTATCGCGTAACATGTGTGCGTGTATTATGTAATATAGGTGTACGTGAACTCGGAACTAGTGACGGTGATCGGCGAAGGCGGGAGTTTTGGCGAACTGGCTTTGATACACGGTACACCACGGGCGGCCACGGTACGTGCTAAAACTGACATGAAGCTCTGGGGTCTGGATCGCGACAGTTACAGGAGAATACTTATGGGGTCGACGATCCGAAAGAGGAAAATGTACGAAGAATTCTTGTCACGCGTCTCTATTCTAGGTGAGTATTACACTTAGGTAAGCCCATACACGATACATATGGGCAACTTTTTATGTAATTTTGCCAAGTCACTTGATAATAAAAATATGAACTGGCGTGTTTATTACGTACATAAGATTAGTTGTAGTAGTAGAGGTTGTAAATATTTTTTGTTACCCCGCAGTGAGTTCCTAACTACACTTCAATCTAAAATTAATAAAACAAAACAAAATAAAATCTCATTAATTTCTATATATCCCATATTATTATAAGTCACTCGAATAGATAAATAATTTCATTTAATTATACGATTTATATCAAAAAGACACGTACAACTAATTATAAGACCATTAAGTGCATCATTCATCGATAATGTTCGATATAAGCCAAGTATTTTAATTTATTTAATGTACTAATTGTTATTGGTGCTTGACGACACTTCGATATCTCCCTGCCGTTAATTTACTGACTAACAAATGGAAAAATCCCCATTTTGGCTAAAACTTAACCCTTTTTTAGCCAACACTTACAGTTCCTTTTTCGGCCAGTGTTATTTTGAGCCAAAACTTACCGTTTCCTATTCTACAGTTTTATTCAAAATTTAAAACTTATATATTGAATAAAATGTTATTTTTTAATAACAATTATTACATACAACTGTATGAAAAAATAATAAATTTTAATAGTTGACAATAAAATATTCTTTCTATATAATGTACCTTAATTTAATTTATGTGTATATTATATGGAAACGATAAAGTACAAAATTTCGTTACTCTATATCAGTGATTCCCAACCGGTGTCCCGCGAGGGCCCTTTAAATATGCCGCGATAAATCTATAAATTGTTTTATAAGTATGTATTTACCAGCTTATTATTGATATTCGAGATGAAAACTTATCGAACTAATCGTAGATACATATAATATTATTTATTGTAAGTATGCCCGTTGCAGTCGTTTCGATCGACTGATTGTATTAATATATTTCACAATAAATAACCCTCTAATAGAGTAGACTGTAAATAGCATACATATATATAAAATATGGTTCACATAATATATGGATTGGTGTGCGGCGAAAATTTTGTTGGAGATGAAGTGTGCCGCATTGTAAAAAATGTTGAAAACCACTGCTCTATATTATAGCTAAAGACCGAATTTAATTGATATTGCAACTTTTTGTTGACACCCGGTAAATAAAATCTGATCAAATATTTATACGAATCAGATTAATTACATTTTTCCTATTTAATTTAAAAGTACAATTTTCAACGATTGTGCATTTTTTGTAATTATTGCAATTTTGTAAACTTCACATGATAAAATATGCAAATTTTTACTTCCAAAGTGATTTTACAAAAAAAAATATAACTACTACGTAAATTTTTACATTTAATTAAATATAGTTTAGGATTTTTAATATTATACTTATCCACAAAACTCATAAGTTTAAAAGAATCAAATAGTCAATTACTTAATAGTTTAAACATATTTAGTGAAATTGAAAATATTTCTATAAATATTCTCTGTCCCAATAGAAAAATAGTTAAAGATAAATTAAAATATGTCTTACAAAAAAAATGAAGGATATAAAACTATTAAAACTTACTCTGAGATTATGACAGAAAATAAAAATGTTTATGTAGATGCAATACCAAATTTTTTAAATTATTTTAAATATGCATCAATAACAAGTGTTGCGTTAAACGTATTTTTTCATTAATTAAATATATTTTAAGTAACAGATGATACAATTTTCAAGACACACAATTTAGAGATGTATATAATTATAAATTTTAATTCAGAAAAACGATATATTTTGTAAATATTATATTAATGTCCATAATATTATTTAAGTAAGTAATTAATGATTATATATTTGATATGATTTTACTATGTAATTTTAACGTATATTTAATTGCAATTTTAACATATTTATACAGCGATTTTGATACATTTTCATTGCAATTTTGGTATCTTCTTAGTGTAATTTTAAGATATTTTTAATGCAATTATATCAGGTCTTTAATTATAGCCTTTAAAGTTTATATATCAGGGATGATGAATTTATTGCACGCGTGTCAAAAGTTACACTTTGACCAAATTTCAGTAAAGTGCAAGAAAATTCAATTATTAAAAATTTTACACAAAAAAAATTATCCATTTATAAAACTTTAGTTGTAAAAAAAACCTTGATTAAAAAAATTTGATACTTGATTCAAAAAACTTCGTCGCTCCTGTTTTTAAGTATATTTAGGACACATTTACATTATATTATATCAGACAAGGAACAACTCTGATTTTTATCTTTATTTCCAAAAAACAAGCTATGAACATAACTAAATGTACACTGAAGATTATAAAAATAGTAAAATTTGTCAAACAAAAATTAATTATTAATTTGACTAAGGTAATAATATAATATTTTATTGCCAACTATTTTATTTTAGAATTAGTAGGAGAACTAGTAATGATTGGTTGCTTTTCAAGTCATACATGTTATTTACTGTTTTTTTTCTGTTTTTTATTTTCCTATAGTTACTTATTGTACCACCACACAGATTGTAATTTTACTATTTTTTCCAATAAAATAATAAAAAAAAGCTATTTTATTTCAATATTTTTCAATATATTTTTACGTAATCATTTTTATCAAAAAATTATATCTTTGAATATAACCTTATTTAATTAAATGTAAAAATTATTAATTTCAGTTGTTAAATTTGTAAATTTTAAAAAAAATTGTACTGGCTGAAAACGGTGACCTCAATAAATCGACTACGATTTGGCCCTTATAATTCTACACATGAAGTGTACAAATGGAGTGCGACCCAGTTCAAACCAGAATGTCTGATAAATATTATGTTAATGCTACTAACATTTTTTTAAGTGTCTACCACTAATGGTGACTATAATATAAGATATAAAATTATTACATCACGAATAAAGTTCTATATTTGAATAAGAAAAATGTATTATACATACTATAGTATCTTTTCACTATAATATTATAATTATGTTTAACAAAAATGATTGATAATATTTCTTTTTAATTTTGTTTGTTATAACTCATAAATTATTAGGCCCTTAGGTTTACAATTTATAATTGTTGTTTGCTTATGTTTAATCCGGTTTAACATTTTGAAGAATTAATGCGAAAATGTAAGAATAAATATTTTTTTAATTTAACTATTTCTTATTTTGAGATATTTTATATGCAATATTTTGTATTTATCATGTTGTTGAGATCTGGAAATCCAAAGTTGTGATTTTATCTGTCTATGTCTATCATATGCATAACATGTTAATTTGGACGGGTTAAATTTTCTACGTATTTCATTCACTGTTGTGAAGAAATGTTGAAAACATTTTAATTTTCCTTTAAGTTAATTTAGTGGTATATTTATACTCGTGCGCTTTTTCGTGTATTAGATGCATGCATCATAGAGCACCACGAGTTGAACAAAAAATCTTTTGTTCAGCGCATGCCCAGTTGAATAGCTAAATATTCTTGACGCACGCTACAACACAAGGTTTTCCGCGCTCAGTGGGAATCCGTTCAACACGCCATGCTTTTTATATTCAATTTCACTTCAGTAGTCAAATATCATATCGTTATTTATAACTTAAATTTAGCTGGAACAGCCTCTCTAAAACTAGTGTTTTGTTTTACTATTTCCGGTTCAATTATATTTAGTATTGAGTAAAAACTTGCTCTGGACTTTCGTGTAAAGATTTTAAATAGAATATCTCTTTCTTATTACAAAACATCAATAATTCCAAAATTTCAAATTTTTAAATAATTTTTGACCCACAAAGAACGCTTCTTCCTACGTTTTTTATTTGTACTTGCAATAATCAAGTAAACCGCACAAAAACCGTGAAGTACATGTAAATCCGGCACATATTTTGTTAACAACCTGGAAAACGACTGCTTTGTGACGTCACTAGTGTGAACAGAAAAAGCATGCATCTATTACATTCCACAAAGACATGCATTAGATGAAAGCAGAATTGAAAGTTAAAACGCAAGTTGAATTGAAAGTTGAAGTGGAAAGTGCATGAGTATAAATATACCTAAAGACCTACTTTTTTCCATTCTATATTTTTGTTTAAATTTTGCAAAAATTAGTTGTTATTTTTTTATTATCATTAAATGATTTCTAAATTTAAATTGTTTTCCATTAAATGTTATTAAATATTATTAATATTATTTAAAGTTTTTTGTGTATTTTGAGGAATAATTCAATCAACGTACTAATGGATAATATTAATATATGTCAATATACATAGCAAATTGCCACTTTCGATTTTTTAATGCTCTCAATTATATAATGTAGTATCGTTGTAGAAGTATTTAAATTAAGATATTTAAATATACGTTTCACTTAAGCTCGATTTTTCTCAAATGATACAATACATTTTATTTTAACGCAGTATTACGAATTAATACTAACGAAAATAATTCAAACATAATGTACAATTTTGAATAGTAATTTTGTTATATATCTTTAAGAATTGTATTTGGTTGTATTTAATCTTCATACAAATGTATTATTACTAATTTAATGGATTGAATTGTGTCTGTTACAATAAATGATTTAATTTACATTTAAATAACGTATTTCACGTTTACAATTTATATGTAATCATTGTTTGAAGAGTTAATCATAGATTGTGAATAATAATACCTTTTAAGAGACGTAAGTTTATGGTCTAATCATAAAAATACAAAAAGTTTTACGTCAATACGTAGTATTGATTTTTGTTATTTCTCTCAATTGGATTATTTTATTTAATATTAGAACTTAAAATTTTTATGTTTATATTTTTAAAATAAATTGACGGTCTGTAAAATATATCAATAAGTAAACATAATGAAACAAATTTAATTGACATGAGTAATTCATTTGGTGAAGAGACCCATTGGCAAAACTCTCGTATAACTTTTTATCTATTTAATATAAAAATTAAATTAGATTTTTTTTTGCAACGGGACCCGTTTCTTTTTTGGAGTTGCCTTGGGTTTACAAGTTGAGTGTGGGAGTACATATTTCTTATAAAGGGGTTTATATGTAAGTTGAGATGATAATGAAATAATGTATAGGATGTAGAGGCAACTTCTTTAACCGTTGTGATTTTATCTTTGTAAATCTTGTAAAGGGAATCATTGCTAACGTACTACAATGTGTTTGTAATTAATCGAAGAATAATATTCTGATGTGCTTGTAATGAACGATTATTGAAGGTTGACTGGTTCCTTAAATTTGAATTCCATAAGACCAGATGGGTATTTCTATTGATTTATAAATTAATAATTTTGTTTTTAGATTAAGTTTGGATTTAATAATTGATGTTAAGTTTTTTAATTATTTGTTGTCTTTTTATTTTTAAATGAGGTTTCCAAGTGAGGCGTTTATCTTATATTCAACCTGAAACGAAAAGTTAAAATAAGTTTTCTAAAGATGTTTGTTTGATTCCATTTAAATATTATATTGGTGAAATAATGATTCTCCATGTAATCTAATTATAAACATTGAACTAAATATTTTCACTAGGTAATCAAATCCTAATATTATCGTAATTCCTACCAATTATATTTGTGTTAAATAATATAATACAATGCAATTTATTATTATTTTAAAAACATATTTAATTTACTATAGAAAATATTCAAATACGTTTATTGAAATATTAATTAAATAAAAATAATAATTAACCGAAACATAATGTAATTTTTAAAATATTTGAATTTTATTAATTTATATGTCATATAATATTCAGTTCTAAAATAGCCTTATGAATATTGACTTTTTTTTCAATCGATTAAAACAAATTTTCAATACTTCTAATGTAATAAAAATAATTATTTTATTTTTTTATAACGTGTATTTGCAATCTATCAAAACATAATTCTTCATATCTACATAACAATATTTTAAAAACAAAAATATTAATGGTAGTATTTAAATTTTAAGACGTACCAAATCATTTATAATTAAAAAAAAAAAAAAGGAACATTAGCTTTAAATATTTTTATTCTTATTAAATATTAAAAAATTTGGTTTTAAAAAAAAATCCACTGGACATAATGAACGTATTATTTTGTGTAACATGAACATTTTTTATTCCCACGCATGATACCTAAACGTATATAATATTATTTAAAATATCAACAATTGACGATAAAAACATGTATCATTCTAAAGTATAACGTTAATTTTGCTATGGTGTATTTTATATACTAAGATTATTACAGGCTTTAAAGTAAACCTTGCTCCAGATTTTTTCGGGTCACATTAATAAAATCAATTGTGTATTTAACCCTCATTAATTATAAGAGGAAAATTAGTTTTCGTTTACACAGTAGCTATAATAGTGGGATATAATTAAGGGCTATCGCTTGGAATGTTACATTTAAAAGAAATAGCGTCATTCATCTTTGTTAAGACGTAATGGTTGTGGTGAAAAAATAAAATAAAAATAATAATTAAAAATTTTCTTCGAGAAATAAAAATTAAAAATGGATTCGTCTTTAAGTTATTGTTTTTGTTCGTGGGAGGCAAATGAACAAAACCTAGTGTACCCACAATGAACATAATTTTAACCTTGTAGAACAATAATGTCATTTACGCATTAACATGTTTTTAGAAAACACTATGATTAATGATATGTGACGAGGAAAAACGGTTAAATATAGATAACCGCCATGTAGTGCTTTTACCTTCACACGGAAATGCTTATCACATTAATATAATGTATATAAAATAAAACTATTATTGTTCAATTAATAATTATTAATACTTGAACTATTTAAATGTAATAACTTTAAACAAACATAATGATGTAGGTTTTGAAATTATTTTTTTAAAAACTTGTTTTTCGAACTTTTTATACACTAATAATATAATACAGCGGTTCTCAATCTTTTTAGGACCGCGACCCAAATTTTTTTCCAAAAATCTATCGCGACCTCATAGTTTTACATTTACAGAATCAATACAAATAATTTCTAAAAACAAATTTATTCTATTTTATTTCTTATTTACTACTTTATAATAATAATAATAATAATAATAATAATAATAATAATATAATACTTAATTAATAATTAGGCGTATGTGATGAATGTGCTTGTTTCTTACTATCTGTATAATTAAAAAAAACTTCTCGCGGCCCTCAAAAAATTAACTCGCGACCCCCTAGGGGGTCGCGACACATAGTTTGAGAAACGCTGATATAATATAATTGTTTTCACGCTTACACGATTTTTTTTTAATTAGGTAAATGTGTTAAAGGTACACATACATATGCAACCTATACATAAAAACCCAGTTGATAAATGGATACGTACATTTTTATGCTTTAGATTAACCAAGTAAACTGTAATTATTTATAAATTTACTGTTTACAGACAATTTTCTGTTGTATCATATGATAAATATAAATATAATTAATGTTTAGATACGTTTTAAAACAATAATTTTTAAAGTACAACTTTTTTTCTTTTTGCAACGGAACTTCGATTTATATATAGATGATATATATACGAGTATGAATTTTAATCCGCGTAATATTCTAAAATATTTCGTTGGAAATGTTTACTACAAACTTAAACTGAATACTTCGGTCTGCGTTTTATGATAAAAGCATACAATAATAGAAATAATAAATAATAGAAAATGTTGTTACTTTTATGCTTTATAGTTACTCAGTTACGATGCTAATTATATAAAATAAATTTAATGTGTTATTTATTTTGCATATGTGTTAAATTTCGAATAATCAGGCATCTTATAATCATTAAATGATTTGATATTAAACCAAAATCATACGTCTCAGTAATCTTCGAATAAATCCTTGAGGGGGAATATTCAATTATCACATACATCTAGTTTGTTAACAATGACTTATAGTGCTCCGTCGTATGATTCGTGAACCATAATATATTGATTTATTATACTATAATAATGTAGATTACAATTATTTATACCTATCGTACATCAACAATAATAATATAGTTAAATTTTAGGTCACTAGTGTTTCAAATATTTGATCATAATATAAAAACATAGTTGAAGTATATTGAAAATGTTTCAAACTTGAAAGTAAACAAAAATTGATGTACGATTATACATTATACAAACGATTTTATCATTTTGATTGTAATATACTACAAAATACTAAATATTTGTGTACAAAACTTGATCATCTTATTAAATAATTTTTCTGTTTTCAGATTTTTATCAAAAAAAAAATAAATAATGTTTCATAATTTAATATTGTTTTGAGCATTCTCTTTTATTTATTATAAAATTTATATTGTTCTACCAAAACTGGTAAAATCAAAACAACTTCTAGTTTAAATATATTTCTAAATAAACCACTCGAAAACAAAATACATATAGTTATTAAATAAATATGTAAATGAAAGGATGGTTTTTTCTCTATAATTGCATAGCTGTAATATGTTCGATAAAAGTTAAATAATAATAAAAATTGTATCACAGTTTTGGCTTAGCCTTTTATTTATTGTCATTGATTTTTACTCTCTTATTATTTTTTCAAACAAATTTAGGTATAGCAGTACTTTACATAATATATATTCTCTAAATTGTTAGAGTAAAATATTATTTGTACAAAAAATAAAAAAAGAAGAAGAATTTAAGCAGAAGGTTCGAGTAATTGAATAGTAATAAAAATATATTAAATAAAATGGAAAAGTGAGAAAAATTTTTCAATCTTATGGCTATACAAAAAAAAAAAAAAAGACCCAAAAATTAAATTAACTTTAATTAGCATTTTCTACAGAGAAAACTTAATAAAATAAGTTAAGTCTAGTTAGTGTTACATAATCACAGGGACGTGATCTTTATTTTTAAATATATTTATTGTAACGTTGGTGGATTACTTTGAACAAAATTCAACCATGGTTGAATCTACTAGTAAAATTTTTAAAATTGTAATAAAATTTTTTGAATTAAGCTATAAATTACGCATATAAATATATCAGTTCAATAGTTTTAATAATATTTTATCAAAACTTTAAAATTATTTGTTTTATTGCGTTGGTAAATATTCTAACTATTTATATATTATAAAATAATAAGTTTTTCTTGCAATTCAATTCGTGAAGAATCAATGAAAACATAAAAAAATGTCTATAAGTACATCTATTTCTACTCATAAAATCTAAATGATTATAATTTATAAAGATTTAATGTATATAGCTTAGAAATTAAATTGGTGGTGACTAAATCTTTATCGTAATTACGAAATGTTTGTTCTTTAAAATTTAATGAATCTCGCTACAGGAAAATCATTCTATCATCAATAAAATTGCATTTTTCTGCGATCGATTAATGTCGATATCTATTAACAATGATTGCCGCCTGATTAAATCATGTTAATTCTAAATCACAAAATATAGATCAATACTTAAGATACTAGTTGTAATATCAACCCGAGGAAACATTTTACTGTTTCAGCATAATTACAGCTACTGACCATTAATTACAATTTTATTAATTAACGTTCGTGCAACTGCGCGCAAGGGTGTATAAAAAAAAATGTATTTACCAGTATATATAAGATTAATGGTATCTACTTAACTTCGGTATGCATTTATCAACTATTAAAATATAGCTTTATACATAATATTATTATAATTACTATCTACATTGATTATAAGTACTATAGTATTTATTTACTAGTATTTATAATAAATAATATTATACAAAATTTAACGCAATTACGCACTCCTGTGAAGTTATATCGCAAACAATAACACTAAGTACGCGTTTATATCTAAAAGCGCGCATATAAAAAGAACTATCGATATATTATTTACTGTATATAATAGTATAAAATAATAAAAAATAAAAATTAGTAAATGGTTTATACTCATAAGTTAATATTTAAATAAACAAATAGTTTATGTACTGAAATAAATAAATGCTTAGCCTGGAGCCTTATTATACCTGTAAAGTACGATCGGTTTTAATTCGAAGCCGGTCTTACTTTACCTACAAATATAATATCACTCCAGGCTAAGCATTTAATTATTCATTTTTTTATTTCTATCTATAAACTATTTGCTTATTTATATATTTATATAAAATAGTGTTGTTATTTATTTTAAGTATGATTTGTACGTGTGTTCGCAGAGAGCTTAGACAAGTGGGAGAGACTGACGGTGGCCGATGCCCTGGAACCCGTGTCGTTCGATGATGGTGAAACAATTGTCAGACAAGGCGAACAAGGAGACGATTTTTACATAATCGTCGAAGGAACGGCGCTCGTCTTACAACAACGAGTGGAAGGAGAAACTCTGATCGAAGTTGGCAGACTCGCACCGTCCGATTACTTTGGTACGTACATTATCATCATCAGTACATTATATGGTAACGTTGGGTCGTGCATTAGGTTGTGTATACATTGATGATAACCCAACACTAGATAATGAGACAGCAGTTCTCGATGCAACAAATTTTGTGAGGGCAAATATCAAAAATATTTAAATCTTATCGAATTTCTTCTCCCTATACACCTTACGGTGAATACGGTTGTTAGGAGCGAATATTTGACCAGGGAATAATATCATGCTAAAGGTGTAGAAAATCGTAAAACAAGCCGCCAATTTTACTACTTTTGATTTCCCGTTCTCATATCATTGATAAATTAGTTAAATTACAGGTTGTCTCGTTCTTTCTACGGCTAACCATCGCTAGCGTAAAGTTTTCATATTGAACCCTTTCTTTTTAAACTATTCTGTAACGTTCATTTTCGTCTAGTACATAATTTAAATCATCAATTTAAACCTTTAGAATAAAGAAAAATATGATTTTTACCATTTTTTAATAATTAATTTACGAGTATAAAGTTTTTAATGCTGAACTACAAATTTAATAATACTCATAATACAGAAATTAGCAACGTGAATGAAATTATTCTATGGTAAATCCAATATCTTTATACTGACTATCGATAAAAGTATATTTTATTCTTCATGAAATTTACAATGATAACGATTTACATTTTATTATCATAAGTTTAATATTATATACTTAGTAAGTATACTAGTATTACTTACATCATAATTTGTATTAAATGTGTGCTATTAAAAAAAAAAAAAACACGTTTTTCTATATTTTAAAATTTTGGATTGGTTACCATAATCCGGCCGACAACGGACATTATAGAAAAACTAAAGTACGAAAAGTACATTATGGTCAAAAAAGGTTCCACCCGGTTATCGTAGTATAAATCATTGTTACCCATATGCCATTCGCGTTAAACACATTATAATTGTTCTGCTCGATCCAAATACCAGATGGCATACGGAATATCCTTGTTTTTATTATAAATGTATTTATATATAAAAAAAAACCCATCATTCATGTAACCAATGTATATCACCGTCTTGCGTCAAAAATACCGTGTTCTTAAGATAGCGGTTGGTATCTGATACAAATCGATAATGCTTTTTTAACCAATTCGGTCTCTGAAAAATAATATATATCTTATGATAATAGAGAAATATTTGAAACGCCACGTGTAAGATCATACGACGTTTGTATAATTTTGTACGTCATGTGTTTACAATATTATTGTGATGATATCTATTTATCCCTTTCCTCGGGTGTAAAACTGTCGTACCGTCAAAGAAAAACGCGTTACAACGTGTGTTGTACTCCTACGCGTGTAAATAAATAGGTACATATATGCCGTCGTCAACGATCACACGTTCAAAATAACCTCGTTGGTTTCAGGTTAGGTTAACACTCGTTTGCATCCTGTTCGCACTTTGACAAAAGGATGACATTTTTATTATTTTTTTTTCCTCCGTTCTCGTTCTCGTCGTGTGCAATATTTTATTTGTCCCCTAAATACGTTTGAACTCGCTACGATCGATACGTTCGCGGTCGTTGCGACGGATCCAATTTTAAATTCTCGTCGTACGTTCGGCGCGGAATGTCATAGCGTCTTTCCATTTGTCTTGGGTCCATCGGAGGAGGAGCGTGGTAACGATGGACGTGTGCGGGGAAAGAGTGTGCTTTAGAATTCTCCACGGTTCCGGATGATGATGACGACAGTGAGAAGTATGTGACGACGAAATCAAGAGGAAAATATACAATTATTGTTCAATTGTCGTCCGCAAAATTGGAACTCTGATGCGCGATACCGTTGACGCAAACGAAACACTGAGTGTCTTGTGCAGTGCAAATGATGCCGAAACGCTACCGCGGTAATGTAATCAATTCGCGTACTTTCGAATTCTTATCCGCCTACTACTTTTCCCTAACGTTTTCGTGTCGATGTCCTCGCAATTGAATACAATACGGTGTATTTATTGTGGATAAACGGCATAAATACTCACATATTTATCTTTAATTTGGAGCCGAAAGACGCGTGCGTCACGCAAAATATGTTCTGATCCAACACGATATAATACTTTCATAATTTAAAAAAAATGTCGGTAATTGTTCCCGCTTTGAAATATGAATATAAAATAAAACAACGAAAACTAATTAAAGAATATATATATAAGTATATAGTACTTTATGTTAAAGAAACGATACTCCATGAGCATTTAATAATTTAAAATATCTCTCGGGTGATAATTATTTTAATTGATATTGCCAACTTATATGTATATGGTTAATCATCGAAATATAATTCTCGTCAAGTTCAATAAAAATAAATCATGAATAAATAGGACACTCTGTAGTGCATAGGCGCAAATTAGGGGGGCTTGGGAGCTATGCCCCTCCCAAATTTAGCCATAGCTCCCCAAAAATCTACAAATTTAAAATGTTATAATATTATAAATATGTACAGTTTTGTTTTTTTTTTATATATATTTAAATAATATTATATATTACGAGATGGCCATGTTAATTATAAAATAAAAATTATCACTGGTATTGTAGAATTAAATGTATAATATTAGTTTGATGAGCGATTTTCCAGTTTCCTTATAATAAACATTAAAAGAAAAGTATCAAATCGGCTTAAAGCTGAGGATATATTAATTGAGTATGCTAAGACCAATAAAAGGTTACAATTATAATTTGTTTTTTATTTTGATTGATATATACGAGTAGATATAATAAAATAAATTAATAAATGTATTACTATGTTGTTAAAATTATGTTATCATAAGTCACAACCCCCCTACTTAAAATTTGTGGTAGGTCGACCGTAATAATAAAGATAAAAAAAATTTAATCAGATTATAAAGTAATATTATAAGGTAAGATATGAATGATGATTGGTGGAGGTGTGGGGGGCAAAGCCCGCACGGGTTTGCTTGCCCTTAATATATTCAACCCTCCCCCAAGTCAAAATTTGAAATTGCGCCTATGCTGTAGTGTACAATACGCACACATTATATTAATATTATAAACAACAAAGACAGGCTGTGGATTTTGGTTGGGATCGTCGAAACCCGTTTAAGATAGGAACAATATTTAGTCCTGTCGCTGCGATTATACTAGAAATTTTCAAAATGTATTATTTTTTTAGCTTCGTCTTATTTCGCTAAAGAATTTAGAAAATTAGAATAAAATTTCGTCTTGTTTCTGGTTTCCGTCCGAAAACACAAGTGTTTCGATCGGCAACGAATAATTGCTTATTCGTCTCCGATTGGACTTTTGTGTTTCCTTCCGTTCTCATAACGGCAGTACGATCAATATATAGATATACATATCTTTAGAGAAACCATCAAATTTATTAAATACTCCTTAAGCATTAACTCATTGCCTATAAGACACAAATTAGCTGATATTATGATTATATACAATATTTGAACAACCATATTGTCTGTCATAATCTATTAGCTTTAGAGAAATCATCATATTGGTTTCATACTTCTTTTGTAGGTGTTGACGGTTTTGAAGTGTAGAAACACGAGATTTTAAATAAATAACAGAGTTTTTATTTTAACAATTAAAATACAATTGTTATAATAATAATAAAAATGCAGACATACGACCAGCCATTCTTTCGCTCTTAACCGTCGTACGTGAGATGCCGCCGTCCGCCGAGGCGACGGTCCGCACCGCCGGCGGCGGCCAGACTGGTTCGGTCGCGTCCTCGCGGACGTCATAGGGACGCCGTGGTCGTGGTTATAACAATCACGACACTTTCAGAAATACAAAAAACCTGGATTTATTTACAAAACCGCATTATTAAACCAACAGAGGTAATAATATATTATTTTCAAGAGCTTTTGTTTCGACCAATAAAATATTTAATGAGTTACATTTGTCTATTGTTATATTACACCTTATAATAAATTTAAATACAAGCATTAGACATTTAAAAAAAATATTATGTCAATCTATAAAAAATAATTTTATTACCTTAAAATTAAAAAAGATGAAAAGGAGAATTATCGAATAAGTAAATATAATAATATTTTAGCATATCGTCACTTACATTTGCAACCTTAAAATGTATGTTTCAGGTGAAATTGCACTATTACTCGACCGTCCGCGAGCGGCTACAGTCGTCGCCAACGGACCGTTGAAGTGTGTGAAACTCGATCGAGCTAGGTAAATATTATAATCATCATAATGTTATTTATGTACACTGCGCGCGCCTTATACATGGACTCTCCTAAGACCGTTGTCACCGTATCCTATAACCCTTCTTCACCCCACAGCTGGTAACCGCTCATTCAACGTACTCGTTTTGGTCTGTTTTGAGGTACATTACGCAGCTATAGACTTGCATACCTTTCTGAACATAAGCTCAAAGGTCGACCTGTACATTTATCCTTCGGAAATACAACATTAAATAGGTTTCCGTGTCCTTTGTATGCGCGTGATAATGGTATACATAACATGGCTTGTGATTGCAGCATGGGACACCCGAATGTTTCGGTTTCTCGAATAATATGCTGTATATTATGTTATACGAGTATAATACAATAAACCATGCTGTTGACTGGAGAGAATTTATATACCGCCGTGTTATAATTAATGTGACGTTTTAACGACTAGTTTTAGTACAATTAACGGCTTTAACTTCAGAATAACAACTTTACCGAGTATAATACATATTGAAAAGAACTACAAAGTACAAAAAAAAACAAACTTAATTCCATATTGTTTCTTAAATATTTTTTGAGTGAGATTTGATTACTTTTATTTTGTATTTACATCCATCGCTGTAAAATTGTCAGCTCTCCGATCCATTTTCAACAACAATTTTTTTGCACTTCTCTGGTATTTAAAATGTTTATTATATATTTTTCGGTTTATTACCCATTTTTATTGGTTTTTGCGCATGATATATTTATAACTAACATTTAAAAATAGCTCTTAATTTATCCACTTATAATTCAGTACCAAGTCCAAAAATACATTTTTACAACTTTAAAACTATTTGTAAACTTTTTTTCTAAAATACACAAATTTTTCTTAAAGTTTTATCCATCATTGTAAAATGTCATGGCTACTTAATATAAGCACGCATATCATCTATTATTTATAATTTTATTTTTTTCATTCTGTCTATTTTAATCGTATAAAATTATTTATTCTTTATCTTCTTATATTCTGTTGTTCAAATACATCGCTGCTTTATGTTCAATATTGTATGTATATATATATATATATATACAAGGACAAGTAAACTATAAAATTAATGTGTCAAAAACACTGGCAACTCGTAACCGATTTTTACGAGTGTGTTATATGTATATAAATGGCATACAATTTGTATAGAGGCTTAAAAAAAAAAAACTTTAAAATTGAAAATCCAATACACAATTGACGCAACAGACGGCAGTCAATACTTTACCGGTAGTTGTTGGAAATAAATACTTGGATACGGCTGATGATCAAAAATCTAATGAAATTGCGTATAGTATAAATTACAATAAGATGGAATGTAAGATTTTAGTGTCCTACTGAGATAAGTGAATATTTTTGAGAAGAAATTTAAAATATTTGACTAATGTTTTTGATTTTTTTTTTTTAACTAACATTAAAACATAATTTTCTAAATTGATATCTCATCATTATCTTTAAGCTAAAATTGTAAAATAAATTACTTCCCTAAAGTACTTTTTTTTGAAATTTATAATCAATTAATGAGTTAATAAATAATATTTAGAGTTCTTTCTGTTACCAACAAAATGGGTGGATAGGTGGTACATAAAAAATAAATAAAGTACATAATTATGAAACCAATACAATCATTCTAAAAATATAGAAATTTATACTAGACAGTTGAAATCAAAGATTTTACATATATGCACGAATACACTCAAAATCAGTAAATATTTATTTAATAACAAATTAGCATTGGTTGAACGACATGACTTAGCTATATTAGCAGTAAATATATTTATTGAAACTATCTCGTATATTATACGAGATGATATTAAAAGTATTTTCCCCTAAAAACTTTTGATTAAAATAACTTTAATTATTAATATATGTACCTTTAATAGATTTAGGACAACATAAGGAATTAAAACTTTGTGTGTATTTTCTGACAGAGATTTGATCATGTTTTCTCCTATATTAGCGAAAGTCACCGCTGACGTAAACGTATATTGTTAACGTCAAGTTTATACATTGACAGGTAGTAAACTAGTTAATTAAATGGAACCAATTTAATAACGCTGAAACAATATAATTGCTATTTGACTATTAACATTTTACAGCGGTATTTCTCGTAGTTTTTGCTTGCGGTAACATAACAATCACCAAATTATTCAGCACTTAAACAAATGATGATTAAATATTAGAAATTATATTAAATATGAATACCATTTTAAAAGAAAACGTAAATTATAATAAATAATATAAATAAACGGCTGGCGTCTCTAGTTTAAAAAATAATAAATATGTACATTTCTTTAATTTTCAAAAAATAGCAGAACCACTGAAGATCATTCTCACTTATTTTCAAAATATATTCAGCATAAAATGTATACTCTATAGCAAGGGTGGGCAACTTTTTATTTGACCTGTGCTATATTTTCAAACCATATCATACAATTTTAAAGTTTATTGTCTATACTCTATCTTATCGATATAATAATTGTTATCTGGTATTAAACATCGTTAAATGTCTAAAAGTCATATGTATGTATGTACGCATAGCTTTCAACGATAGCTATATGTACCGCACTATTTTACTATATTAGTTTTTTCACTCGTGTCGTGCTGTCGTATGTATTGAATTTATTATTTCCGTGTATATAAATGCTAATTAAAATTTATATTTTAAATTACTTTTTTTTTCTTTTCTACGCTCTGGCCCGTTAGATTGTAATTTTCTAAAAATTGGCCCTCTATTGACTTTGAGTTGCCCATTCCTGCTTTGTAGATGGTAATTATACTATGCGTGTACTGGGTTCTATGAAATATAGTGTGAGGTATATAGACGCTACAACACTATCATTCTTTATTCTTACTTCAAACGAGTTTGAAACAATTATTACTTTATATTCAAACAATTTTTCTTTATGAAAAGTGAAAGTTTCATGATAAAATAAACATGGTTGCAGTACGACACCTTATATGGCAAAACTAGGGTTAGAACATTATGATTTTTAAACAACAAACTTTTTTTTATGATTTAACCTTACCATGTACTAAAAGAGAAGATAAATTCTTTCGAATTAATAATGTTCGTATAAAAAAAAAATCTTATTTTGCTCATTTCTCTATATAATTTATAGTTATTTTTTATACGTAATACCTATGTTATACAATTTAATAGATAATAGTACTTATACTTGAAGGTACCTATTCATAAAACTGCTTCTAGAATAAATTATAGTGTATCATTATATATCACAGAAAACTACTTAGATTTTACTCAAAATAAAAGTTTGATTGTAAAAACAACAGTTATAAAATTTGTGTTTCTTACATTTCTTCGTAGTATTTTACACAGTTAAATTAATATGACATTTTTCTTAACAATTATTTTTATGTTATTTATTATCATCCAATGACTACACAATTAAAATTGTTTAGATAAATTAGTATATATCAGATATATCAGTAGAAAACTATGAAATTATTACGTATATATTTTAAATTAATTTTACGTAATATTTTTGTAGTATTAACATCGTAAAATTTATATTCGATTGCCCAGAGTTGTTTTACTTTTAATTTTTCTATTTTTAAGTTTGAAAAAATCCTTACTTTTCTTATCATCTTTTTGTTGTTTAATTTGAAATGAAAAATTTAATTTTGAATTAAGTGTTCGACGAATACTATGCATATAATAAATCGTTAGTTAGTACGAATTATATATATTACGGGCAAAAGTCGAAATTGGGCAAACCTCTGAAATGTCCAGGCAAAACGTGAACTGCCCACAATCCTTGGGCAAAATGTCATATTTCGGCTTTTGACCGGGCAAACCTAGTTATGACCAACCTCATTTGAGCAAAACCGCCAAAACCGTATACTGACTTATCGTTTAGGGCAAAACCGTAGAACCTTAAATACGTTCGCTAATATTAAATACAAATAATTATAAAATAAATATTATTGTACAAATATAATTGAATAAACTTAATTAATACATTTAAACCTCAAATGGGCCAAACTGTAGCGTTTTAAATAACTTCACTAATATTAAATACAGAAAAATAATAATCATAAAATATTGTATAGATATAATTTAATATACTTAAATAATAATAAAAAATAATATTTTTGTTTATTTGCTGCTACACATATTAGAACCATGGCATTTATAACTACACAAAATATTTTGTTTTTTACATTTGCATCGTCTCGTAGTGCACTTAGTTTTGCAAGAATAAAAAGTAAACTTTTGTTCTCCAATTAATGAATTTTGAATATTAGCAGTCCTCAGTGGTATTTCGATATTCGGTACTTCATTGCTACTAATAAATTGTTCCTTGCATAGAAATATTTGGTTTCTGACATAAAGTGATGAAAAAGTACCCTTATACATATTTAAGACTCTACGGTTTTGGCCTTACGATAAAAGTCAGTAAACGGTTTTGGCGGTTTTGCTCAAATGAAGTTGGTCATAACCAGTGGCGCCGTATTTTTTTAAAAATACTATGACATCCTACATCTAGGGACCCCCAATTTTTTTTTTCATTTTTTAGCTGAACAAAATATTTATATGTATTTTTTGCTATGACCTGTTTGAACATAGGTAAGCTATTATCTAGCTATTAAGCTGTGACTTAACACGGTTTTGATAAACCATATGAAATCGAGAACTAATTACCTATTATCATTTAAATATTCATAATACAAATAAAATAACATATTAATTACCATAATACTACATAGATTGTCAAGTTTTTATTTAATTAAAAATTAAAATCTTATAAAATTAATGATTTAACTAAAATACTACTTTTTTGTGCAAATATATCTACTACTAAATCTATATCAATCATAATGTCACTCTCACAAGGAATTTTAACTAGTCCTTCTAGGCGGTCTTCGGATGTTAACGATCTTAATCTTTTTTGACTAGTTTCATTTTTGAAAATAATCTTTCAGTACTACAACTAGAAACTGATAATGTTACAGCAATTTTAATATCATAATTAAGATGTGGGAATACACTATCTAAACCAGTAGAATGTAATAAATTAAAAATATAAATTAAACTTGTAAAAAATATAATTTTACAAATTGTTGGGCTCATTAGACACAGGTTGGACTGATTGAATTATAAAAATGTTAACAAAAATGTTAAATTACTTAAATATATTTGTAAAAATGTACTTATTATTAAATAGTTTTATATATTTACCTTGGAAATTATCCTAGATTATTAAAATGTTTGATAATCTAATGCAGTGATATAATAAAGGAATAACAATGACATCACTAACTATTAATACATCAAATTGTCAATGAAAACATAAAATAATATTTGATTTAGTCTATTTATTTCTAATAACTAAAATATTTTTAAAAACATAACCAAGTAAATACAATTATTATCAACAAAATTTGATTATTTCCTACATAATGTGAAAATATACCCAAAAATAGCATTTTAAACCCTAAATTAGCAAAATAGCAATAAAACCCGTAAATATGCAAAAAATAGCACAATCAAATTTTGTGTGTGATATCCGAGTAGTGAGAAACATACTTGTATCTTACTTTGGATGTTCTAGGATGAACCAAGAAAAATATGCATTTACTAGAACTTCTGAGCCTTGATTATAGCAATAAGTCTACAATTCTACATGCAGTAAATACTTACTATTATACTATTATAGTATTATTTAAAATAATGATATTCATTTTTATATCAGTTAAAACTATTTAAAAATAATGTAACAAATTTTGAATTTACTTACAGACTACAGAGTAGTGTATAGTTACGTATACAGTAGTCAAATATTATTCACTCAATTACTTCGTAAAAAGTAAAACCATAAAAATATAAAATCAATATATCTACCTTAGTAATTAAATAAATAAAGACATAACGATCATTTATCATTATCCTTTACCTTAAATACGTTAAATTATTAAATCCATAACAAAATAACTATTCATAGTTATAACAATATAACATATATAGTTTAATATGTCATACTTTCATGACCATTGACCATGTTCAACATTTGACAGCTCAACTTTTATTTATTAGTAACGTCTAATAACTAATAGTTGAGCTGTCAAATGTTGAGTTACTACGTTAGTATAATAATTTTAGTATACTATATTTGGTATTAGAGTCTATAGACTATAGTCTATACTACAGTCTATATTCTATAGAATCAGTAGAATCATAATCTACTAACTATCTATTATATAAATAGGCTATAGTGTTTATTAGCAGTTAGGTACTAGTATTGCTATCTACTAATCATTTAAATTCTTTATAAGTAAAATTCTGGCCCACAACCGGGCCCTAGTAACTTTTGGTGGGCCCCAGCTATAAAATCTACTATGACATATGTCATAGATAAATTAGGTGATCGGCGCCATTGGTCATAACTAGGTTTGCCCGATCAAAAGCCGAAATATGATATTTTGCCCAAGGATTGTGGGCAGTTCACGTTTTGTCCGGGCATTTCTGAGGTTTGCCCGATTTCGAATTTTGCCCGTAACATATATATTATATATTATTTTGAAAAATTCGAATATTCTAGACGAATAAAAAATGTTAATATTTTTTTGAGATATGATGCATATAAATGCATTTTAACTTCGATTAGTTATAATTATTGACAATGTTCATTAATTTGCTATCTTTGATTGTCTTTATAAAATATTTAATATATTTTTTTTTTTATTTTTCTTAAATTTTTAAATTCAAATATTATAAATAAATATTGTATTTTGCATAGGGACACAGAAATATAATTACATTTTCTACTGCGTTCCTTTACTAATACAACATATTCGACCTCATTTAATGAAGTCAACATAATTTTTGTATGTGATCCATAATAAGCAACGACGAAAATCATGAAATATGCTTTTGTCCTAGTCATTTTTTAATATTAAATAAATATAATTAATTAAATTAAACAATTCATACTTTATCTACACACCTACATATACGTGGTGGTTATTTATTGTTTTATTTATTTACCTGCTCTGTCGGATAAAATCTTTACACCACACGGCATTTCGCAAAAATACGACAGGACGTGTTCATTTATCAAAAGTATACAGCCTTTTGAGTAAGGCTTACGTTCTGCCGAGAACATAGATTGTCAAGTAACAACATAGCAAAATTATGACATTGTTCTGTAAAGGTTTCCCAACTGGTGTAAAACGATTTATAATATTAAAATCGTGGTGTTATAACTAAATGTTTATTATATCTCGACACTTTAATATACGTATTGAATTTTACGTGCTGCTACATATTTCGAAGTAATATTTATTCTTACTTCATCGGATCTTCACAAAATAATTGCTTCCAAATATTAAACGGACAAAAGTGTAATATTGCATATGATTGCGATTGAAAATCTGGGCACGTTTACGGTGTTATGAACTTGATTTAATGTGACGTACCATAATCGTATCATTATGTGTTTATTTAGCGTAAACATTACACGCGGTGAGATTTATATACGTTATTAATTTCAACGAATGTATTTTTAACAAAAACTATAAATGTGTACTTTAGAAATATGTCTGTCGTATTATTTTTATTTGGGCTAATCAAACAGATGGTAACCCCGTGGAAAGTGTTGTACACAATTTTCAATTTTCGCATTTTTATTCAATATAAATCCTATTCATTAAAATATCATAGGTGGTCGATAGCGTACCATTAAAAGTATAATGTTACCCTTCAATAAATAGACATCGTGCTTAAAAAGACAAACCAAGTCTTTAGGATATAAATTACAAATATTATGCTATTGAATTTCTCTCTCGATAATGGTCAGTAAACAATTTTTGCTGTCCAATCGATCTTACCTAAACTGAAAAACTATCCCCACATTGTGTTTATCATATTTCTATTTCCTAACGCATACATTTTTTTTTCGTCCATTTGCTATTATATTTCGAAAATAATACCACAAAATCGAATTCTAATAAAACGAATCTTATAGCATTACGAAAAAATAAATTGGTATAAATTAATTTTTAAATATTTACCGTTTGTGTTAGAACTTTGTTAGATTTTATAATGTAATATGAAAAGAATGATTATATTTTGACAGTATTCCACTTATAATCAGTAATGGTTGACAAAGAACCATAGAGATCGTGTAACAGAAAACGTGAAATACGAGAAAAATTTGTCGTTGACATGTAGCATTGAGAATGTTTAAACATTAAAACTTAAAACTACAGTTGACAATATATTTCACATTTCAAACTACAAAACTCCCTGATGTACACATTTTTTGAGATTGTGCAGTTATGTTGCTTTCTTTTTATGCGCAATTTCAAATGGTATAAAAAATAATGTAAATAAAAACCGTTAAATGTCAACGTACTGCTTAGATTGTGTTCGTAGTCTTCGCGTATCATATAATATTTTCCCTAGTTATATTACGCCTGTATATATGCGAAAATGAACACAGACCGATGAACAGTTCTGTTAAATGACAAAGGTCAGCTTTTACTAAAATTTTGTGGACATGAACAATGCACTAAATTCATATAACAATAAAAAAAAAAATCGTTTAATTGACTTTCGAAATATATAACGTACGGGGCGAGATAATTCATTGCAACCAATCTGAATTTAATATTCCATTGCAACAATTACATTATAAGTGATTGTGAAATGGTTATTCACATTACATATATTTGTATACATAAAATATTTATGAAAGAACGTACACGTTTAATTATGATACATTATTTTCGTTACAGGTTTGAAAGAGTGTTGGGCCCGTGCGCTGATATATTAAAGAGAAACATTACACAATACAACAGCTTCGTATCCTTGTCTGTATAGGATTTACGCATACAACGAACAATATTTATTTATTTTTTTGTGTTCTTTAAAAACTATTTTCAGTTATTAATTGACTATTTTGACATTTTTCGTTTCTGCGTTGTATACTATTAGGCAATTATAATTAAATCAAATTTCGTAAATATATTTGATAACGCGCTATTATTATTGTTTTTATTATTGTATTATTTTTATTATTATTATAATTATTATGTGGATACAAATTGTAAAAAATATAATTAAAATATTAATAATATAAATATTATTGTTAAAAGTCGTTAAAAAAATATACATTCATAAAACGTTGTCAGTCAAAAACAAGATTGTTCAAGTCATAAATATGTATGTAGTTGGTTAATTTTTATTTTCTGTCCGAATGATCTATTAAATATTAGTTGATGAACTCTACTGACTTAAAACGACACTAGAAGAAACCCTACGGTTCATATATTTTCTGATTATAATAATAATATTAATTATTATTATTACTTATATTATATTCTACTGTAATATTATACTATACAATATTAAATATTATTATTACCGCGTTTTCTCCACTACCGTAGTCATTGGTCGGTTAAAGGGTTAACAGTTTTATTCAATATTTATATATATTTTTTGTATTCAATTACGCTGTTGACGTTTTGCATTTAAATGTGTTGTACACAACAACAGTTAATCGACTAAGTAACGTATAACATTATACCACTATATTATTACATTATATAGTTAAGATATGATTTTAATAACAATTGTACCATATGTATGACGACGTGTATTTGTTTTCGTTTCGGTTCTCTTTTTTTTTTTTTTTTTGTTTTTATTATTATCAATATTTTTATTATTCTTAAACCGGAAGTGTAACGCCGTGTTATAAACTCGTAAGATTGTTTCGAAAAATAATATGTATATTTCACGTATATATGTAAAACCGAGCACATTGAAAGGTCAGTCGATTAAAAGATTAAAATAAAAAGCAGCGTTTGAATATTATTCCTGTGTTTCTCCCGACGATGGGTGTAGGGGTCCTGCCCTCCGAAACCTACCATCGCCACCATGCCGTGACACCGCCGAACGCGTTGACCTGAATGTGAAAATGTGTGCCCGCACTTGTATTATTGTTTACAGCGCACAGACCACGTATACGGACCCTGCGCAGGAATGGAAACAACAACGCGCCCGGAGAGGGGGTAAGGAGGGAAGGATACCCGAACGGGAAAAGGACGATGACGAGAGCACGAACGCGTGTCAAACGGAAGAGGCCGCGAACGGGTCTAGACAGCAGCAACGAGGCCACCCGGAAGCCCTGTGACGTTTGTACCGACAGAAGGACGTTATCTCATCGCCAACGGTAATCGAACACGCGTTTTCCTCCCTCGTCGTCCTGAGAAAACACGCACAGGTCGCACGTGGTCCGGGACGTCGGCGTAATGTGAACGGCGCGTCGCGTACCGACGCGGGGTTTCGATATGTTCAACCGCCGTCTGCGTACCGTAACAGCTACAGCTGTTCGGACGACCGACCGCGCGCCGTACCGGACCGGTGGCAGCGAGTTTTTTTTTTTTTTATTTCCCCAGACACATGGAGATGAATTCCATCGCTAATGTGGGCTGGGCCTTTTTACTGCAAGTTCAGTAGTATTTCGTCGTCGTCCCACTCCCCTGGGATATCCACTGACCCACCTCCCCAAAAACTTAAACAATCCGCCGCAGTAAGCGACTTAAACATTTACGTTTTGCCGGGGCAGACAAATTTAGATCACCCACTTACCCAGAAAAAATTGTTCTGGCTTCGCTGTGTAACTGCTGAGCACCAATACCACCCACCCATGCCAAAATGTTTTTACCAATGCAACGCTCCGGTAGAAGGTGCTTACAAGTCACCACTGGCCCCTCGTTGAGGTGGCTGACCCTTCTCGGTTTCATCGCCACTACCGACCACACAAAACCTCGCATATTCTGACAGTTCAACGTTCGTTATCCCGCCATCCATCAGTCTGATGAAGTGCTCGCCATCGCATTGCCATTCGCAGGCGCAACCAAAGGGGCGTAAAGGGTCTTTAGTACCCCTGTTTTTATTTTATTTTTTTAGTCTATTTATAATAACTACAGTAAAATGCCATCAGTATTATTTTCAACAATTTCAGCATTCCCAATATTTGTACTCAAATTGAACGTATATCGCTACTGCGCCAGACATTGTTTATCATTATTGTATTCAATTTGGTCCACTCGGAACATGGCTTTATGATTGCGTAGCCGTCGTTCTGAGCTCCGAGATTTTCGTGAACGCACAAAATATTCAAATTTTGGCAAAACCAAAGAACCAAAGAGTAACCATGTTTAATAATAACATTTAGGAATATTTTTAACGAATCATAATTGAGACGCTGAGGGCAGTAACGGATTAACCCTTAATTAATCATATTTAAATACATGCAAAACAAATCCCATTCTTTCTCTTCAAATTATTCATAATTTAAAATGCAAAAACGGTTAGGGTGTTGCTATATAATAAATATTTATTGAATGTGTTTTGACCGTTCATGAATTAAAATTTATGGTGTATAGTTAATATTTATGCCATTAACTCAAATATTGTAAATTCAAGATTAGTCTGTGCTCAACACCTCGTTTGTTCCTTATTTAACATTTACTACCGTAAAAAAACCGTGATGGATTACGAGTGTTCTTTCCTTCGCAGTCAGGGCTGTATTTAAGGGCTGGTTCTAGGGTAGGTATTGCCTGAAATATCTAAAGAGGTGGCAATATTTTTACGATGATTCTAAATAAAACCAAATCGATTTTTTTATATCCTAGATGGAATATTATTTTTACATAAATAAAATTATACAAAAAATAAATTTTATACTATAAAATAATATATATTATTTAGTAGCATACAAAATTTTTATACATTTAAGAGTAATTTATTCGACATAGTATTTTATTGAGATATAGGTATTGGTTTAATCTTGGTTTGTATGGAGATGGGACATTCAGACCGAAAGGTATTAAATTATTTTAGAGTACCACCATCAGTCTTATAAAAGACAATTATCTATAACTTTATTTATATAATTATAATTTAGTTATTATTTTTGATTTGATATTAATTACAAATATTGTGTAATAGTGTACCGAAATGGGGAAAACAAATTGCGAGCGGCTTTTTAATAAATAAGTTGGAGACACTTATTTTCAGTTTTACACTTCAGGGAATAGAGGCGGCAAAATGTTGTGGCCCCTGGACGGAAAAATTTTAAATACGATAATCTTAACAAAAGCCATTAGAAAAAATATCTTTTACCTCGCAATCCCAGGAAAGGCCTAGGATACACCAGTCCATAGCCAGCAAAATATATTGGGAGGGCTTAGATACAGCACTTCTAACATGGTAGTTATACATGGTTCTTCAAAACTTTCTAAAAAAATATATATTTAACTAAGTTATCTTTAATCCGTGAAATTGTTTGAGCAAATCCGTCAAATACGATAGAAAAAATTGGATAATTGATCCCTATAAAAAAAATTAAACTTAGTTCACCGAATCATTTCATCAACCCAAACTCGCTTCAGTTATTATAACTACAATAATTTGAAATAAAAGAACCTTTTTACCCAATATTACTCAAACCAATATTATTCGGTTTGTCGGTTTGAAATGTGTAATATGTTATGAAAAAATCACAATATTTTTATGACACCGAAAATCATAGTGAAAATGTTATCGATCCCGACATCGGGGACTGCGCTCGAATACTACTGACGCTTTATTACGGCATGCTTTTAGCTTAGTACGAAATGAAATCAAACGAAGCTTCGTACATTATAAAAGAGCAACCCAGAGAAAAGTGCTTCTATCAATCCTAAAACATTTGAAGCATTTTTACGTAACGGCAAGGTGGTTTACGGTTGACCTATTATGACAATTTATTTGAAAATATATAATTATTTCCTGCGAAGAAATTGTGAGCAAAAATTTGTAATTATGATAACAGTGAAAATTAAGAATATGTTTATCGTATTACACTGAGCGTATATTTTTAAGTAGGAGACGTTTCAATCGAAATCGTGACTGAATAATAATTTAATACGTGCCGACCGCATTGAAATTTTTTGGTTTTTAAAAATGTAATTTATTCTGGCCTTAATTTACTAATAAAATGGTTTTGATTTAACTGACGAAGAAGACAAATAAAAAAAAAAAAAATGTCTACAGGAAAAATAAATATTTTCTTAGTTACATACATACGCACACACAAGTTACATTTCACTTGGACAGATTAATCTAAAAATCATTCCATGATGTTTAGATAAGAATGAAAATTCAAACGTACTCGTTTAAGTTATCTCAATCCAAAAATCTGAATATATTATTCCTGTTTATGCGTACAGCGTATATACATTACTAACGTTTCAGAGAAGGACGAATAGGGTTTTTACATTTTTTTAACGTTTCGCCGACGATTTCATTGAGACCTAACGGGGCGGGTGGCGTACGATTCACGTTATGATTTTATCAAACAAACTTTTGCATCGGAACGTGTACGATTATTGGTGGGACGGGGAAGGGCGATTGGGTGGTTAGAGTTTTAACGGGAAATGCGCAATTAAACAACAATCGCTGGTGGTGGTGCCCGGGTAAACACAAAAATGCCGCTTTATATATAGCTAGAACTTAATAATATTTTCGGCAAGACGATTCCGTGGAACACGAACAAATTAATTGGAAATCTACGGGCTGCGTTGTACTGCGTTTGTTATTCATCAAATGCGGCCCAGAGTTTGAAGCGAATTTACGCCTGACTCGAGGACACGATTGTGTAACACACATACAGCGGCTCGTGACAACGCAAAACCGTTTGATTCATAACCTACTAACCGGTTGATTCTACAAAACTAGGGATCCCATACGTCCCGTATTTGAATAAAGTGTCTTGGTGTTCCGACACAAGTATAAAAAAAATAATTTTGTCCCGTATTTTGTATAATCCATTTCATATGTACCTTATTTTAAAAATTAAAATTTTAATATCATTAAGCTTTTTTTTTTTGTTATTAAAAGATTTTTATTCAATCTGTTACAATAAAATAGAACAATAAGAACAATTGATGAATAAAATAAAATAAAAATAAATAACGACAGATTAGACTGAGTGTAGAGGCCTCCTAGCGGAGGTACTACGACATGAGTAGGACTAAATTAGGCTAGCAGGTCACGACACCACTGTCTTTTAAGTCTTTTAACTGGACTATCTGGGATAGAAGCAAATGAAAGATTGGAGATTAACGGATTCTTATGGTGGGCTAGGCGGCTATTGAAACGTTTGTAGTGAATTTTGGCTAGTTCGGAGACAAATGGTATTTTTAGGTCAGAGTGGAGGGTGTGGTTAAAGACATAGAAGGGTGCTTTTAGAATGGTACGTAGAGTTTTAGATTGGAATCTTTGAATGCGGTTGATGTTGGAAATTTTGTCAGCGCCCCATAGTTGAATCCCATAGGTCCAGATGGGTCTGAGTAGGAGTTTGTAAAGCAGGAGCTTATTGGAGAGTTTCATGTGCTTTGATGTTAGAAGTGGACGAAGGAGACGGAAGCGGTCGTTAAGTGTACGGGTTTTGCTAATTATGTGAGGTTTCCAGATGAGACGGCGGTCAATAAGTATACCAAGGTAACGTATGCACTGCGCAGGGGGGAGTGGTTGATTATTGAGGTAAAGTGTTGGGCATACACCGTGACGAAGTGCAAAGTACCGTGGATGGATTTGGTTTCATTCATTTTTACGCCCCATGATTCAAGGGAGAAGAGATGATCTTGTATGTAGGAGGAGGCTAGAATGGGATCTGGGCTGGTTGCTAGTATGGCTTTGTCGTTAGAAAAATCACCGACTAGGGTATGGGATGAGGTAGGCTGGTCAGAGATGTAGAGATTGAAGAGTAGGGGAGCAATTACTGCGCCTTGTGGTACGCCTGCTTTTATTTCAGTAGGAGAGGAGAAGGAAGAACCTACACGTACGGAGAAGAACCAATCTTCGAGGTAGGATTTGAGGATCAGATAGTAGTGGCTAGGAAGGATAAGTTTTAATTTATAAAGGAGGCCTGAGTGCCAGACTATCGAAAGCTTGGGAGACGTCAAGGAAAGCACCAGTGCAGTATAATTTTTCTTCCAGGGCAAATGAAATTTTGTCAACCAGGCGATGAATCTGATGGATCGTTGAGTGACTGTTGCGAAAACCGAATTGAGAGTCTGGTAGTATTTTAGCTTCATCAATTATTGGGAGTATTCGTTTGAGAAGGAGTTTTGCAAATAGTTTGGAGAGAGTTGGTAGGAGACTTATAGGCCTATATGAGGAAGGACAGTCAGGGGGTTTTTTTGGTTTTGGTATGAGTATTATAATAGAATATTTTCATAATATAGGAAAGTATGATAAACGAAGCATAGCATTATAAATTTGTGTTAGAAAAATTATGATTTTTCTGGGAAGGTGTTTGACCACTTCCGTTGAAATTAAGTCAAAACCAGGAGATTTTTTGGTGAGTTTTTCTTAAGATTAAATTCAACTTCACTAGGGTAAAAAGCTCTAGGAGGAGGATACATTGGAAGAGGAGAGTTAAGAAAGTTTTCAACTTCTTGGATTTTGGTTGGAGAGATAATATTGTGGTGTGGTTGAAATGTGTTTGATAGGTGGTTGGCAAATATGTTGGCTTGAGATTATTCAGACAATGCCCAGCTACCATCAGCATTACGTAAGGTAGGGGGAGGATTGTGAATTCGTAGTAGTTTCCTAGTGGCTTTCCATAGGGAGCCGTTTATGCCAGTGAGAGAAGAAATATAGTTTGCGTAAGACTCCGATTTAAGGTTAGCTAGGAGACGTTTCAACTTTTGGGTAAGTGCGTTGTAATGGGATTTGTCAATAGGGTATCGAGTTCTATGCCAAATAACCCGAGCGCGACGTTTTTGTGAGATGAGAGTTCGTATGTAGGAGGGGAGATGAGGGGGAGGCTTAACGTGCAAGGGCACAGGTTTGGCTGAGTCCCACGCAGAGGTTTGGGTATTAGTTGTGAGTAGGTTTACTGTGTCATCGATATCAGAGGGAGTCTTTAGGCGGAGTTTAAGGCAGGTTTTTTCAGATAGGATTGTACTAAATTTGTCCCAGTCGATTGGAAATTGTGATAGAGCTGAGGGATTGACTTTAGCTTGGGGAAGACAGTCTAGTGAAAGCATGACTGGCAAATGGTCTGAGCAAGGGTCAATGAGATTAAATATTTAAGTGTGGAGATTTCTTGGAATCTTAGTGACGAAAATATTAAGCTTTTTAAATTTTATTTTATTAATAAACCATAGTATCTCAATCAAATGATAATTAATAATAATATTTGATTGTAAAAAAAAAATCTAAAAAAAATAGGAAAGTCACCTAATTATTTATTTTTAATTTTAATTATAATTGATATTTGTTTGAAGTATCGAATATTGTGATTAACTTTATTTTATAGTACGTATATACTTAGTTACTATTGAGGCCAAATTTAATTTTAGCTCCTAAATTTGTACAACAAACTTCACATATTTCATTTTGTAATATGTTAATTTCTAACATAAGTCCCCTCATTCTCTCCCCAAATTAACACCAATATGAATTTAAAAAATAGGTATGATTTAAAATGTTCCTTTTTTTTCAAAAATAAATCTAGGATCCCTATACAAAACGATAATATTGGAAGATGAACGTGATGCGAGGAGTTTTACTCATACGGCCTTACAATAGCTGCTCATATTATCTATCGCGTGAACCTATTATTCGTCAATATGCGGCGACATATTAAATCCCGCAATAGATCGGAGGTCAGATACATAAGATGCTGGAGTAGGGGTTGGCAAGTCATTTCTATTGGAGTCCTATAAATTAAAATAATTAATCAATGAGATCCGGTGAAAAAAATATTTTTCAAATATTTATATTTTAAAAACAGCAGTGTAAAACTAAACCAGTTATTCGGATTATGGTTTTGTTCAGGTAACATAAATAATGTTGTGTTTCAAGTCATCTACAACTGTTCGTGCCGTATGCACCATAAATTATAGTGTATACCAGCGGTTCTCAAACTGTGATACGCGTACCACGGGGATTTATTAATTCCGCCGAAATTACCTGCTTAGGAAAAAGGTTTATATGGATTCCGCCGGCTATTAATTCCGCCGACTACTGTTTATAATATCTACACATCGATTCCGCCGGACACTGTTCATCCCCCCCCCCCCAATTATATAATTATATAATTCAAAATGAAAATGCATATTCTAATTAATATTTACATGTGAATATATTGTAAAATGTAGGTATAATCTAAATTTTAAATGTAAAACAAATTGTAATTAAGATCCTAATACAAGTGTGCGAGTGTGTGACACTTTATACACGTGGAGCAATTTCGTTAACTAGATCGATACTAACGATACTGATTAGCAACTAGGGATGTGTCGTTCATGAACGACCTAGTTCAATGGTTGATGAACGAACGATGAACGAACGAACGATAAGAATAATTAAATCGTTCAATCAAGAACGATTTATTCATTTTGAACTATCATCGTTTTGAACAGTGCAACTATGCAATCATACCACTACAATATTTATGAATTTATGATGGCGAATGATGAACGAACGAACGATAAAAATAATTAAATCGGACGAACGACGACCCGTTCGTTCGCGAACGACACACCTCTAATTCAGTTAATCCGTGTATCGTTCAGTGAACGATGAACGAACGAACTACTATATCTAACTGAACGAAACTTCAAGTTCCCAATTTCCCATTCCCAATTAAACAGAACTACGAGATATACATTACATAAGACGTGTATCGTTCAGTGAACTAGTTCAATTAAGTGAACGAAACTTCCCATCCCTATTAGCAACTATGCGAGAAATAACAAGGAAAGTCCACATTTTAACAAGCGGAACCAACAAAAACATACTATTATAGTCTTATAGATATTAAGATATTAAATTATAACTTATCTTAAGATAAGATTTCAGTTAGCATTTTCAAGTTCACTTATTAACTGCGTGTCAAAGTCTGTGTCCAAATATTATCAAAAGTAGTTATACACTTTAATATTGAACTATACAACTATAATTATTTTATACAATTTAGATTATACAATTAACAGTATATTCACATATACATATTAATTAAATAGTAATATTATAAATTATAGTTATATATTATATTGTCTAAATTATGTATACTTTTTATTTATAAAGTCTATTTAGACTATAAATTTCAAATACATATACAATGTAGAAGGGGGGGGGGGGGGGTGAACAGGAATCGATATTATAAACAGTAGCCGAAGGAGTCGATATAAAATCGGCGGAATCGAGGAATCGATATACGCCACATACCACTAATAGTATGCAAAAGACTACATGGTGGTACGCGAAAGGCCGGGTGGTAGCAGAACGGAAATTAAAAATTCAATATTTAACTCGTATATTAATTTAAAAACACTAATAAATTTGTATTAATAAATAAATAATAATTTTATTTTAGTATTTTACTTCCTTTTTATTTAAATAAATGTATTTAACTATGTTAGTATGTTGTATGGTTCTATTTATTAATCATTAATGGTATGTGACTGATTGATAATATACTCAAGTGGTACACGAAAAAAAAAGTTTGAGAACCGCAAGTGTATACCTATAGGCATGCGCATAATTCCCAATCCGGTACAGCACTGAGGAACACTTTCAGAAAATTTTTTGCCAATAGATACATTGTAAATTTGTCAGCACCAAATCTTTTTAATGTATAATCGTATTAAGGTTAATAGACAATCTATCGCGAACACGCAGAAAAACTAAAAGAATTTTTTCATCTGTCAATAAACTTAAAACTGTTTATAAATGTTCTTAAAAAAATCTGGCTTCTAAAAAAGAGCAGATGCATTCTAGACTGCATATGTTGCACCCGTGCTCACGCACCTTTGAATATACCATATTGTTTATAAGTTACATCTGAGATGTCTACTGTTCGAATTCACAGAGTATATTTTTTTCATTCAAGGCATATTACTAGGTATATCTATATGAAACGGACCAACAGATCTCAAACAATAGCGTAAGATTTAACTCAGAGTGAAGGACGATCCTATATGACAATAAAATGTGTTCCACAATCCAATTTTTAGTTATTCCTTCTCCTCCATTTACACACAATAGTGACGTTGATACCAGAATGTTATTTACATTAATACTTAGAGCCAACCGATACATTTTTTATTCACGTTCTTTCATTTATGTTAATAATTTAACACAATTCAATTTATAACTATAAATTATATTTACTGTAACATAATTCAAAATGTTGGAACTATATTAAATTCGAAAGCAACGATATTTCTATTTATTCAGAAAATAAATGTTTATAGATTCTGTTCGTATGGTTCATCGTCAACAAAGGCGGAACTAGAGATTTTTCTGCTCGGGAAAAATGTTAAAATTACGAATTACTATAGATAAAGAATCAATTACTCTTTCCTGCAATTGTTTTCTAATAATTTGCATATAATCATATTTATAGTATAAACAGTTATAAACATATTATCAGTCACTAAGTTAAAAATATCAAACTAGCAGTCAATAATAAATTATTTACTACAAAAATTACACCCTCTACAATTTTACGCCCAGGGATAAAACCTCATCTTCCTTCCCCTGGTTCCGCTACTGATTGCAAGTAATTCAAAATAATGGTTCATAATGTTTTTAGTAACATTTTAGATTAATACAAATATTTATTTTATACAATTAATTATTTAAATATTTTATTTAAATTATTCATAGAAAATTAACAATAGTTTTATTTTTATTATACTGAATATTTATTTTAAATATTATATTATTATATTCAATATATCTCTATGATTATAAATCTTATCAGCTTTTTAAAATATGTAAATAATTCAGAAATTTGATAAATAGTTGTATTTAAAAAAGTATATAAGATTGTGAGAGTGGTTAAAAGCGTATAATGTACAATAAAATACAGATAAATACTTGACGTATAATCAGTATTATAAATTTTAAATTGCATTGTCCCTAAAACATACAATTTCATTTTTAGAATGAATCGATATACTACAGTTTTTAATTTTTATTTAAGTAATCCTCTCCGTTAATACCTTAATAATTGCTTTTCGAAGGTTTTAATTTAAGCCATACACACATTATACACATTCTTATTAATTTATATTTAGAGTCATGCAAGTAGTTTAAAAATTCATTATTTCTGGATAAGTCTTTAAGGCTTATCGCATTATCCGAGTGTAGAGAGTATCACTTTTTCACTTAAACACATTTTTTTCTCCGTTCGTCCAATACCAAGAATAATTGTATTATTACTGATATATTACTCATTATTGTTGAAATTATAATTATAATAATTATAGTATTATTTAAACATGCTGATTATCAAAAACTCAGTAATGACCACCTCGAAAATGTTACTGAAATTCATTCCTTTGTCTTTTCATGATAGTCAAAATTAACTGTCTACATTACCTAGTTGAAGAAAATTTTTTTAACTGTTGTAACTAAGTACTCCTTGTACTCCTCTTCAGATCATTTAATTTTACACCATCACCACACTAATGACAATATATAAATGTTACCCAATGGGCAATAGTAAACGCATCAAGTCCAAGTTATTTTAGTAAGCATGTAGGGTTTTCAGTTAAAAATGAAGCGTACAATATTTTATAATAATTAATTTAAATGTTGAGAGTATGTGTTACATTCTATACGCCATATGCACTACACATAACTCGATTGACAACAACCACGATATATAAAAGATATATTCTCTTCACCGTGACGACAACAAACTATCTGTTCACATACGTAAAACCTATTACTGTAAAATGTCGGTATTTTAATTAACTTACCAATCCATCAATTTTCACTCACATCAGTAATTAGTAGAGATGTTCCGGGTACCCGGCAATTACTCAATAGCCGAGTACTCGATGTTATAATTAAGACCTCGGCCCTTCCCGGTACCCGTCGTAACACTGAATTCTCGCTCGTCCCTTACTCGGTACTTGGTATAATACTGCATTTTTTACCCGGCCAATACCCGTTATCCTGCCAATCAATACATTTTTTATTCGACCCACCCTCAGAAACCGGCTGATAATCTGTGCATAAAAATATGCACACCTATTAATATAACCCTAAGTTATGAATTATAATTTATTTTGGTATATTTAAGCACTATTAACACTATAGGTAACGCAACAGTCACGGTCAAGTCACAGTCCCAAGTATTTCATACGTGAACGGTCACAATCTAGTCTTTTGTTACTTGGTCATCACAAAAAAAAAAAAAAAAACAACATCGAGCAGAAAAAATAAGTAGTTAGAAATTTCATAAAATTAATAATCAAGAAGAAATTGCGAATGCTGCAGCATATTATATTATATTGTGTAGTTATTTTATTAAACTTTGACAGGTTTTTTGAAATGTTATCCCACAAATCATGCACATAATTTTAAACTAAGTGTTATGGATTTTTATGATTCCAGTTACAAGATTCTTGTTCATAGACAAGCATGGCACCGAGAGGAGGCAAGAGTGGCTCTAACCCCCAAGAAAACAGTTCAGCCCCCTCGCCAACTCCCCACTGAAAAAAATGTATTGTATAATAAAGTCATAAAACATTATTTTAAAATAGTAACATCAAAGAATTTATGAAATACTCGTATACATTTTAAAAATTTGTAATTTATGTAAATACTTTCGTATTTTGGAAGATTTTTGTTTTAATTTTTAGATAGACTCTGAATTGTATACATTTATTTTACTTATTTATTTATAATTTATTAACATTTGTTCGTTTTCATCTGTTTGTGGTTGTATGTCACGAAAATAATAATAGCTAAGTATTATGTTATACGATACGAAAACATTTATATATTATTTATATAACCTCAGTATTTATTGAAAAAACCTTAGCCCGTGTAAAAAAAATATTTGCCCCGCTCTGCCCCCCCCTGGAAAAAAAATACTAGTGCCGAGCCTGTTCATTGAGCTCAAGGAACTCGAAAATAAGTTTGTTTGACCACTCCAACCTATTGAAACAAATAAAACAAAATAAAATGAAAAAAAAATATTTAATATTTTTCATTCACACACAGTACACACGAGTCACGTATGTTATTCGGAACACGTTAGCGCGGCTCGTCTCTTTTGACTCGGGTCAAACCGAAGACCGACAACTTTCGAGAAGACACGCACTACGTCACAACCGTTCCACGACTTACTCGTATTTGCTGCGTCGAGCTATGCCAAGCCCCGAGCCGGGGGATCCCGGCTTCATAAAACCAAAAACACCGCAAGTAGACTGGCGTTTCTAGTCCACACTAGTAATTTATTCTAGGAAAGGGCAGGTTTCGCTCCGATAAAATATTGTTTCGATTAATCGTTCAACCTGCTCGTGGTTTAACCATGACGTGGCGTTATCGATAATGTAAACGTTCCAATTTAAAAATGTTTAAACGATATTTAACAGAACTCAGACTGCTCCGCGTGATCGAACCGTTGCGTTACCCCATAGTGCGAATACGGCCTTAAGCTGCATCAACACTTTGCCGAATGGTGTTAATCGACAATGTCGAAGAAATGTGTACGTATCGTCCGGCTTTGTTGAGTCGAATCGAACGCAACCCGTCTCAAGTCGGTACGGATCAAAGAGAATCGGAATCGGCAACAGTGGTGTGGACGTATCAAAGCATGTTCAAATCGATGTTCAAGCATGTTCAATCAAACCAATGTTATCATATAATTTTATCAATTAAAAAAACTGATATAATCTACAAATGTCAATTCTGTTTAGTATTTTTAGTTGTGTCATTATATTTTGGCCAGTGGCGTAGATACAATTTTTTTCTGGGGGGATGTTTAAAAGTCAATTCATAATTTTCTTAGAAAATCTTGATATGAGGTCCTATATAATAGTATTACATGTAAAATAGTATTATTATTATGTCTCGTATTTAATAAAATTATTTTGTTATTCAATTTTTAATATATACATAATCATAATAAAATTAAAATATAATTTTACTATAATATGCAAACATTAATAAATAATAATTAAATATCATTAAAAAAAAATCTGGGGAGTTTTGGAAACCCCTTACACCCCTCCCCCTCGTAACTACACCACTAATTTTGGTCGACCTCAAATAGTAAGGGAAAAAGGCGAAGGAAAATAAGAAGAAGAGTTGTGTTATTGTATTTTAGAATTAGGTGCATTTGATTTTAGTTTCTCATTAGTCATTAATCCATGATGAATTGGAATGACGATCAAACAATTTCTTTTATTTAAATATGTCGTAATCGAAGTTTTCGATGAAGTTTTTAAATTAAATGTAAGAATTTTCTGGTAACCAAAAAACGTAGTATTACTGCAAGACGCTGGTTCACTAGAATGGCTTGTCTGAATTTAGTGATTTTTTAATGATTTTCAGCGCAATCATACTGAATATATTTTCAAAATTAAAAATATTCATTCTAAAAAAATGTCGAAAGCTCAAGTCACATCTGTATTCTAGGTTCAGTTGATCAACCTCAACAAGCAATAAATCTTTCATGAATTCATCTGTATTGTTCTTTTGTCTGCCTCGGATCAGGCTGGGCCTCGCCCAAAAACTCCTTGGGTGACGGCGACGTTCCTGTTCAATTTTAACAATCCCTATGATAATTGCCATAGCAGCTACTGCAATATTTTCGATTTCACTAATTTTATAAATTTTATTTTACGTACAAAATGAATAAAATTACGATTTTACAATTACATTTATATATATATAGTCAGTGTTGGGACTATCTAGATAAAATTATTCTAAATATAATCTAGATAACGTCCAAATTATCTTTCATCTTTTATCTAGATAAATCCAGAGTATCTTTATCTTATATTTATCTTTTTGCATTTTTTCTGTCGATAGATAATAGATGTTAAATCAAGCAAAGTGATTCTTTTTTTTTTTTATTAAAATAAGATTTTATTTTATTTAGCCGTTTTTCATAATTTGTCATACAATAATAATTGAAATATGAAATATAATATAATATAATAATATATTAAATATGTGAACTGTGAAATTTATATGTATTTTAAAATTTAAACTATTACATTAAAAAATATTTTAATACAAATTCTAATACAACCAAATGTTAACTTATATAAACAAATTACATTTTGTTAAAAAAAATAAGAATAATGTAAGTCCACTTAGTAATCACTACTTGTACGGATATTAAAATATAGATAGGTATAATAAATAATAATTTAAATTAATCTACATCTGTTAATAATTTATTAACCTATTTACTTTTAAGAAAAATAAGAATATTCCATCAATATTTCATCAAACCTTAAGGCATTAAATAAAAGAGTTATTTTGAAAGTATAGCCAAGAGTTAAACTTTAAATGTTATTTTAAATAATTCTCTTTTATCTTTTATCTTTTTATTTAATCTGGATAACCGAAAGATTATCTTTTATCTTTATCTTAGATAAACCTTTAGTCATTATCTTTATCTTTAAGCTAGATATAAATATTGGTTATCTTTCCCAATACTGTATATAGTATACTTATGGAAAAAAAAGCATTCGATAATCACACTCGATATCGTGTCGGTTAGCTTGTATCGGTTGACTAGTCCACACATATTAATGTTAGTTAGGAAAAGTTGAAAGTTGATTATGTTGATCTACACTGTAAATCGAACTTGTTGATCAACACCATTCGGTATAGTGTGAACACGGCTTTAGAACTAACGAACTAATTTACATAGCTGGTTATTATTGTGTATAAATGGTGTTTGGTTCTATGAATTTGAAAATTAATTCATTGTGTTTATTAATAAATTATACTATCAATATGAAATTAAAACACATTATTTCCCATCAACTGGCGCAACCAAGATTTTTTCAAGGAGGGTGTCCGTCAGTGGTATAATCTATAATATAATATATACACCTGTACCCACAGTTATTTTTTAAAAGCTAATAACTATAGAATTCCGAATCATTACTTTTTAATATTCATAGTATAATTCGAACCTACCACTGTAATTATTTTTGTGTTTGGCATTCATTCGATGAACTGAAAATCATTACCAAAATTTATTTTTAGATATAATGACGTCATCTGTGTAATTGCAATTACACTGTAAATATTCAACGCTACTAATCCATTCAGTTTTATATACTGATATTGCATTTCTGAGGTATGTTTTCAGTATTTTTGAAGTTTTTTAAGCAAAAAAGTCGGTTAAACTAAATAACACGTTGGCACAGACAGTCAAACAAATATTATACTATCAAGATTTGGACAACGATAAATGAAAAATATTAGCTAGTAGATACCCACTAGTGTGGCATTTCCAGGAGGTAGGTGTATTGCTGATTTTTCGGAAAATATAAAAAAGATACACACTTGTGATTATCATTATCATCATAATAATGTAATAATATGTTTATTTTCACAATTATTGATATTACATATCAGAATTTGTTCTATATACTATTATGAATAAAAGTCGTTATGTACATTTATAAGTTATAACATATAATGATTTACATTCAACTGCCATAATAGTATTACAATGTGTAATAAATCCTATGAATAAAATATGATGGCAGTTAAATGTTGTACATTTAAAAAAAATTTTCGACAGTCATCGAATAAAATTTTTGTCCAGACACCCAAAACACCCCTCTTGTTTGAGCCACTATTTCCCATTGGACATCATCCATCAGTCAATAACCAAGACGCTTAAAGCACTTGTAATCACTTTTGCTGTCGTTCCTATTTCGCTTGTTGCCCGTTTATAATTTGAAATTTATCAATAACTTTAAATTTTTTTTTATTCAATCAGTACTATAAAATATGAATTCAATCAATAATGATGAGGAAGCACAATAAAATTTCTTTAATTTTGTTTTAAATTAATATAAAATAGAAATGTTCTGGATACACCCAGCAATTAATGTAATAATTAAGACTCGACCCTTGCCCGGTACCCGGCGTAACATTGAATTTTTACTCAGCCCTTACCCAGTACTCGGTGTATTATTAAAATTTATATCCAACTAATACTCTTTTCCTGATTTATAAAAAAAATTCTACCTGGAACATCTTTAGTAATTACTAAATATTACACGTGTTGGGTATAAATAATAAAATTATATTTCCGATTTTAATGTATATATATAAATAGAAAATATAATACAAAAATTATATATACTCAGTAAAGCGTTAAACAATAATGTTTTCATTGTTCAAGTCGACTCCTATCTTAATAGCCGATAGCGATATACGATTTAAAAATTAAATATATTAAATGTCACGAATTAATTAAATATATTATTTTATAATTTTCTGTTTTATAAGTCCTCCACTATATCCATTTTGTTGTGTCAACGATGTAGACGCCAGTTGTATCGATGTATAAAAATATAGACAGAAATTAAATTAAGATGATCGAAAAAAAAATACTAACTCTTTGTCATACTCGTAATCTATATCGTCTATAATACCAAATAAATCGTATCACCATGAACTATCTAATATACTGCGAGTTAAGTCATTGAAACGTTTATTCGATAATAATATTGTCGTTTTAGTATTGCGTACATTCGGCACGTGGCAGAGCTCAAAATATATGAGATATAAATCTTCTTAATCTTCTTCAATAATCTCGACCACTTGGACCATCCATCCAACCTTACCTCCAGTTTTCCCTATCCAATACCTGTAATCTCCAGTCCATACCTCTTTCTAACACTTTCACATCATATCTTACTGCGTCCTCTCACTTCAGACGTGGTCTTCCTAGCGGTCTCCTCTCATAAGGATTTTTTTCTATTATAATGCGTGTGAGTGGGTATTGGCTACGTCAAGCATAACCATATTTATGAGATATACTTATCAGACTCAAAAGGTTAGACACGTGCCATTTTACATATTTTTAAATTTGAAAATTAAACTAAACATATTGCGATATACTATGAAATATCAACGTTTAATATTTACTCTGAATAATATGCGTTTTGCGGTAAATATAGTTACCAAAATTATTAAACTTTGAAAAAATAAACCAAATGTAAATTAGAACCCCTGAAAAAACTTTCGCTGGGAAGATCGATAAACTACCGACGTAGCTGTGCAGTTCGACCCGGTGTTAAATTCGGGTACACGCAAATAGTTTTAGTGCGTACTGAGATTTCTGTACGATGAAAACGATTTAAACGATTACTCTAGAACATTTCAATAAGCTTTTGTCTCGTGGCTCTAATTACTCTAGCAGGTCCGCGGTTTCACGTGATGTCCTCAAATCCTTCAAACCGCACATAGTAGGGAACAATACAATGTAATATTGTCTTTTGTGTTGTATTAAAATGCAGCCGTCCGCTCGTACACGAAAAAATTTCTTAACGGCAATATCCACCCGCCATCCAGTCGTGTTTCTCTTTGGCGTAACAGCAAGAAAAATTAATCATCGGGTAGGAGATGGTCGTTTTTTTTTTTAAACAATACATCTCGATCGATTTTCGTAATCACACGGACGCGACGCCCGTTTCAACAACAATTCCAATCACGTAAACGCTTCATAGTTTATTGTGGTGTGTACAATAATAAAATGCGAACACAGGACCCCGTTAATCCTCGTTATCCTGTGCGCATCTTTTCGATATGTATCATCTTTAATTGCATGTGATTTTATGCTGCGAAATGGCATGTAACAACACGTAAACTTTGTAGTAAAACATATTACATGAACAGGGTGATTTTTATTTTTTATTTTTTGTCGTTCAACACTGTTTTCTTTTTTCGATTTTTGTTATTATTTCAAATTATTATCGTTAGTATTACAACATATTTGTGAATAATTATATTATATTTTATATTTTTCAATATCGTTAAAACTTTTTAAGTTTTTTTTTTTTTGATTTTTATTAGACGATAATAAATGATAAATATATATTATATTACATTTTAATTTTATGAAGAATAATATTTTTTTGAAATCTTCGAAGCAAACAAATCGAATATCGAATCAGTAGTTATAATAATTGGCAAGCGCTTAGTCTTAAATATAGATACGAAGAGTGTTGATTAAAAATCACTCTGTACATACCCACGTTTTGATGCAATAACGACTCCGCAATCAGTTTCAGGCATCAGATATAGACGTCTCTCTCTATACTATATTATTGCACTAATTGCGAGTGAAAATATTTTCATATTCATCATCAACTCGTATAATATAATATTATAATAATGGCACACCGGAACAGCACCTCCGTTCGTCCCGCCGTAGTTGTTAACCGATTTCAGCAGCGCCTCGTCGCCTACACTCGACCAACTTTTCAACCACATACTAATTACCTATTGATGCCCATACGCAGTATACACAAGATATTTATAATATATCCATCATCAGTGCATCATTGAATCATGCACATACTATACGAGTATAATTATATACAGCGCCGAAACTAAGGTTAATATAGGACCGGGGTGCAATACCAAATAATAGGGCCCTTTACTTACCAAAATTTTACAAAATATTTTCATGAAAAATATATTTATGTATGTAAACGATAAGTATCCATCAGAATTTAAATTTCTTTTTAACTAAAAAAAATACAACATTTACTTAGATAAAAATGGTTGATATACGTTTAAAATTATAATAAAAAAATTTAATATTTATGTTTTTCATACGTTTACATATTACACATAAATACATATATTTACTTATTTAAAATATTATACAAAATAGTAAATACATTTAAAATTATAAAAATAATAACATATTTATAATATAAAAATTACTTTAAAAAAAATTTTTTTTTTAATTTTTTGATTGGCAAAGTCAAAAATTAATTTTTCTACATCAAGTTCATCAGTACGAACTCTTTCTATACTTCATATACTTATATTTGTTAGTTGGTCTTGAGATATCGAGTTTCTGAAATAGATTTTTATCAGTTTAAGTTTAGAAAATGACCGTTCGGCCAATGCTACAGTCACTAGTAAACTTAAAAATATAATACAAGATGTAACAACTTCACTATACAAAGATGATAGGTCATTTTCTATTAATTATATACATAATTCTTTAATTGTTTTCATATCAGTGTTTTTTTATAAATTCCTTTAAAGATAGAATTTGACTAGTTAAATCGAATGTTACGTCAGTTTTGTAAAACTGAATAAAATATAGCATGATTTTACTATTTCTGCTTCATTTAATTTCATTATATTTGGTGGCAATAAAAAATTAAAAGTATTTGATACTATTTTAAGTCCTTTAAAACGATATTCGAGTTGAAATAAAGCAGTATCAACTAATGGTAAAAATACTGAAACATAAAATTTTACCTCTGTAAAATTCAATCTCCATCACCATCAACTTCACCAAATAATATTTAGAATAAATTTTTCGTTTATTTTCATTTTGAAATTGTATTCCCCATTTTAGACATATTTTTTGATGGTTATACCAGTTCTTTATAATTATATCTCATGTTTTTAATTTAATTAATACCAATTTGCAAAAACTCATTGGCTAGATGGATAGTGGTTTGTGAGCTCTGTAACATCTTGGATACCACAAATAATGGTTTCAAAACATTTTCCCAAATAATTATAAGCAAAACAAACTCAAAAGATTGCATTTTTTTTTTTAAGAGATTTTGCTCTATTTAATTCATCACTTTTTTTGCTAGTTAATGAAATATTTGTCAAAGATTTCAACACTAATAAAAATTTTTTTTAATGCGTATAAAGATGAATGTCTAGCTTCCCATCTTGTATTGTACACTTTTACACTTTTTTCAAAATTTTTTTTTGTATTTGATTTTCTATATCATTACCGAATTCTAATGATGCCCATGTAGGTGCACTTTGGTTGAAAAACAAATATATATTGTGGGCTATATCGAAAAATGTAGAAATTTTTAATGAACTTTTGGCAACATCAGCAATTACTAGATTTATGTTATAAGCAGTACAATGTACATATAAGGAATTAGTGACTACATCAGAAATCCTTTTTTGTACCTCTGATTTAACACCACTCATAACTGAAGCTCCGTCATAGCCTTGTCCTCTACATTTTTTAACATCTAAATTATATTTTTTCAAAATATTAAGTATTAAGTTGAAATGTCCCTCTGCGCTATGATTAATTAATGCATAAAATCCTAAGGACGATTCCTTTATTTGCACAGAATGTTCATTATAATTCACAACAATATACCTCAGTATCACAGAAACCTGGTCAATTTTGGTAATGTCTTGTGTTGAATCTACTATGATTGAGAAACACAGTGTCTTTTTTATTTCTTCACATATATTTTTCCTTAACTCAGCAGCCAATAATTCAATAAGTTTTTTTTGTGTCTTCCAACTTCAATATTTTACTTTTGATTCTTCATTACATAAAAGTTTACTTAAAATAAGATCAAACTCTGCCATCAATTTAACTGTGTGTAAAAAATTTCCTTCAGAATTACTGTTAGCTTTTTCTTCATTTCCCCTCAATGCAGTATTTCCTGCGGTAAGACATAATATTATTTTTATTAATCATTTTAAAACTTCTCTTCAGAATTTTGCTTTTTCGGATATATGCTTTTCCAAGTCTTTAACTATAGTTTAATTTTTCAACCAAATTATTCACAATTGTATGGCTTCTACATGCTGTGTACAGTTTTCATGTTTGATAATTTTTTGAGTTAATTGTTGCAATCATTTATACCATTTATCCAATTTAATTTAAGTCCACCAACTAATCATATGCAAAATTAAAAAAAAAATTTAATTTCTAGAATAGGTACCTAATAATAATAATTTTAACTTATTGATATATTTCCTTAAAAAAACCCTATCTGTACTACTGAATTATTGAAAAATGATATAATAATTATTAATTCTCATAAAATATTTTAATAACTTTATTTAAAAATATCTTCAAATATTTTTTTTGTTATATTTAAAAAAAAACTTTTGTCTAAAAAAATTAACAACTTGATATTTAAAGAATAATTTTAATTTATATAAAATATAATAATACCATAAGAATCATCCATATCAATTTTGGTGTCAAACATTTCAAATTTTTGTTGAATGGAATCAATTGTATTATTAGTTTTCAATTCAATACCTTCATTATTTTGCAATACTTAAATATCAGGATAAACCAAATCATACCATATAAACTACAATCTACATATATTTTGAAATAAAATAATAAAGCTTGTAAAACAAATCCTTTCCTATATGCCATAATTATTATTTACCAATATTATCATTATTATAACCAGCGATGCAATTGTAGTATCTGAGATCACCTTTGGTATCGTAAATCGATTTAACGATCTAGCCAATTTTTTTATTTGCTCTTCTTTTTGTAGTTTTAACTTTCTTTTCGCATATTCACTCAGAGGAGCCAGTTAGGACAAATATTTAAACTAAAATTAAATTACGGAATAACAAAGTGGCGAATATTAAAATATTAAACAATTGACATGTGTACATGTACGGCACAACCGCGTACACTGTATATAGCATATTTCTGTGTACGAGCGTCCGATCATTCTACAAATCAACTTAATATCCCCGATCGACAGAATATTAAAAATAGACATACAACAGTCACTGCCAGATAAAATAAGATTAACTTGAAATGGTACCACCGTACTAATTTACAATGTAATAGTATAGTTTTCAAAAGCAACTATAACAATGTTTAACAGTTTAAACCGATTTAACTTAATTCGAATTAGCCAACTCCCGGAGTTAATTGCATGTAAACAGCTCTTAATTCGGTTTAAAATCAATTTGGCTTACCTGAAACGGTTTAGTTAATTCACATTTGAAATGCGCATTAGAAATAACTACGGGAGTAAAAAATGCATGTAAACGGATCGATGCGAAACCACAAATACAACCCAACTAGGATTGTGATATCAGCTATCCATTGTACTTGTTATCAGTTGTAAATATTCATTATTTTATTAGGTGATATTAAAAAAATAATTAGTAACTAAACAATAGTATCGTATTTCAGTAGTAACTAGTCAATTAAAAATTGAAATTAAGTGAAGTTACACTCTGTGATTTTACTTTTATTATATCTATTTAAAAATTCTATAGGTACTGTACTTATTATACAATTACTATACAATATACGTCATGAATGAAGAAACTAAAAAAA